>NW_012267318.1:6925217-6955989 GCF_000151885.1 Dipodomys ordii
AAAATGCAGAAAACAGGCATCAAATCCAGTGAAAACAGGAGTTATACTGTGGTGGGAAAATGTACAAAAGAAACAAAAAGAATTGCATAGTGTATTATAAGTACATTTTAAAAAATAGCAAGAAAGAAAAAACTACTGTGTCCTTGTCTTGGGGTTCATTTTGCTTAACATAATCTCATGTGGTCATATGTACATAACTTTGAACTTCTCTGCTTGTCCTAGACATGTATTAGGCATTGCAAACAAGGGAAACCATGGGACCTATGTCTGAATGCCATTTTCTATCATGGGAAGGTAACATCTCAGTAAATAAATATAGTGTTCTAAGAATAACTAAAATAACACATGCTCTACTATGGGCTCATGCTCCCTTCATTTAAATTTGAGTTTGGAGACTTACATACTTTCAAATACAGAACTTAGAAATTGGGTAAAATCAAGCAGAGTCTAAGCTGAATATGTTCTAGTAGCAACTTTAGACTTTTTCCATAAAGATGCTACAGTGACATGGGTAGCATGGGTATAGCAAAACACAAAAAACCACCACTACCAAAAACAAAAAAACCCTTGATGTTTCCTGCTATTCAGAGTTTTGTTTTTCCTTAATATGAAATATCTGGGCATCTTTACTGTTGGCAAAAATGGCCACCTTTTTCCCCCAATGCTGCTTTTCACAACAGGCTTCAAGAATTTCTCTACAGACTGTAACTGATCTCAGATCATGGGGTGAGAAGATACATGAAAGGGTGCTGGATTCTGAAGAATGTCTTCAACTGTCTTTTTAAATAAAATATCCAGCCTCTTTGGTAATAGGAACTTATGCTCCAAAGACCTATGCCCAATTTTCAGTCTAAGACATTAGGCCCATTACCTTTGCTCCTCATTTGAATGCTTTTCCTCCAAAGGAATAAACTTTAGATCTGAGGATTCCTTTCCTCTTATAATACAAACTTGCATTTAAGTCTGGAAAGGACTTTATAAAAATCTTGGTAAAGCAAGGGGTGTAGCTCAATGGTAAAACGTTTCCTTAGAGTACATAAAACCCTGGGTTCAATCCCCAGCCAAATAAAAATGTAAATGTGGAAATAATATATCAATATTAAAATACATATGCCCAGTCATCAGTAACTCATGCCTATAATTCTAGCTACTCAGGAGGCTGAGATCTGGCTATCATGGTTTAAAGCCAGCCCAGGTAGAAAACTTAATGAGATTCTTATCTCCAAAATATTACCCAAAGAGCCAGAAGTGAAGCTGTGGCTCAAGTAATAATGTACTAGTCTTGAGCACAAAAACAAAGGAACAGTGCCCTAAGTCTAGGCCCCAGTACTGAAATAAAAATGTATTTACAGTAATGCCTGATGAACTACCAAAGAACTTTCATTTGTAACCATCTGTAGTTATAAATTTGAATTACATCAATTGTAGATAATAACTGGCCGATGGACTTTAAGGATTGCTTTAACCCATTCCATCCTCCACTTCCTTCCCTGCTTCCAATTGTCATTCAATATCTATTAATAGAATTAAGTGCTTCTTTATGTTCCCTCTACTTTATTTTCATTTTCTGATTGAGGGAAGGAAGCCCAGCTGTCTGGTTTACCCTAATCCATGTGTAATGTATCAGCCAATTCAATGTATTTATCCATGTAAGCTGGATACACTCATTTTTACATATGAAAAAGGTCAAACCCTATTCCTGCAAGCACCTGGAAGTTGCTTTGCTTTTGAAATAAACATTTGACACTCAATATCAAATCTAAAAAAAATAGATGTAGCCAATAACATGAACGATGAAAACTAAACTTTGCCTAGTAATAAAACTAGAAAAGAGACAGACAAAGGCAAGGTTGAAGATTTGTCATCGTTGTGCAGCATGGCAAGCAGCATTTTAAACAAGATTTTGCCATTCCCTCCTCTTCAATAAACAGCCACCAGGTCATGAGTCACTCTGTAAGCACTAGGCAACGGGGCTCATAAATATCACATGCCATCTGTTGTCTGAATTGATGAAATTCTTGCCAACATCACTGCAGGCCTAAACATTTCTACAGTGTCTGTTCCATCCTCTGGAAACATCACTAGAAAGTTTCTATGTTTGCAGAGACTTACAGAACTTTAATAGGGACAAGAATTAAACTAAAATCTCCAGATAATTTACTTGCCACAGTTATATGAATGACTCTTTTTCTAGTTAAGTATAATAATTATGCTCTGTCAAAGGAAAATTCCAATAAATCATTTTTAACCTCAATTCAATCAAAATTATTCTTTATCTGAAACAGTTTCAGACAATTCATTTAGAATGACCTAGACATTTTGTATATATACACACACATATATCTCTGTGTATTATACATAATATAGATATATGATATTTACATATTAAATAAAACGTGCTTTCAAAAATCTCAAAGATTTTGATTTTCAGTACTGTAATTGATTAAAAAGACATGACATCACTGAAGTAATCTTTGTGCCAAATCCACCCACATATTTAACTATTGTGATCTTCCAAATTGAATATGTACCTTAAAGAAGTCTTCTTTTTTTCATTTTTTTTCAGAGGTGTAATTCACACATAAATCCCCGCATATCCCTCTGCCTATTTTTCTGGTACTGGGGCTTGAACTCAGACCTCATTCTTTTATTTGGTTTTCTTACAACTGGCATTCTACTACCTGTGACACAACTCAAGCCCAACTATTCGCTGATTATTTGGAGATGGAGTCTCATGGACTTTTTTTCCCTTTTGCCAAAGCCAGCTTTGAAATTTGATACTCTGGATTTAACTTCCTGCATAGCTAGGATTATAAGTGTGAAGTGCCAGTACTGGCTACAAGTCACCTTTTAATTTATTTTTTCCATGTAGACCAGAAGATAGAAAGACTAGTCCCTGCCAAAATCTTCTCTTCATTTTCCAACAGTTGTGTTTCAATCTGAGGTGGATGAAACTCAGGCAGGTAGCAGTTCAGGAAGTCATCTTTCTGTTTTGAGTAGTTAAGAAACATACGTAATCACTACTTTCACAGTAAAACTTAACTATCGCTCTTTCCAATGCCCTTTGCCTTTTGTAGTAAACTTTCTCCTCTTCCCACACCTACCGACTTTTGATGCTTCTTCTGTACCTGTAGTCTTGCCTTTTAAAACATAAATTGTATCAAAAAGTATGTTGTCCTTTGAGTCTGGCTACCTGTATATATTTTGTTTGTTGACTTTTTGTTGTTATTATCTTCAAATAGTAGCCATGGCTCAAGCTGTTGATTGTCTGCCTAGCAAGCACAGATCTCTGAGTTCAAACCCATTAAATATTATTCCATGTTATTTTGCCAATCAGTAATTAATCTCTTTTTATAGGCAAGAAGTACTTCATTATAGAAATGTACCCCTATAGCCTTATCCATTCTGCAACTGAGGGACATTTGTGCGATTTGGAGTTTTAGGTGACTACCAATAACACCAAAAACATTTACCAAAAATCATTATTATTTTTTGGAGGGGTCTGGTCGTGGGGCCTGAACTCTGGGCCTGGGCGCTGTCCCTCAGCTCTTCAGCTCAAGGCTAGCGCTCTACCACTTGAGCCACAGCACCACTTCCGGCTTTTTTCTTTTTGCTTATGTGGTACTGGGGAATTGAACCCAGGGCCTCATGCATGCAATGAGCCACCTTCCCAGCCCTACCAAAAATTATTGTATAAATATGTTTTCATTTTCTTGAGGGCAAATACTTAGGACTAAGACTGCTAGGTCATACGGTACATGCACATGTAAGTTCCTAAGAAGCAGCCAACTGATTTCCAAAGAATCAGGCCCATTAGCCACTTCTACCAGCAAAATTAGAGAATCCTCCTTGCTCCAAATTCTCATTTAAGTTTATCAGTGAGAGTCTATATTTTAAGTAAAAATATTCATGAATCTTAGCCAGGTGTTGGAGACTCACGCCTATAATCCTAGCTACTAAGCAGGCTGAGAGATCTGAGGGTCACAATTCAAAGCCAGCCTCAGCAGGAAAGTTTGACAGACTGTTAATCACTAAAAAGCCAGCAATGGAGCTCCAGCTCAAGTTGTAGAGTGCTAAGCTTGAGCACAAAAGATCAGGGACAGTGCCCAGGTCCTGAATTCAAGCCCTAGGACTGGCACACACACACACCACATACACACATACACACAATATTCATGACTCCTTTTTCAACTAATGTTATATTTTTTATGGATGTGATTTTAATTTTGTTAAAATTATTATCTTTAAAGTAGTTGTACAAAGGAGTTTCAATTTATGAGTTTTAGATATGACTTTTATTTCAAAGTCAAATATAAAATCATGGATAAGCTAATTTCCCCATCTGAGCATTTTGCTTTGAGATGACTGACTTTCTCAGTTTCTCTGCTTTAACTTAATTTGAAATATCATTGTGTGCAAAGATCATAGGCTAAAACTTGCAACAGACTTTTCATGTCTTCACTAAGTGTTGCTGATACTCCCTGATATTTAAACAGTGAGTCTTTTCTTATATACTTTGAATATGCTAGGATACAGCCAATGGAGGTACACAGTGGAAGATAACAGAATACTTAGTAAAAAGTCATGGTAAGGTCTCTTGGAGCCATGTAACCTGTAAGGAATTGTGTCTCATCTGTTTTTTGTCACATATGTGGATTGACTAGAGATTCCCTTCCCAGCCAAACTGAATCCTCATTCATTTTTTTTTAAATAACTGCTTTATTATATTTTATATACTAAAAGTTTGCTATGTTGAATTCTACAATATTGTGGCTTTTAGTATATTAACAGGGTTGTGTATCTACCTTTTCCAGTGGGATTTTTATGTTTTCATGTGCTGTGGTTAGACTAAAACTGCGATTCTGTGATCACTGCCTTACAAGTAGTTAAGTTTACAGACTATCTCTGCAGCTAAAAAAAAAATTAACTTGGAAGAAGTCCAAGTTATATAGCATTTTCTTTACTTTTTAAAAATCAAGTTTAATGTTGTAAGAAGAAATCAATGCCTAACACACAGTTATCTACAAAAGTTTTTATAGTTTTTGGTTCTTATTTTGAGGTCTATGATTGGTTCCTTATCCACCTTTATTTCTTTATTTAGGAAGCAAAGTGCACATATCGCTTCTGAAGTTCCCTTTATTTAAGTTGGAGACTACTGATTGGAAGAGTCAGACATACCTATTCAGCGATGTCATGTAGTTCAGTTCACAATTAATTTATTTTTCCAGAGAAGAGGGTGTTCTCTCTCTCAGTTCCATAAAGGAAAGTGAGGTAGAAATGCAAACTCCCAGAGCAGCGCTTATTCTTACAAAAAATGCTCTTTCTAGCAAAACATTACTGCTTTACTTTCAGATTGCAGGAAGAACAGAATTTATATTCAGGTAAAGACATTACCACTGATTAGATTTTATATCCTACAAGAGTTTAAGGATCTCTGGTAATTGAAACATGGAGTTATAAAATTAGTGTGCTCAATCTTCTAATCTCTTGGTGTCCCTAAAATAAAAATAGGGACTGCAAATACTAGGTATTGAAACATTCTCAGATTATTCAAAACATCAAGTAGTTTTACACCAATTATCTGGAAAATTGCCTCTTCCTTTTTTTTTCCTTTCTTTTGCTTCAGCAGAAATGTAGCTAATAGACTGGTTTTCTTTGTCCCAGCTTGCCAACTGAAAATTAGGATGCTGATATATCTCTTCTACTCATTTCAAGATAATGAATCTGTGTCTCCAGAATAGAAATGCGTTGCTTTAGAACTTCTAGAAAGAAAGAGAATGGTGAACCCAATATGGTCACTGATACAAGAAGGAATCTTCTTGTATTGTGCCATACATGGTCTAATCAAGTTTAGGGTGTTTGTTGTTGTTATTGTTTTGGTGTTTGTCCTGGGGCTTAAGCTCAGGTGGCTTGAGCACTGTCCTGAGCTTCCTGCTGAAGGAAAGTGCTCTACCACTTGAACCACAGATTTTTGGTCTTTTGTTTTATCTTTTTGGTGGTTAATTGGAGATAAGAAGAGTCTGATAGACTTTTCTGTCCAGCCTGGCTGTGAATCATCCTCAGGACTCAGCCAGAATTTAAAAAAATATTTTGTTATTAGAGTTCTTGATTTTAGCCATTCTAACTGGAATGAGGTGGTATCTCAATGTTGTTTTGATTTGCATTTCTTTTATGGCTAGAGAGGTTGAGCATTTCCTCTTCTGTCTATTGGCCATCCTTCTTTCCTCTTCAGAGAAGTTTCTCTTTAAGTCTTTAGCCCACTTATTTATTGGGCAGTTGTTTCTTTGAAGATTTATTGTTGGGGGATTTAATTTTTTGAGTTCCAGGTATATTTTCGATATGAGACCCTTGTCCGTTGTATGGCTATTGAAGATCTTCTCCCAATCTGTGGGCTTTTTATCGATCTTGCTAACTATGTCTTTTGCCATGCAGAAGCTCTGCAATTTCATGCAATCCCATTTGTCCAACCTTTCTTTGTTGTGTTTCTGAGTCTCTATTAAGAAAATTTCAGCCTGTGCCAACAAGACCTCAGATAAGTTGATGTTAAGGAAATGAACCCTAGGATATGTATTCAAATTTTTTTTTCTTTCATGTGATTGTTTCTAACACATTTATAAGATTATTTCTTTGTTGCTTTGTATGTCCCTCCCCCACAGTATAACCCTGCTTTCACTGTATTTGATGTCGGCATAATTTGTCTAGGGGAAGGGGAAAAACAAATCATTTAAATAGGGATACAGGGGGGATTGGGTGGGGGGTGGGGGGGAGGATGGGAAGGGATGGGAAGGAGAAACTAAGGAGGAGGCAACAATGCTTGATAAGAAATGTACTCATTATCTTGCCCATGTAATTGTAATCCCTTTGTACAGTATTTTCACAATAAAAATATTTTTTATTATTTTTAAATAGTTGTACAAAGGAGTTATCATTCAACAAATCAGTGTATGAATACAATGTATTTTGGTTGATCTAACCCCTTTTACCCTTTCATCATTCTATCCCCATCCCTCCCAACCCAACTCTTCCTCCCTTCAATTTTCTTAATTTCATAGGATATTCATTTTTAAAAGCACAGTGAGAAGTTTGAGAAAACTATTTTGGAGAGAGGAGTGAACACTTCAACCAGCTTCTCTGCTATACTTGTTAGAATGGAATTTACTTAAAATTTAGAGGCTGTCCCTGAGCTCTTCAGCTCAAGGTGAGTGCTCTACCACTTGAGCCACAGCACTACTTCCGGTTTTCTAGTGGTTAATTGGAGATAAGAGTCTCCCAGACTTTTGTGCCCTGCCTGGCTTTGAGCCAGGATACTCAGAACTCAGCCTCTTGAGTAGCTAGGATTGCAGGCATGAGCTACCAGTGCCCAGTTGAAAATTAATTTTTAAGGAAGGAATTTCTTGGTGATAGCTGCAAAGATTAATCATTTCAAATGCTATAGAAAAAATAATAATGTATTTATAAACAACTAAAGGTTAAAGGTTAAAGAATCCATTTTATGACTGATTTATTTATTTGTTTGTCATTCCTGGGACTTGAACTCTGGGCTTGGGCTCTGTCCCTCAGTTCTTCAGCTCAAGGCTAATGCTCTACCACTTAAGCCACAGTTCCACTTCTGTGCATGTGGTGATGAGGAATCAAATCCAGGGACTCACGCATGTGAGGCAAGTATTCTACACTGAGCCACTTTCCCAGACCCCTTTATGACTGATTTGATTAAAGAACACAGATGGCTATACTTTTTACCCTTCCCCTATAAAACACAGATTGTCTATGCTTTTTATTTTAAGAACAGTTGAAACAATGAAAGAAAAACAATTACATTTCATGAATCAAACAAATAAAAATCCTATTCAGTGGCTGGTTTTGTGTGTGTGTGTGTGTGTGTGTGTGCTTGTGTGCATGTGCATGTGTGTGAGTGTGTGAGTGTGCATGCATAAGCGCACTATGCCATTTTTTATGTAAATTCAAAAGTTCCTGGTTTGAATTCATTAAGTCTGGAAAGTCCCTCAAATTCCTTTGCAAGTAGTTTTCTGTGGCTAGCATAGGCTGGAATCTATTCTCACCGATTTATTGGGTCTATCTTGTAGTTATAAGGAATATAATAAGAACAAAAAGAAGAAAAATATACTAATAATGATTTTTACAAAACTTCAGCAGATCAATTATTGCAAAACTGTGTGTGTGGGGGGGAACAGGAAGTGTTGGCATATCTCTTCTTGTTCATCATCCCTAAAAGTGAGTGGATTTATTTTGAAAAGTACAATTCTTGTAGGCTATTATGTTGACCTGAATTTATTTTTAGGGCTGAATGCTGGAAAATATTCCTGTAATTAAGCTCTAAATCATCTGACTGGGCACCAAGGGCTATTCAGGAGGCTGAGATCCAAGGATTGCAGTTTGAAGCCAGCCTAGGCAGGGAAGTCTGTGATACTCTCATCTTCAATTAACTACCAAAAAGCCAGAAATGGAGCTGTGGCTCAAGTGGTAGAATTCTATCCTTGAGCAAAAAAGCTCAAGGTCAGTACCTAGGTCCTCAGATGAAGCCCCAAGCCTGACACAAAAATAAAATAAAATAAAATACCAAGTTTAGTTTAGGGAAAGTTTAATCTGTTTAGTATTGAACTTGCTTAATGTCAAAATATCTATGGCATTTGGATTGACTCTTACCATTTTGTAACCTGAAAACCTTTGGTAGCACAATTTCCTCCCTCTCAGAGACATATTTATATGTGAGAAAAAAGTAGAGTTGTCCAATTCCAAAGTATAAAAGAAGAGATATTTATTGTCCTTTCCATACTTTATTTCCTTGGCTTTATTTTCTGTTATCCAAGAAGTAAGACATCAAAAATTAATGTTGTGAGATGACAAGTATCTCTACTATTCAATTCAGTAGCAGAAATAATAATTTTTTCATGGACCTCATACTTCCATAAGTGTGAATTATTCATAAAGTGCCAGTTGAGGTAAAAGTCAGTTCAATGATAGATTTGAGCCAAAGCCAGAAAATTTACTGAAGAAACTGCAATCTCTAGTGGAACCCTAAAATGTAATCCTATCATTGGAAAGTATCTCTGCTTTTTCTGCTCAAATTCAAATTCTTGTTTGTAAGTTAAAATTTCACAAGTACCAATTATTTTGTAAGCTGTCATTGATTTCTTGAATTATTAAAGACAGTAACCCCTAGGGATCTGTCAAGAAGGAAGAATGGCATTTTACCCAAGAATCAGTTAACTTTTATTGTTTATGCCTTATGCAGGGAGACAGAAATCAGAGCAACCACCCACTTAGACCTTCAGACATCTTCAACCACACTTTCAGAAATCAGTGCCACATTGGGCATGTTCCTTTAGCTTCAGGGACTCAGACAGGAGAGTCATTCCTGCTCTCCTTCCACTTACGGTACTCTGATTTGTCTAAAGTAATAGAATAATAACATCCTACACCAACCCAATCCTTCACCTTTAACCCAGACTTCTAAAAGGAAAATACACTGATGACATATACAAGCCAAGAAAGGGCCCATTATCCAGGTGCTACTTGGGGAGACTGAGATTGGGAGAATGCTTGCTTGAAGCCAGTAGTGAGTGCCTGTTGACCTAGTTATGATGGGAAGTCTAAAATAGGCAACTGTGAGACCCTATCTCAAAAATAACCAGTCCAAAAATGACAAGCAGTACAACTCTGCCCTAGTTCAAACTCCAGTAACATCTAAAAGAGCTGTCCTTAAGTGTTCAAAAGGAAATGTACTCTTTACCTGACTTATGTAACTGTAACCCCTCTGGGTATCACCTCTATAATGACAATAATATATACATATATATTTCTCTAAATGTGTATTCAAAATGTAATGGAACTAAGGAAATAGTAATTAATAGGATCAGATAGCTAACTTGTTAAAACACAAGCTCAGATTGATTGAGAAGCTAAAATGAGGCTGGACCCAAGCAAACATCATTGAACCATTTTCTAAGAGGAGTCAATAGTTATCCTTGATAAAGTTAGCAATAATTCCTACCATATTTTATTAAATTCATTCATAAGAATTTGAAAAGAGGGGGGAGGCTATCCCTAAGCTTTTGTGCTCAAGGTAAGCACTCTATCACTTGAGCTATAGCTTCACCACCAGCTTTTTTGTGGTTAGCTGGAGAAACGAGTCTCATAGACTTTCCTGCTTGGGCTAGATTTGAGTGTCAATCCTCAGATCTCAGCTTCCTGTGTAGCTAGGATTATAGGTGTGAGTCACTGGCGTCCAGCTCTCTTATTGAAAGAAAAGAGGGCGAATCAAAGGGCTTGGGTTATTTTTGTGGTTTGGTACATCTTAGAGGCCATTGGAATATTGAGCATTTTTAGAAAAGTTATATAAATTAAATGTTTTCATTTTTATGTGAAATTAAGGTTTTAAATATGTGTTGATCAAACAAGACTCAGAGGGAACCCAGAAGAAGATAGTTATAACAAGAAGACAAAAGAGAAAGACTGCAATAGAACTACACACAAAAATCATACTTTAGTCCTATGAAGAATGTACTTGGAATAAATACAATTATCCCTGGGTGAGGAGCAGAATTTTCATGTGGGACCTCCTAGTTGGAAGACAGGCAACCTATCTCATTAACCACATCTCTAGCCCACTTTTGTACTACTTAGTTTTGAAGTTTTATGCCTGGGCTGTTCTGGACTGTGATCCTCATACTTGGGCTTCCCCATGCTGCTGGGGATAACAGGCACAGATCACTTTCCCCAGACATTATCCCTCTCTGTAGTGATAATTGTGTAACCACCCTGGGTCACCACACCCAATGATTGGTTAATACTGAATCTCATGGACTTGTTTTGCCTGGACTAGCCTCTAAAAGGGATCACCTTCTTATTTAGTTATTGCTGGTTCCGGGACTTGAACTCTGGGCCTGGGTGCCATCCCTGAGCTTTTTGGGCTCAAGGCTAGAACTCTACCATTTGAGCCACAGGACCACTTCTGGCTTTATGTGAGTAATTTATTGCAGATAAGAATCTTGTGGACTTTCTTGCCCTGACTGGCTTCAAACCATGATCCTCAGATCTCAGCCTCCTGAGTAGCTAAGATTACAGGTGTGAGCCACCAGCAACCAACTTATTTATTATTTATGTATATAATTTATCTTATTTTATTTTTGTGTGAATACTGGGGTTTGATCTCAGGGTCTAAGCATTGTCCCTAAGCTTTTTTCCTTAAGGCTCTACTACTTGAGCCACAGCTTCACTCCCAGCTTTTTGTTGATTAATTGAAGATAAGAGTTTCACAAAGTTTCTTACCCTGGCTAGCTATTCAAACTGCCATCTCCAGATCTCAGTCTCCTGAGCATCTAGGGTAAAAAGAGTGGCATCCAGTGAGCGCTCAGCTTGAGGGACAGCATTCTTAATGTTAAGTTTACATCAAGGAAGTCACCTGATCAAAACTGTCCCTGAGCGTGATGTTCCCCATCCATTGTAATCTGCCTCTCTTCCTCAACTCCTCACTTGCAATCCCCTCCCCACTCCCACCTGTCTGAATTTGTCCATTCGGAGCTTTTCAGCACTCCCTCCAGGAACTGTGCTCAGTTTCAGTTAATTTCTATTTCCTGGGAACCTTCTAATCAGCATAAAATTATCCCTTGAAATCAACTTTATTTGTAACCTATAAGATGCATTAGCCAAATTACATTAGCTCAGTTCATAACTGAGATTTGGTTTTTAGTAGGATACTGTAAATGGGAAAAGAGATAAACTCTGTCGCAGTGTTAATGTGGAGCCTTCATGTTATTTGCAAGGAGAGTTAATAACTATAGTCATAATCATAAGAATCAGACTACAGAGAATGAAAAAAAATTTGCTAAATAAGCAAGTGAGAAAGGTCATGTTGCTTTAGGAAGATAAAGAACAAAACACCAGTACCTCTACTTCCTACCTTTTGGGTTTCCAGATACCTTTAGTTGGTTACACCTATATATTAAATCATCAATTTCTGATATGATTAGAGAATTTCTATCATTTGAGTCCAAATGTTTCCTGATTAAAACAGTCCTTCTGCATGTGTTTAAGGCTCTATCCTTCTCCAGCCTTCTACTAACAACTCCTATGCATGTGTTTCTTTCTTGATGGTGTGTTATCACTGGGCCATGCAATGTAGCAGCAATGTAGCAGGATCACAGCATGTGAATTGCACATGTCAGAAAATAAGCACTTGTTGAATTAATGCAGAATTTCTTTGAAAATTCTTTTTGATGATATTTGGCCTGGGTAGACAAGGGAACATATTCTTTCTTCTGTGGCTGCAGGTCATAGCCATTGATTCCATATAGCTATGTAACAGACAACAAGAGGGAAGAATTCTTCAGAAATAGAAAGTTATCAAATAATTCTTAATGAATATAAACCATCAGCTTATTGGAGAGCAGGGACAGACATCAGTCCCTCCCCACACTAGAGGATGGTAAAAATACAGAATTGGAGGATGTGACTCCTTCCTTCCTTCCTTTCTTTCTTCTTTCCTTCCTCTCTGCTTCTTTCTTTCTTTCTTTCTTCTTTCTTTCTTCCCTTCCTTCATTCCTTCCTTCTTTCCTTCTTCTTTCTTTCTTTCCCTTTCTTTGTTTCTTTATATTTTCCTTCCTTCCTTCCTTCTTTCCTTCTTTCTTTCTTTCCCTTTCTTTGTTTCTTTCTTTTTTCCTTCCTTCCTTCCTTCCTTCATTCCTTCCTTCTTTCAAAGAATTCTTTTGCTTTGTAAATGGACCCTGCTGTGGCGCTGTAGCTCAAGTGGTAGATCGCTCGCCTTGAGTTGAACAGCTGAGGGACAACGTCCAGGCCCAGAGTTCAAGCCCCCCGACCGACAAAAAAAAAAAAACAACAATATAGTAATTGGACCCTGGTGTCTTACTTGATTGAGAACAGAATCACTTGAATACTTTTTTTTAATTAATAAGTTTTTTTATTGCAAAAATACCATACAGAGGGGTTATACTTACATGATCAAGGTAATGAGTACATTTCTTATCAAGCATTGTTGCCTCCTCCTTTGTTTTCCCTTACCAGCCCTGCCTTCCCATCTCCCCCCACCAAAGTTCGTTTTTGAACATAGCATCTTGTACATTTCATTGTTGCAATGGGTCCACCTGTATCCCTATTTAAAACAATTTGTTTTTTCCCTTCCCTTCCCCAAATTATACCAACATCAAATACAATGAAAACAGGGGTTATACCATGGAGGAGGGACATAAAAGCAACAAAAAATACATATTTCCTAGACTCCCCACAACAATTTCAGCGTAATTAAAAAAATAAAACTTCCACCTAAACTTCCACCAAAATTAACTCAAAACAAACCACAGATGGTTTGGAAAGGCACAGTTTTGGAAAAGCATAATACATTTGGAGGAATCACCTTTCCAAACATTATTATTAAATATTTACCAACAATGTGCTAATAGTGGAGAGAAAGACACACAGGTAAATGGAAGGCTGCAGTAGGCACACATCAACATGTCCAACTGATTGTTTATAAGGGTGCGAGAGCAGCTTGATGATGGTGGATGGAAAAGAGAGTAGGGGGATGAAAAAGCAAACAACTTCCACCTAAACTTCATATCTGGTACAAAAATTATCTCAAAATAGATCATGGATTTAATGTAAAACAGCACACTGCAAGACTTCTAAGAAAAAATAGACAACTTTTTGTCATGACTTTAAAAATCCCAGTCTATAAGAGTAGAGACAGACAACAAGGATTTGAATTCAAAATATGTAAGACATTCAACATTCAACTCAGCTAAGCACTTTTCTTTAGAAGTCAGCCAAAAATTTGAATAGAACTTTTACTGAAGAGTACATGGGAAAGTACAGGGAAAAACAGTCTGTTATCATTAGTCATTGAGGAAATGTAAATGAAAATCTTAATGAGTTGCTATTGTATAAGTAGTGAGTTGGCTAAAAATAAAATATCAACCTTCTGGTTGATGGAGAGTAACTACATTACTGCTGGTTATTAAGAACGGCACAACCACTCTGGAAAAAGATCTAGCAAGGTCATTGTAGTGCATGTATATAATCCCAGCATTCAGGAAGCTGAGGCAGGCAAATTTGAGGCCGACTTAGGCTATATAGTTAAGACTTGGTCTTAAAAAAGAAAATGACTTGGCAGTTTCTCAGAAAATTGAACATGTACTTGACATATAACTCAGTGAGAGCACTTGTATGTATTTGTCCCAGAAGAATTCAATATGATCATATCAAATTATATATTAAGATATTTGTGGTATCTTTATTCATAGAATCCCTGATTGCAAAATTTTCTAATAACCTGCAGTAGGTTAAAGGTTAAGGAATTCATACTACCTCCATACCATGGAATATCACTGAGTGAGCACTGGAAAGGAACAAACTGTGCAGTACAGTATTGAACATACAATGTAGTACACATATTAAGACCCTTCCCTCCCAAAAGGGATACTCCTAGCTTACAAATACATTGCATTATATAGCACAAGGTTCCTTGCAAGTGTTAGTAAGAGTATGGCTCTTCAACTGGTGAAGATTATTCTAGATTAACCGGGTGAGTATAATCTAATCACACTGATTTATTTAAATCAGCTTGTAGAATATAAATTATTACTCATCTTAACTTCCAAATATTTTCATCTGTCACTCACATGAACTCTTAAAAGTAGAGAATTTTCTTCAGTGGGAGTCAGAAGACCATATGATCTAAGCTGAGGGCAAAGTCAGAGGGATTTCAAGTTCATGTGGAACTCTATTTGTAAGCATAAATTGATACAGACAGACTCCAGGAGCAGAGAATGATTCCCAGTTCTCAACCAGCCAGAAAATAGGGGCCTCTGTCCTAGTGCTTCAAGACTGTGCATTTACCCAACAACCTCAATCAACTTGGAAGCCATTTCATCACTGGAACCTTCAGAAAGGAATGCAGACCTTGGTTTAGGCCCTGAGAGATTCTAGGCAGACAGCCCCGTTGAGCCACTCTGTAACCAGACTAAATCTGTGGTAATTTGGTTTGGCAGTAATAGAAAAATAATACATGCAAGAACTTGGATGAATCCCAAGAGAAGTATGCTGAGTGGAAAGAAAGAAAAAAAATGACAGTCTCTAAAGGTTATGTGCTGAATGATTCCATTTATATGATGTTCTTGACATGACAAAATTATAGGAATGGAAAGCAGATTAATGGTTGCTAAAAGTTGGTGGGGGTTGGAGGGAAGAAAAGGGAGGTGGATGTATCTAAATGGGCAGGATAATGGAATTATTTTTGTTACTTGACTAGGCTAAATGAATCTGAATACGTGCTAAAATTGTGGAACGCTGAAGTAGATACACATGCACACACATAGGAAAAATACACACAAATGAAGGCATATCAAACCAGAGAAATTAGAATGAGGTCAATATTGTCAACTGATAATACTGTCCTAGTTGTGATTTATATGAGACATTAGCATTGGGCGAAAATTTGGTTAAGAGTACATGAAATCTTAGTTATTATTAAGAACTGCACGTAAATATAAATCAAAAAGGTAATGAATAGTGTCCGAAAGATCAGACATTTGAGGACTGCCCAGGAGTACATAGTGAGTTCAAGGCCAGTCTGAGGCCAACCTCATAAAATTAAAACAAAATTGAATTTAACTATATATTTAACATTTGTGTGTGTGTGTGTGTGTGTGTGTGTGTGAGTGTGTGTGTGTGTGTGTGGCTTGAACTCAGGGCCTGGGTACCGTCCCTGAGATCATATTTCTCAAGGTTAACACTCTACCATTTGAGCCATGGCACTACTTCCAGTTTTTTCTGAGTAGTTTATTGGAGATAAGAGTCTCATGGACATTCATGTCCAGGCTGGCTTTGAATTGTGATCCTCAAATCTCAACCTTTTGAATAGCTACAATTATAGGCACAAGCTAACCAGTGCCCAGCATGAAATACATTTTAAGTTAGTACTTTATTAGCTTTTATTCATCCATGAGACAAAAATTTCTTTCATTGATTATATTGAAAACCAGTGGGATTCCATGTCAGATTATCACTGAGGATTTAGGAAGTCTGCTTTTCTTGAGTTTTTGCTCTTTACTTTCCTTGTATCATTGGAGTTGCCTCCAGTCACCATTTTTATGCAGGAAACTTGTTAAGCAGTGTGTCCATGCTGTAATAATTAATTTAGTTAGAAATGGGTGGTAAAATTCATAAATACATTCACTAAGGATGTATTAGTTTTTGGTTGCTGCTATAACAAATTATCTCAAAGCCAATGACTTTGGGAGAACAGACATTTATTATCTTATAGTATTGGCAATCAGAAGTTCAAGATGGAGCTCATTGGGATGTATCAAGGTATGAGCAGGGTTAAGGCTTGAAGAGTCTATATGGCAATATGTTTTCTTGTTGGTTCCCGGGGTTGAGGGCACTCCTTGGCCTATGACCCCTTTCAGCAATTACATCATTCTGGCTGCTGCTTCCATTGCCTTATTTTCTTTTGAGCTTTCTTCTTCATTTACAAGGATCCTAGTTGAATCTATCCAGATAATCCAGGATTATCTTCTTATTTCAAGATTATTTGCTCACCCTATCCCTCTGGCCATGTTATAAATAGATTTATGGTTTCAGAGGATTGTGAAGGGGATGTCACATGGGTTACACTCTATCTGAAGCATACTGCAATATGAAAAAACGTGCACAGACATGTGAGGATGTCATTGTCACACCTCTGTGGTGGCACTCACAGGCTTCTCTCATGATACCTTATGCGCCACACTGCAGATCTATTTCACATGCAGAAAATGGATCAATTTAATTCACATCTTAACTATCACAAGTGCTTGAAAACCCTTGTTTGTTTAGAGAATGTTATGAATAGAAGTGCTAATATTCGCTGTCAGTGGTTCAGTTGATTATTTTCACACCCTTAGGTTGGGGTGTCCCTGTTGGAGAAATTGCTTTAGGCAACTAGTATCTCATAATTCCTCACATCTACAGAGCCACGTGTAATTGTGGACAGTTGTTTTTACTACAATAGTAACCTGATTCACTGGGGCTGCTGTAGCAAAAATGTCTTAGACTAGATAGCTTCCACCAACATGGATTTCAATCAGTTCTGGAAAATGGAGGATCAAGGTCAAGATGATCTTCTTGCTGTGGATGGAAAGAGGCCAAGAGTACTTTCTATGATCCTTTTTATAAGGGACTAACCTGATTCATTAGAGCTATACTCAAAAGTCCATCTCTTAATATTATCAACTGGGGGACAGAATTTCAGCAAATTTTGAAAGAGGCACAAATGTTTAGTCCACAGATTGTTTCATGAAATCATTAATTCTATATTAAAAAACAGCTCTATAAAGTAAATATAGTCGCCAACTTCTAGATGAGGACTCTCAAGCTCTGGTGAGTTTATTAATTTGACTAAGAAAACAATGTAGAAAACTGCAAATTGAAGACTTGCAACCTTCCATTGTATCTTGCAGCTCATTAACAACACTGAGTTAGGGACCTGGGTAAATAAGAAGTAAAGTTTCTAGAGAAAATCACCCTAAGTTTCAGGAGATAGCCATAGTGATGGCAGAGAGAGCCAACAGCACGTGTGAAATCTCATTGGCTAGAGACACCCACCAATGGCGGCCGCCTCAGAGCCCTTGAGATTAGGACTAAGTCTAGCATCAAAAGCCACTGCAGCTGGAACTCCAAAGTGGACAACAAAGAAAAGCTGTGTTGTTCTGAGCTCATTTTCTTTTGTATGTTATGTGAGGGAACAGATAGTTCTAGCATTGTTTTTCCCCCTGGCTTTCCTTTGGAAAGGGCATTACAAATGATAGGGATTCAATGACAGACATTCTTTCTCCTAAAAAGTATTCAAGAGAACAACAAGGCTGTTTTTATTCATGGAGGCTTGGGAATGGTTTTAGGAAAAAATCCATGTGCTGGTGTCCTAGTGATAAAAGGAACAAATGAATTCTTGAATGTTCATGAATGGAAGATTCAGGCTCATGAAATATCAAAGAAATGCAGTTGTAGTTTCACAGAGAATCAGAAGATGATGTTTGTGATATCTTGTACAGCCTGATTGAGCAGTTGGAGGCACATGGGAATTTGTAAATTATAAATCATGATAAATGGGCCTGATTTAGAAGGGTAGCTTGAACTGCCTAGTGGATATTTTATCTAAAAGGCATGATGAGAAGTACAAGTCGTTATGTTGAAAACGAACATTACAACTTTGGTGGGGGGGCGGGGAGCATTGGGTGGGGGGCAGGGGGAAGATGGGAGGGGATGGGAAGGGGAAACAAAGGAGGAGGCTACAATGCTTGATAAGAAATGTACTCATTATCTTGCCCATGTAATTGTAACCCCTCTGTACAGTATTTTCACAATAAAAAATAAATAAAAATTAATAAAAAAATAAAAGGCATGTTCTAGACTTAATTCTGATATTGACTTATTTTAATATTTAACTAAATGCCAATTGTGGCTTTTTGCATTCTTTTATGAATTCATTCCAGGAGGGGTTAGAAACATTGACCTTTCCCTTGTTGGAGAATGAATTAATTAGGACTGTAAATGACTTTCAAACAACAAACAATAAAAAACAAATATTTGAAAGTGACATCAAGACCATCACTTGCAGAGTATATAAATTTCTGTTTGCTAGAATAATAATCCCTTTGCAGGAGATATGTATGTCAGCCAGATCTTCTAATCCATTCACTTAGAACATATCAGGAGTCACATTACATTCATGAGGGGAAATGGAAAGTAGAATTAATTACCTTGATCCTATAAACTAGAATAAACAAATGGTGCTTCAATTACCTGATTCTTTCAGATGAGACTTCTGGGATTTGTGAATGACCTGAATTACATTGCTCCGAAATTTTCCATTGCCAAATACACAAAATCTAAAAGTTAGGAAGCCAAATGTTTACATAAGTTTGTTTTATTTTTTACACACAGCTGATTTTCCCAGGAAGTTAATTTTCTATATCTACTCTGGTCAAGCATTTGACTACTCCTTAACTTCCCAGTTTTATAAGTATGAAAACTAAAATGGTTAGTATAGTATTTTCATATTGTTTTCAACAATTTATAGTTATAATTACAGAAAGATATAAAAATATATAGGCACACTAATACTATTAGGTATCTATCCATCCATCCACCTATCTATCTATCTTCAGTAATAATTTAGGACTTCTCAATTTGAAAGATTTGAAAAAAATTAAAAGACATTTGATTATAGGTCAGTATAACTGATTACTTAAAGAGTTAGGAATAAGTTTCTTCCCTAGGAAGAGGGGGTTTTCCCTCATGGTATTGGTTTCAGGATCCCTGAAGATCCCAAGCTCTGTGGATATACAAGTCTCTTAGAGAATGCCGCAGTGCTTGCATAGAACCTACCTCCTCTCAAATATTTTAATCATCTTTAGATGACTCGTAATACCAAAAATAATGTAAATATGATAAAATATGTTCATCCTGAATATTGTCATCCTGAATAATGGAAAAAGACAACTTTAGCACAGATCCAGTTTGATCCAAGTTGGATGAATTTTCTGAGGTGGAATGTGTGGGTACAGAAAGAAGACTGTACAATTCCAAAGGAATTTCTTGGGGATATGGAGGAAACTCCTTTGTATTTTTCAAGGGTTTCTGTGTTGAGGGTACCTGAAAATCCTAGAGCAGATGAGATTTTAACTCAGTGATATCTATACACCAGTTGTTTAGATCTGGGCTGGGGTCTCTGAATACCAATTTATAGTTCATTTTTATATCTGTAAACAGGACCATTCTCCTTCGGGTTCTATCATTGAATACAATTTTGGAACTCTGTTTTGAGGTTTATGTCTGAGTAAATATCTGGAGGAAGCCCTGGAATAGTTATTTTTAAAAGGCATTTCCCAGGTGATTTGATGATCTAACCATTTCTGGGAACTGCTGGCAGCTGCTAGTCCAAATCTCTTCACTTTCCAGATGTGGAATCTCAGGCCTGCCTTGTGCCAGCTAGGAAGATGAGGAAGGAGGGTTCAGCTCCTTGACTTCTGACCCTTTCCTGCTTCTCACTAAGCCTGAATGCTGAACAAATCTTTCCTGTTCCTCCTGCATTCAGAGCATCAGGAGGTGCATCTGTGTCCCCTATGGATTTCCTGACACTAGCAAGTGTTGATTTGCAGCAGAGCCAGGACACCTTCCTTACAAAGCTTTACGCCAAGAGTTTATTTATATAAACTAAAATCTTCTTATGTCTTGGAGCCCTGACTTCCTTATACCCAGTAATTTAGTATCTTTAAAAGCAGCCCAACAGAACCCTTTCACTTTCTTTTGTTAAAATGTTCTCTCCAGAAGCTTCCACATGTAAAAGAAGCTTACTTTGTTCTTCCTTACTTCACTTAGCTTTTCATGTCTGCAGAGATGACTATGAAGTAAACACATGCAAAACCTACCTCCCCTTGCTGTTGGCACAGAACACTTTCAGATCAAACCTACAGATAAGGCTGACCAGACTGGTGGCTAGTTTAGCATAAAGACAACAGTGCCACCTTGTGTTGCATTTTGGGGAGAATTAACTTCAGCAGGACAAAAGTTTGATCAAGGAATGGTGGCTTAGGGTGGAGCAAGTTGACCTCTGTTTTCATTACTGAACACTAATACAATGGTTCCTCAGTATCTTCAATAAATTGACCCAGGAGCTCCTGGTTCCAACATCTTTTGATTCTCAAGTTGTTTATGTGAAATGGTATATAGTATTTGCACATAACAACTCCTACACATCTCCTGAATACTTCAAATGTTATCTGTAGATAACATATAATAGTGGATTTAAAAATCCAGTACAATATATTATAATACTGGATTTATACATAATTTGTCATTAATAACATATAATACTGGTTCAAAAATTATATGCAAATAGTTCTTATACTCTATTATTTAGGGAATAAAGACCAAAAAGTCTGTAGAGTTCAATAAAGACATAATTCTTTCCCACCTATTTCCAGGCATTGGCTGGCTGAATCTGCAGTTATGTAACCTGCAGTTGTACCCAACTCTTTCAACCACTTGAAAATCACTATCAGTGATCATTATCAATATCTGGTTACATTTCTTTTTCTTTAAAATTATATGGTTAAAAAATAGTAGGTGGCTGGGAATAAATGTATGTTAATGAAAGTCTGAGCAGGAACAATACTGTTTGTAAATATTACAGAAGGAAAATGTATTATTTATTCTTATTGTTTCTGTGACAAAAATACCTTACACCGACAACTTAGAAGAGAAAGGATTTACATAGACTTAAGGAGATGTAGAAAGTTTAGTCCAAGGGGCTGGGAAGGTGGCTCAGTGGTAGAGCGCTTGCCTTGCATACATGAGGCCCTGGGCTCGATTCCTCAGCATCACATAAGCAGAAAAAAAAGCCGGAAGTGGCGCTGTGGCTCAAGTGGTAGAGCGCTAGCCTTGAAGTGAAGAGCTGAGGGACAGTACCCAGGCCCAGAGTTCAAGCTCACGACCGGACTCCAATCCCCTCCCCCGGAAAAAAGAACGTTTAGTCCATTGTCAAATCAGCTCTGTGTTTCTGGGCCTATTATACAGCAGCAGAATATATTGGTGACAGACATGTTGTCAAAGGAGCTTCTTTCCCTCATTGCAGACAGGAAGCAGAAAGCAAGACTGGAAGAGGTCAGGAACAAGATGCCACCAAGAACACCCCACCGGAACTCATGCACTCTAGCTTGGCCCTAACTCCTAAAGTTTCCTGCACATCCCCAAATAGCTGGAGAGCAAGCCTTCAATACATGAGAGCCCAGAGGGACAATACATCTTCAAATCACAACAGAAGTTAATGTCCATTTTTTACATTAAGATTTTTTTTTTGTATGACAATTCCTGGCAAAGGCTTAGATGCACTTGATTGGCTACTTTCTACTGTAAATATTTAGGATTTCAACTTGACTTTCTAGATAACTGCAGAGACAAGCAGTTGCTGAAAGTAAACAAATATTTAATGTTCCTTTCACTGAACATTTTGTTTTCTATATATGGAAAAGTAGCCTTTGAACAATATATTTGACTAATATTGGGAGAAAAAAAAATTTTCACCAAACTCATCTTACAATAGTTATGTAAAACTTTTTATTTCTGAGAAGTAGAATTGTAGATTTATATATATTTATCTTCACTATGAGGCAAACTGAGGACTTAGCATATGGATACCAACATGAGACTGGAGGATTATTTGTGCCGTTTGTCAGATCTTTTCATCAGAAACAACATTAGTAATTAGAGAAGACTGTTTTCAATTATAATTTAGAATGTAAATATTAGTGTAATAAACCACCTACTCTTTCTCTCTGAAGTCATCTAGAAAGTTGAGACTGAAATCCTAAACACTTATAGGAGTAGAAAATAGCTGATCATGTGCATTCAAGACTGGGCCACAAGGAGTATGCAGAAAACCATTGCAGAAATCCCTGAAAAAAACCCAGAAAACTCAAGACAGTGTTACTTTTAGTTACAAATGGAGAATTTTATTTTGCCATTGTCTTCAGAGAATATGTTTATAGTGATATGATAATAGCATTTTTGTGATGATAATATATATATATATATTTATATACAGATGTGTGTATATGTGTGTTTAAAACCATTCCTGGGGCTTGAATTTAGGGCTTAGGCACTGTACATGAGTTCTTTTGTTCAAGATTAGAACTCTACCACTGGAGCCACAGCTTAAGTGCTAATTTTGAATTTGAAATGCTTAAGGGTTAATTATGAACTTGGTGGGCATCCAGAAGATACCAGATAGCAAAAAATGATCATTTGTTACACTAATATGAAGAAGATACGCGGCTTCCCTTTGGACAAAGACAACTTCAGCAACTCCCCAGAGCTATTCTTCTATGATATAATCTCTTGACCTCTCCTTGTCACTTAGTTCTCTGACTGAAGTTTGTTGCACAAATAGGAGTCCCACTTCTTCCCCTGATCCTGCTCACAGAACAGCTAGCTCCTACCATCACACAGACCTGCATCAGAATGGTGTTTACACATTGGCCCCAAACATTCTTTTTCTTTCCATTTATCACATTTCCATTTAAATTTTGTAATCACTCAGAATGCCTTCCTTATTTAGCCTAAAACTGCCTCTTTCCAGTTCTGCTAAGTCCAAGTTTAGTTTGCTATCAGTGTTAACAGGCAAATTGTTTTTGTCCATTACCTGCAAAAGCCAGGATGGTTTCTCCATCTACCTAATGTGGAGTAGGGAGCTCAAACACATTTTAAGTTCATTCCAGTGGAGCACTATGAGGAAAACAAATCTCCATATTAAAGCTTCTACAATGAATTATCATGCAAAAGAGAAATAGCTTTTTGTTTATTTGAATTATATTCTTTTGTGTTATTTTTGTGACCATTAGCTATTTTATTCTTATTCAGATATATCTTTTGGTCTAATTGGAGTACTGGAGAGATTGTGTGTGTGTGTGTGTGTGTGTGTGTGTGTGTGTGTGCGCGCGTGTGTGCGCACACCAGTTCTGGGTCTGGAACTCAAAGCCTTGGTGCTGTCCCTTAGCATTCTCACTCAAAGCTATTACTCTATTACTTAAGCCACAGTCCACTTCCAGTTTTTTGATGGGTAATTAAAGATCAACATCACGAGGACTTTTCTACCTGGGTTGGTTTTAAACAGCAATTCTCAGATCTCAGCCTTCTGAGCGGCGCTGAGGCATGAGTCAACAGTGTCTAGTTCTGATTGAATTTTGAGCTGAACTCTCTATTGGCAGTCTACTTGGCTTTAAGTCCAGCTACATGACTTTCTTGTCAGTGGACAAGTAATGGAATAAACATGAATTTTGGATAATTAATGTAATGATGGGTTAATTTTAGAAACTCTTGTTTACTGGTTGAGTGGTATGTTAATCTTCCAAGGCTGTCATAACAAAATACCATAGACTGCAGGGATTAAGCAACAGACATTTATTTCCTCATAGCCCTGGTGGCTGCAAGTGTAAGATTGAGGTGCTGGCAGGGTTTGTTTCTAGTAACACACTTTCCTGTCTTTCAGGCTGCTGTGTCCCCTTATGGCTTTTCCTGGGCACACACGGGTTTGAGAAGGAGAGAGACAGAGACAGTGAAAGGTCAGAGAGAACATCTTGGCTCTCTTTCTCTTCTGTCTTCTGATAGGAAGAGAGTACTCCTATCAGAAAACAGTACTCCTATTAGCAATAGAGCCCCCTTCTATGATCTCATTTAATATGAAATAATTCTTTAAAGGCTCAATCTTCAAATGCAGTCATGATGGTGTTCAATGCATGGATTTTTTTTTTTTTTGGTAAGGGAGAAGGAAATACATGAGACACAATTCAGATCATTATAGATGGCAATTTCTATTGTTTTAAAAAAGTCACTAAAGAGGAATGTCTATAAAAGTAACTTAATGACATAGCCCTAATGTAGCTTGGTTAGAGAGAGATTCTCACTCTTTTGCTTCCCAGAATCCATCTTACATTAATGACTCTGTTTTCTTTCTCTGATTCTCAAACTTCTTTGATGACTAGGTAGCCAACATGACTTTCCATTTGTATGCAGAAATGACATATAAGGGTTATATAAAATTACAGAAATGGATTAAAGTCAGAATATGACTACCTATCTAGTGCTAGAATCTGTTTCTATTGTATCAGCACATGCTATCTTCACATATTAACTAGTCTGACTTCTCTGTAAACTGATTTTACTATATGAAATATCTGACTAACAATCCATTTCTTGAAGAGTTGACCAGTGATTTAAATATGCATATTTTCATATATAAACATATTTGCAAAAGCACATCAGACAGTTTCTCAAACACAACAGACTCCAAATTCATGCAACAGCATCTTCTTTCTTACTAAGTTTTATACTGATATAATTTTCTATTGCCTAGAATCTCCAATTCTAAGAGACCTATATGTAACTGAAAGTAGTTCAAATGTGCATTGAGACAAAGAATTTGTGTTAGATTGTGACTTCTAGTTTTGATGGAGGACATGTCAGGCCCTGTTTTGTAAACTGGTAACTTACATAACTAACTGTCCCATGGCTACATGACTCACCCAGGAACTAGGAATTCTACAGATAATGCCCTGCAAATCAAAGATAGGAGAGCAGTCTCAAATTCTTTACAGTTTAACTGGTGATATCAAAATATTCTTTAAATGCTCATCTGGTATAGCAAGGTCATGAGTAAATCTGCTAGAGAAAAGCAACATCCTCTCCAATGGTCCAAAAAAGGACTTGAAATTTTTGTCACAACACATAAGGCCAATTTTTAGCACATTTTTGGAGGTTCATATTGTGACTTGAACTCAGGACCTTAAGCTCTCACTTGGACCTTAAACTCCCACTAGAGCCACAACTTCACTTCTGGCTTTTTGCTGGTTGATTGGAGATAGAGTCTCATGGACTTTTCTGCCCAGGCTGGCTTTGAACCATGATCCTCAGATGTAGCCTCCTGAGTGGCTAGGATTGCAGCTGTGAGCCATTTGTACTGGCTCTACATTACTTTTTAATGCTTTGAACAATCAAAGTTTCTAGTTTTAATTTTTTTATCACCATACTGAACATGTTGTAGAGTTTTGGGTTTGTGCTGGCTATGGGAATGGTAAGTGCGGTTGGGCTGCATACATATAACAATGTGCATCATACTGTTTGCTAACAGGGGGTTGTATTTAGACAGTGGGACCCCGGCAAATTCAGTTTAAGTCTACCTGTGAGTTTGCAGGGTTGTGGAGTCTGTCAGTGCTAAAATTTATAGAAATGACTAAGTAATTACAATAGGATAAGAACAATGAAGGAAAATACTCATCCAAAGGCATTTCAGTAGATGTGACTGCTAAGTACAATACAACCCCTTTCTCTCCTTGAGTTTCACTTATTTTCTGTGCACTCTTGGGTTGCTTACAGGCAAGCATAGATGCTATAAGACACATTTTAAAGAGGAAGTTGGGAGAAGGAAGTAACAGAGTGCCCTTACTTTTAATGCCAATTATACAGAGAGACAAAGTGCCTTACAAAAATTCTCACAGCCTAACCTGCACTTTTGAAACTGGCCAGGGCTCTATGGCAAACTTCCATGGAACACAGATTGCAAATCCCTATGGTAGAAGAACAGAAGGCTTGTTTTCCGAAGAAAGGCGGGAAAAGTTCCTGGAACCACACCCACTAAGGATAGCAATCATTTCCAAGCTTGCCCATAAAATGGTGCCTGCCTGGCGGGACAGAGAAGCCAGATGTGGGCTCCCTGTGCCAGCCCTAGGCCAGGAGCATGTAGAACCTGACCAGTTCCGTCTCACACCTCCCACTCAAGCTCAGGCCCTGGCTTCCTCTCCTGGCCCCAGCCAGGTCTGCATGGCACACCGCACCTCCGCTACTCAAGGAAGCTGGATTCCTTCCAGCCAGAATAGCTGCAGTGTTGCTCATATGAAAGGCACGCTGCCAGGGTGAGGCGATTTTTGATATTAATCAACCTTGATTTGCAGAAGATGACACACTTGCAGATCTGTGCTTAAGTACCCTTTCAGCAGAGATGAAAGTCAAGCATTATTCAGCTGGGATCTAAGTAGACACTTTCAATCATGCTAAAAGCCATGCCATTTCGGTGCATGAGGCGGGAATTGAAAACAAATGATGTATTATTGGTAAACTGGAGTGATCTCTGTTGATGTTGAGCCCTGTGTACCTGCTGATGCTTTACCAAGCCTGGGTTGGGACGAGCTTGGAGCTGCTAAGAGGCTGCAGGGTTGAACTGTTCCAGTTTGACTTCAAGGGCATTTAAGGAGAAATTTGCTGTGAATGTAATGGGAGAAGAGAAAGGCTCTGGACATCTAGACAGCTAGCTCCTTGAGAAACACTACTCATCTTACAGAGTCACCTGCCAGTCAGTGAGGGCGGTGAGGCAGAGAGGGCCTCTCTTTCCTAAGCACCCCATTACTTATTGTCTGCACTTACACGGTACCATTTATTGAGTCTTTTTTGTAATTTAAATTTCATTTTAAAGGTGATACACAGAGGAGTAGCAGTTATCTATCCGGTAATGAGTACATTTCTTTTTGAACAGTGTCACCCCATCCCTCATTTTTCTCCCACTTTTCCCCCTCCCAACCCTCTACCCTCAAGTTGCAAAGTTCATTTCCAACAATGTCTAGTATCACTGCTGTATTGGTTCAACCCTTTGTCCCACCATTTGTGTGCCTTTTTAGAAATTGACTTTGTTTGGGTTCTTAATTTAAAAATTTAACAATCATTTCTACAGGTCCTACAATGACATGGAGGAGGAGGAGGGAAGGGAGGCAGGAAGGCAGGAAGAAAAAAGAAAGAAAGTGAGGAAGGAGGGATGGAAGGAAGAAAGGAAGGAAGGAAGAAGGAAGGAAGGAAGAAAGGAGGGAGGGAGGGAGAGAGGCAGGAAGGAAGGAAGGAAGGAAGCAAGCAAGCAAGCAAGGAAGGAAGGAAGGAAGGAAGGAAGGAAGGAAGAATGATAGCAGTAGGAGGGTTATGAAGTGTGCTATTTTCTTGCTATCTTCTTGAGAAAAAAGCATACACTATACAGTCTATGTAACTTCTTAGCATTTCTAACTGAGATAGGGTACAAGGACCCCTCAGCAGAGATTAGTTGAAAGCGACTGGTTGATATGAGCAAGTTGGCCATTGGCTGGAATGGCAGAAGCCATGATTACCAACCAACTAGTCTGGAGAGTGAAATATATTTCAGAGTGCTTCGTTAGAAAAAAGTAGCCTTCCTTTTCCATCCAATGTTTGAGTTCCTTTAGGATGGGGAGGAGAAGGCAAGAAGAGGAAAAGAAGGAGGAAGAAAGAAATTAGTTGGAATCACTGTCAAAAAGAAAGTCACTTCTAGGTACTATGTGTTAGTACTTTACCTAAAAGTCTTCATTCCATTTTGAAATTTAAGTCCAGTTGACTTTAGGAAAATTAAATCAGCTCATCTTAAGTCTTAACAGCCAATAAAGGAAAAGAAGTGAAAGCTATATTCTGGGATCTCTGCCTTCAAAAATGCATTTGTTCATCGCTCCATGCTTCCGTTCCTGTGCACCGAGAGCCAATGATTGCTTCTCCACACCAGGCTCTCTTCCAACTGCCACACTTTTCTTTACCCTTGACATGGGGTGACGCATAGCTTAGCATTCAAACCAGGACACACTTGAGTCTGAAAGGATCTATTAATATTTTCTCCAGCACAGAAGGTCAAATGAGCAAAACCGGATATATAAACCTAGGGAAAACTGAACATATAAGCCAATTCAAAAGTCGGCTATAGTTTGAACTTCTATGGAGATTAAGTACTAAAACAATGTTATTATTATGCTACTTTTGCTATTTACTCTATCTTCTTCATAAGATAACCCACCCATTCTCTCTAAAGGAAGACATTTTAGCCCTCATTTCTCATCTGTTTACAATGACAATTTCCTCCTTTCTGATATTCCCTATTTCCTTGCATTCTGGGAGAATAGTTACCTTCTAGGATACTAGTGATCCTTCAATATCTCCACATTTTCTTGGTACTACTAGTGTTTGAACTTAGGTCCTTGTTTTTGCTGACAATTTCTTTAGCCCTCAATTCACATTTCCAGCCCAGTATCTCCCTTTTCTGATATTCTACCTACCTTTTGACACCTTAAAGCCCTTTGAGGCTTGCTCAGAATTGAAGTTCCCCTTCCTTCCCTTCTCTACTCTTTTCTTAAAATGTGATTTCTTTCTACCTGCCCACCCCAGGGAACAGTGGTGGATTCACATAGAGTCTTTTAAGTAGTTGCATCAGATATAAGTATAGCTGATGTTTTCATCTGAAATTCTTTTTTAAAAATGTTTTTATTGTAAAAATAGTGTACAGAGGGGTGACACTTACATGAGTAAGGTAATGAGTACATTTCCTATCGAGCATTGTTACTTCCTCCTTTGTTTTTCCCCTACCATCCCTTCCCTGCCACCTCCCCAACTCTTCCTTCCCTTCCCCCACAGTTGTAAAGTTCATTTTCAACATAGTGTCTTGTACATCTCATTGTTACAATTGGTCAACCTGTATCCCTATTTAAGCTTTTGTTTTTTCCCTTCCCCTCCCCAAATTAGAAAAGTATATATATAAGATGCAGGGCACTCAGAATCAAATACAGTGAAAACAGGGGCTAGACCATGTGGGAAGAACATACCAAAGAAACAAAAAAATCACATAGTTCATTATCAGTATGTTAAAAATAATAGCAAGAAAGAAAAAAACACTTGTGTCCCTGTCTTGGTATTCATTTTCATCTGAGATCCTTTAATCTCCTTCAATCTCTGTAAACCTTCAGCACCTCTCTTCTTCCCAAAAACTCAGTTTCTAATGCCCACCAAGGATGGCTCATGGTCACTAACTCAGTGAATGTCACTACTCTCGGTCCAAGGGTGTAAGTCGGAAACAGCCTTCTTGCAGCTGCCGCTCACTATTCAATGATCAGTGTTAAGTGTTAAATGTATCTTCCAAATGTCTTTCTTTCACCATTTCTACCACCATTCCTGTTTAAAACAGCACTGTTTTGTAACTGCCTCTGAGCCATCTCCTCTGCATTCACTTTTGCTTTGCTCTAATTATGGACCTGTAACATCGGAATGTCTTTTGTGTTAGTTCAATACCCCTTTCCTCAGACCTAGGAGTCTATCAGTTCTTCATTTCATTTTCCTTCTTACTTTAGAAGGTTAAAATATTCTTCTCCTTCATAAAAGATAACTTATTCATTCTTTACATCTCAGACGACATTTCTTTGCCTTGGAGAAACTCTTTGGACTTCCCCAAAATAGTTTGAGTCTTACTGTCCAACACTGTTATGGCTTTCTATAACCTTCTTTGGAAGCATTTATTAAAATCATTGACCCAGTGTTGCTTTGTAACACAATATGACGCCATTAGATACTGACATCATTCTACATCTAATGGTTTTGAGCAGGTTCCACAGCATCATTCAAACCTATGGCCGGGCTGGACTATAGGTCTATGGTCTTGCCATGTTACTGATTTGTTTTGAACTCAATAGATGAGACAATGACTGTGGAGCAGTTTGATGAGCTGACATGAGGCCAACACAAGAGAAAAATTCAGTGAAAGGCTTCTAAAAATGCAATTCCAAGCACCTGATGTGGTCAGAGGAAATCAAAGCCAATAGACATGTGGTGTTGCTAAGACAATGGTTCCTGCTGAGTAAAGTCCACAGAGTTGATAATGATGATGTATTCTACAGTAAACAAATAATGGATAAAGGCAGTTGTCAGATCCAAGTCTTCATCACGTCTAGCCATATGGTCCCTTTCCATCTGCAATGCTACAGTGGCAATGTGCCTCTGTGAGAGGGGACATCAGAGTAATAAAATAAGCTTGCATGCTTGTGCAGTTTTGTCTTAGTATGACATAATAATAATTTTTTATATAATTATTGCAATTTCAATTATGTATTAGTTTAACAGCCTAACTCATCTAATCACTTGCATTTTATATTCCTGATACTTCTCAGTGCTTTAAAGTCCCTCATTTGTGAGCAATTAAAATGCACTTTCCTATCTCCAAATTACATATTCTATTAAAAAGCACTTTAATCTAAATGTAGTGATATGCCATAAAATATTCTATTTGCATGTCGCTTTTTATAACTACCACAGATTGCTGCGATGTGTAAATTGAGCTTAGCTTTGATGTCTGTGTTCTCTGGGATATCCAGTGATCGCTGGGTTTTTGTGAAAATGGAAG
>NW_012267319.1:0-43946 GCF_000151885.1 Dipodomys ordii
GTGCTAGACCTTCATTAGCATAAAAACAGGACATTTCCCCAGAGGTTGTCCAGAGTTCCCCTCCCACCTTGGGTTTTTTTTTTGCTCCCTTCCTCCCCACCAGAAACCTAGTGAGTGTGCACCATGCCTGCTGGCCCTTCTAGGTTTTTGTGTACCTGGGCACCTCAGCCAAGTTGTCTTAGGTTCCACCTCCCTCCAGGGCCATCTCAAAGACTAGCAGTCACTCCTAGGTAGAACTGCCTTGAAATGGAAATCTTCCTGGAGAGGGGGCTGTGTGGAGAGACAGCCATCCTCCCTCCCACTCCAGCAAAAACGACTTCTCTGCTCCAGCTCCTCATCGCCGCGACATCCCCCTCCTTACTTTGCTATCTTTCAAAGGTACTACAACAATATCTGCTTGATTGTCACTGTGGGACACTAATTGTTCCTTGAACACCGGCTTCCTGAGCCATTGAAAGGTTGTGGAGCAGCCACTTTGCTACCAATTTTAGAATTTCAATTGGGCTTTGAAGGGAGGCCATCCTGACATTGGAGAGCCAACCCCACCCTTTGGATTATGTCAGCCATCCAGACTAGATAGGCCTCAGACCAGAGCTGGAGTCCCTCCCCATTCCCAAGGGATCTGGCATCCTCACACCCATGCTGCCCGAGGACCTGAACGGTATGGGCAGGCGGTATCTGGGCAGTTTCCCATTCACTCTTGAGGAAATGGATCCACATGCTCTTTATCTCCTCTCAGTATTTGAATCCCAGCAGTCCTAATGCACAGGCAATCTTTTCTCACAAAAGCATCACATTCTTATAATTAAATTAGGTGTTCATGGGAAACAGCACAATTAAAACCAGAAAATAATTTAGAAAGACTAAAGCCATTAGATTAAGACTTTTCTTATTTAGTGAAGAGGAAATACAATTAGGTGAAGGAACTTATTAAAAAATAAACAACGACCTACGCAGATAGCTGGGTACCTTCCCAGTGCACCAAAGCAACTTCTCTGTAAGAAGCAAAGAGACTCTACTTCCTTGCTTCCAAATCAAATTAGAAAGCCAAATTCAAAGATTCCCCAGGAGAAATATTTACCCCTCAAAGTAGACTGAAAGAAATTTACTCTCAAGCTGCCAGAAAATTATTATGGAAATTAGTGATTTTCATGTCTTCACATAATAAGCTCATGACATTGTGATCAGAATATCCACTCTATATCTCTTGAATTTATGTAAGCCTTAAAGACTAAGCAAGGAAGTAGAAATGTACTCAGAATAGGGGCAGAGAAGTTTTTGTGAAATTATATATTAACATAAAGTCAGTGATACAACCTAACATTTTATCCAGTAAATAATTCAAGGATGAGTGTGTCTGTCTGTCTGTCTGTCTGTCTGTGTGCATGTCTGTCTGTCTGTGTGCATTTAATGGTGTATATAGTGACAGTCATTGATCAAACGTTTCTAGAGCTTGTTGATTGGACAAATCAAATTAATCTGTAGACAAAAACATACCTACATGATGTAAGAGATGAGTGCATACGAACAATGTGTGGCTTGTGTGTGTGTCTCTGGTTTAGATAAGGAGAGCCAGGGCCTGAATATGGCTGTATCTTTCTCTAGGCCTGGGCTGCAGACATCATTCACATGGAGACAGTCTCCAATGGAGGCAAGCCCAGGCACTTCTGGTCTGTGAGGAGAGGTCTCAGGATGAAGACACTAGAGCCAGATTGCCCAGATTTTCATCCACAATCCACCACCAATGACAGATGTGACCTTTGGAACTTTGCTTGACCTTTGTGTTTTCAAACAGAGGTGACAAAATGGGCTAAAAGCATAAGGTAGGATCTCAATAAGAAGCAAGGGACTGGCTCAGTGTCCACCCTCCAGGAGAGCGAGAAGTTAGAGAGCCACCATGAGCTGAGGGAGTTCTGGCTTAGCAAGTCTCAGTGCCTGAGGATCACTGCAGGAACAGCACCGTGCCTGTAGCTGACAACGTGCTTGCCATCAAGGAGGTACCCCGCGAAAGGTCTGCTCCTGGATGGCAAGCAGACTCGAGCAGATTCCACCCTCCTCGCAGCAAAGTCTCCACCCAGTACCTGCGCTAACTAGACAACTAGCACACCTGGAAGAGGTCACATCTGCATCCGCTGAGGTCACAACTGAATTTGATGTGGCCACACCTTTCTCCTCCCATACCCTAGATAAGGCCTAGGCCAGGCCCAGATGCTTTCTTTCCCAGCTCTCTTTTCCAGGCCTTTCCTAGCCGTGTGGAGGGCCAACATGGCCTGGTGCCAGCCAGAACAATGAATAAACCTAACCCTTACCTGAATACCATGTGCGTGGTGCTGTTCTTACTCGGCTACCTCTTTTTAAAAACCTAACACCCCGTGGCTTAGAGGGTTCCATGCCAGGTACAGCTGAGAGCTGAGAGCTCAGTGCCCAGAGCACACCCTACACACCCCAGGCTCTTCCTTTACACAGTTATACATTGCTACGTGGGAACACAGACCAGCAGGCAGAGAACCCAATCCCTTAGTCCACAGAGGTGAGACTATACTCCCCCTTTGATACAAAATCCTGACTACAGCCCAACCTCAAAGCTACAAAACTTACAACAAATGGAAATGAAAAGCCCAGTAAGTCAAATAAAAGCCTCCGTGGAAAGTCTCTCCAGTACAGAGAATCACAATGAAAACAGACTATCAGAGCTTGAGGACAAAGTACTGGACAGTCTAATGAAGAAATGGGGAAAGAGTAAAATACTAAAGAAATTGTACTGGACATAGAAGAAGGAGAAGTACAACCTAAAGATAGAGACTATACTCAATAAGAGTCAGACAACATTTTCCAAATCTTGTGAAGAATACAGTCATCAAGGTACTGGGGCTTTTATTTTTTTAAGACATCTAACAAAACAAATCAAAAAAGAGATACTCCAAGGCACATCACACTTAAAATATGAAGTACATAGAACAAGGAATAATAGTGAAAGATGCAAGAGAGAAGCACCAACTTACATATGATGTCCACTCCATCAGAATAACAGCAGATTTCTCAACAGAAATGTTAAAGGTAAGAGGGGAAATGGAATGATGGATTTTAAGCCTTGAAAGTAAACAACTGCCAATCTAGATTCATCTACTCATCAAAGATGTCATTCATAACTGTAGGACAAAATCCTTCCAAAAAGTTAGGTAATTTATTTAAAGATAGCGGTGAAAATAGAAGAAAAATTAAATCACATTAGCTAAGCAAATAAGGACAAGTAAAGAATCAAACACCAAACACACACACACACACACACACACACACAATTATCCAATCAAGTAACCTAGAAATGGCAAAATGGATTAAAGAACTCATTTGTTGCCTACAGGAAATACATCTTCCTGGAAGAAACAAACATTGGCTTAGGGTAAAAGGATGAAAACAATCTACCAAGCAAATGATAAATCTACTCAAACCCAATCTATTCAAACCCAATCAGTCAGAAAAGACCAGGAAAGTCATTTCATATCAATAAAAAGAACAACCCATCAAGAGGAACTAACAATTGTTAACATCTATGTGCCAAATCTTAGTGCATGTAATTTCATTACATGAACACTACTGGATTTACAGAGATGTACCCCCACATAATAATGAGAGAGTTGAATACCCCAATAGAACAAAATACCAACAAACACACCTCAGAATTAAATGACATTGTAGACCAGATGGACTTCACAGGCTGTTAAAATATTTCACCCAGGAGCTATACAATATTCGTTCTTCTCAGCAACCCATGGACCTGTCTTCAAAATAGAGCATACTTTAAGACATAAAGCAAGTCTTAAAAAAATAGAAGAAAACAAATAACTCCCTGTGACCTGTTAGATTATAATGGGCTAAAACTAGAACTCTACAGCAAAAGAAACTACAGAGAGGGAGAAGTCCAAAAGTTTCTAGAACCTAATGAAAATGAGAATACAACCTACTAGAACCTTTGGCACACAACAATATCTATGCTGGGTATAAAGACAATTTATAACCAGGAGTACCTACAGTGAGAGACAGAGAGAGATCTCACACAAACAACTAATTGATTCTCTTTAAGCTCCTAGAAAAGCAATTATCTAAATCTCAAATTAGCAAAGGAAAGATACAATAAAGATTAGGGGGAAGCCAATGAAGTAGAGACTGAAAAAAAAAAACTATACAAAGAATCAATGAAACAAAATTTTTGTTTTATCAAAAAGTAAGTAAGATGGATAAACTCTTAGCCAATCTGACTAAAAAGAAGAGGAAGAAATACACATAAAAGTAGATGTGAAAATGAAGAGAACAAACACGAATGAAGTCCAAAGATCATGAGGGAATATATTCAAATAAACCCCAAATCTAGGGATGGGGGAGGGGGAAGAACATATTTCTAGATGCACTTGACCTACCAAAATTGAGCCAAGAGAATATAAGCCACTTAAATAGTTAAATGAGTTAAGGCAGTAATAGAATGTCCCAACACCAACAATAACAAAATGCCCAGAATCCAACAGATTCTCTGCTAAATTCTCCCACACAGTTAAAGAAAAACAAATGCCAAGACTCCTCAAACATTTGTATGAAAAGAGAGGGAAGGAACATTGCAATTGATCCATTTCTTCATTCTAAAACTGGACGAGATGACTATAACGGCAAAATTTCTCAATAAAATACTTGCAAACTGAATTCAACAACGAATTCAACAACACCTCAAAAAGATCATACACCATGATGAAGTTGGTTTCACATAGGTAAGTGAAATTGGCTCATTGAATGCAATGTTTGGCAAACACAATACAGCACATAAATGGATTAAAGACTAGAATCACATGACCATCTTAGTTGAGAAAAAGCCTTTGACTAAGTTTAACGTTTTTAATGATAAACGCACTGGAGAAACTAGATATCAGAGAAATGTATTTCAACATAATGAAGGTATATGTCACATCCCTACTGTAGGTTTGCCATCATACTAAGTGGAGAAGTACTGATATTATATCCCCTGCAGTCAGGAATAAGATAAGATTTCCACTCTCTTCACCCCTACTCAATACAGTAGTGGAATTCCTAGCTAGAGCACTAAGGAAAGAAAAAGAAATGAAAAGGATTTTTTTTATGGAATGAAGAAGACCCATGGTGCCTATTCATAGCTGACATGATCCTGTGACTCAAGGACCCTACAGATTCGTCCCCCCCATGAAGAAGATAGAAGTGATAAAGCCAGTGTGATCAAGCCCTAAGGGATAGAGGATGGTCTCTGCACATCCCTCCCCCCATACACAAACCAATCAAGAAGTCCCTTCTTCTAGGAACTTCCATTTCCTGCCATCTAAAGTGAGAACTACACAAACCTATGTCATCCGCTGAGCACCCATGAAATGAGGAGATGAGCCCTGGCTCCACATACACTCCAGGTTCGGGCAGGAGAAAGCACCGTGCCTGTAGCATCCTCCTCCTGCCTGGGCTCTCTCCTCTGCACCCCGCTGTCCCCCAGCAGGTCTGCAAGGGTGTGTTGGCACAAGCAGGAATCCCCTGGGTGCAGCTGATGATCAGGACCGGGCAATGCCCCATCTCCCCAGCAGGGGGCGCGCTTTCCTGAAGTCTCAAGATCGCCTGGACCTAACTCCAGGAGAGCCACACCTTGCCTTCCACCAGTGAGGGCCATAGTGGTCCACACTGCCTGCCTTTGCCCTGACGTCTCCATCTCTGAAAATGGACTTTGCTGTTGAAAAGGCTGGTGTGCATGGCAGAGCTGCTACAGCGTCAGCAGGAGAGCAGGGTTCCTTATAACTAGAGGGGTACAAGAAGCCGGCAGTGAGCTGGGACAGGCCAGGGACCCCACGCCCCTTCCTGGCAGGGGTGATGTCCCCAGCCTGTATCTTCCTCTGTGGCATGCGTGAGCCATTTGTATACTTTGAGGGGAAAGAAAAGTCAGACTGATTTGTGGAAAGCGCGCATGCTTTGTCTCAGTCTCGCCCCACCTCCCGCTGTCCCTCTGCCTCTGTGTCTCGGCCTCTCTGCCTCTGTTTTTGAATACAATGCCCCGCTTAGCGCTTCCATGTGTTCACAGGCTTAGTTGGAGATAAGGCAAATTTGTTTAGACACGCTCTCTAATATAAAGTGGGGAGGGGACCAAAGTACGTGGAGTTTCCAAGTCAAGAGAACATTCCATTCCCAGCCTGGGTTCCCAGCGGATGGCGCCTTAGTAGAGGACAAGCCGAGGCTCGCAGCGGGAGTGTGCACAGCAGTCTGGAGACTGACAGTGCTCCTTGTAGTGCGAGTGCAGCAGAAATCCACCACCGCCGAAAGCAAAAAAAATCCCACCTTAAGTCAACACGTATGATGAAGTGCACACAAACATAGTAACCAAAGTGTGGTGTTTGCAGAGAGAATTCAAATGGTGTTCATTCCTTAGAAAAAAAACGAACTCACAGCCCAACCAAATGAAGACCAGGAGGGGAGAGGGGAATGCAGAGGAAAGGAGGAGAATAAGGTGTTTGAAAAGGGGAGGGCGAGGAAGGAGAGGGTGGAGGGCGGTGGGGTACAGCGCATGTGTGCATGCAAATGCTCCTGGGACACCCCTTGGGTAACTCCTGTACAAAAATCTAAAACAGTCATGTGACAAAAGTCACGGATTTCAAGAACGACATTGCAATACCCCAGGCAATAAACATACACAGACGAGATGATGGCACATATTGCATACCATACCCTTCCATCCTTGCTGTAGATTTCTGAACTCCCAGAACAATGATGGTAAGAACCAGCCATTCAGCTGTGTGGTCCTGAGCAAAACCACCCAGTTCCTCTGAGTCTCGGCTTACCTTTGCAGTAAGTTGGAGTGACAATAACTCATCTACCTACATGTGTGCCTGCAGAGATGCTATGTATGCAAATAAGTGCCCCTTGGGAAGCAGGAAACTGGGGATCAGAGTTCAAGACCAGCCTGGGAAAAAAACAGTTCCCCCAAATTCCATCTCCACTACTGACTTAGTAGTGTGCACGTGTCATCCTAATGATACCAAGGAAGCAAAAATAGGAGGATCACAGTCTAAGTTGGCTAGGGCACAAAGCAAGCCCCTATCTTGAAAATAACCAATTCAGAAAGAAGTTGGCAGAGTGGCTCCAGTGATACAGTAACTACATTACAAATGTGAGGCCCTGAGATCAACCCTGAGAAAAGAAAACACGCGGCTACGAAGAAGTAGATGAGGGACCACCTCGACCTTAGTCACCTTCAGTACCGATGCCTGCCGCAACAGGGGCAGACTCTCCCAGAATCCAATGGCACCTGTATGCAAGGAAACCCAGGGTACATTTGCTGAATGTGCCCCCCCGTCTTTGCCCCAGTGGGCTTCCTGGGCTCACCCAGTTCTATGACTCATGGATTCTGTATCTTTTGCCAGGCAGACCTGGCAGCTGTGATCTGTGCTGGAAATCTGTTCTCTGATCGATTCCTCAGCTGCTTTTTGTCTCACAAGAACATTGCTTTTTCTTCAGACCATATTGAGTTTTCAAATGTGTTGGAAGCATTTCATCTGTGACCTTCCTTTTCAGGGAGGAGGGGGAGGAGGAGGGAGAATGGGAAAAGGGAAAACAAAGTGCTGTGCAAATGTGAGGAGGAGGATGATTGGTTAGACTCCCCTGGTTCGAATCAATGCCACGTGCTGTTTATCGCTATGGTTACATAACAACCAGCACACACAGGAGAAGCCCCACACCACCCAGGCACCTGCCGAGGTTTATGCAGCTCTGCTCGCTGATCATACTTGAACTTTGCCAGTCAAGAACTCGCTGTGTTCCAGCAACCAGAGGCCGTGCAGCTCAGCAGCTCACAGCTCCGGTCCCCTGCCCTGACCCGCACCCCTCAAGCACAGCTCCCCGAACACCATGTTCTAAGCTCTCTGTCAATGGACTTCCCACGATGTGTGTTCTCCAGTGCCTGGCTCGTTCGGCTCACCATTGCGTTGGTGAAGGTCACTCGCGTCCGTGTCACTGTAATTCGGCTGTCTCCATGGCAGCAAAAGGTTTCCCGCATGAAAACAGCATCTCTGTGAGTCCATCCACGGTGGCTGGATGGGTGGCTTCCGATCTAACGCCACCATGGGCAACACTGCAATCAACGGAGCCTCCATGGTCTCCTGCTTGCTGGACAGCATTCCCCTTTCCTGCCGGTGTCCATCTGGCCGTGGAATTGCTAAGAAGGAGGGCGTTCCCCTGCCCACCCCACCCTCTGCCCCCTCCTCCGGCCTTTTCCTCCAGAACCTAGTGTGTGCAAAAGCATCTGCCCTGGCCTCTCTCCTCACCAGCTCTGGACACAGGCACTGTCTCTAATGCCTCTCCTCCGGAGCATGGGCGTGCTGTTCCAGCTCAGCAGGCTTCCCTGATTGCAAGTGAGGTCAGCGCCTTTGTATGTATTGGCTATTTGGATGTGCTTGTCTGTCAGCCATCTTGAAGCGTCCATCTTGAAATGTAAGTGGAGTTTCGCGCCTGTGCCGTGCAAGGCCTCTTGCTAAGCTTAGCTACTGAGATGGAGACTCGGGCTGAAAATCACCACTTGGGCATTGGGGATCTAGGTAGAGAGGTCATCTGTGAAAACTGAGACTTTCCTGGCTTCTTTCACCTTGTATTTCTGCCTCCTGTCTGATCCCAGAATAGGAGAGGCCGGTGCTGAAGACAGAAACACTGCCACAGCTGTCCTCAGCTGTCAGCAGTCTCTAAGGTCAAGCCTTCAACACTTGGATGTCAAAAAGTGACAGTTGTCCCTTCTTTTCTGTAGGTACCTATTGACAGGACAAGCCATGGAGTGTCCTGTCCGCTCCTGGCACACCGAGACTCCTTTTTCTCATGCGTGGCTATTGAATTGTGTAAACATGCTTTCCTTGAATCTACTAAGAATACTCGATTCTTTTTCTCCTTTACTCTGTTAATGTGAGAAGTTAACAGTGGTTGGCTTTTTTTTTTTTTTAACCAGTCATGGGGTTTGAACTCAAGGCTCAAGGCTAGCACTACTATTTGAGCCACTTCCCGGTTTTCTAGTGGTTAACTGGAGATAAGAATCTCATGGACATTCCTCTCCGGGCTGGCTTCAAACCGTGATCCTTACATCTCAGCCTTCTGCATAGCTAGGATTACAGGCGTGAGCCACCAGAGCCTGGCTCCATGATTGACCTTTTAAACAAAAACTATGTTTCCTGCCTGCTCTATTTGAGATCTTCCATGTCTGCCAAAGACTTTGCAGTGAAAACTTGGCTCCTCCTCCCAGCGCACTGTGGGAAGAAGGCAGGAGCGTTGGGGGAGGAGCCTCGTGAAAGGGGGTCAGGTTGTTGTTGGGGTGATCCTGCGGGGGGGGGGATGTGGGGGTGTAGAGGACTCCAGCCCTTCCTATCTCTCTCTTCCTGGCAGTCATGATGGAACAAGCCTCCTCCACCGTGAGCTCCTTCCAGGACAGACTGTGCCGCTGTAGGCCTAAAGCACTCCCACCAAGCAACCCTAGGCCAGAACCCTGGAAACTGCCTTCCTTTTAAATAGCTCTTCCTGCCTCTGCCTCCAGAGTGCTGGGATTACAGCCTGTGTGATTATGCCCGCTTAGGAACTTATCCCTTATTGTCTTAATTTTTTAATCTTTTGCAACGAAGTTAGTTGTGGTCTCTTCTTAACATAAAAATTATAGTGTTATCTTCCTTCCAAATCCTGAAATTGGTCATTCAGATTGCCTTTCTCCCTCTCTTCCTCGCTCCTTTCTTTCTTTTATTCTGCCTCCTTCCTCTCTTCTTGCCTCCTTCTCTTCCTCCCCCCCCCACCTCCTTTCTTTTTCTTAATCTCTCTTGCCATGGATTAATCAATTTCATGAGTCTTTTCAAGGAACTACCTTCTGGCTTTGTTCAATCCTCTATTCAATTTGTGTTATATAGCCATATTTCACGGTAGCTAATATCTACTCTTATTTCTAATATTTTTGTTTCCCTCCTGGCAAGCCCTGGATTACATGCTTCTAGAAAGTGTCTGCTCTTGCACTTTACATGTCCCATAGGAATCAGAAAAAGATGAAGCCGGAGGCCCAGCTCCAGGCCTGGTGTATTTCCCTCTTCCCAGACCCTGGCTCCTCACACCTTGTTCCTCTCTGTTTCAGGCTGATTTCAAAGTGTTTGGGGGATTTTGGGGGTGGGGGAGCCAATACTGGGGTTTGAACTCAGGGCCTGTGCATTGTCCCTAAGCTTTTGTGCTCAAGCCTAATGCTCTACCACTTCTGGTCTTTTTGATGCTTAAATAAAGGCTTTCCTTCCCAGGCTGGCTTCAAACCATGATCCTCAGATCTCAGCCTCCCAAGTAGCATGTACCACCAGCACCAGGTTCCTATTTTTGTTTTGTTTTTTTTTGTCAACTATTTTATTTTCACTAATTTTTCTGACTACCCTGTTAAATCTTCAATTGTTACACAAGTGGAATCCTCCCTCCTGCTTTAGTGACCTGTGGTGTGTGTATGAGCATGTGAAGTCTGTGTATTAGTGACAAAACAATATGTTTGGTGGGCACTGGTGGCTCATGCCTGTTATCCAGGCTACTCAGGAGTCTGGACAGGAGAGTCTGTGAGACTCTGATCTCCAATAAATTACTCAGAAAAAGCCAGAAGTGGGGCTGTGGCTCAAGTGGTAGAGTGTGGCCCTTGAGCAAAAGAGGCTCAGGGACAGCGCCCAGACCCACAGTTCAAGCCCCAGGATCGGCAAAATAATAATAATAATGATAACAAAATGACATATTGATGATAGAATCCACATTCTGTAAGAACTACATCATTTTTCTCCTGCTGCATCACCGGTGATCATGTAAAATCATCCTGGCGTAGGACAGCTCATCCGGGCCTAGCTTATCAGGAAGTTGCTCACAGACTCTTCTAGCAGGAGTACGGAATGTTCCAGCACTGACCCCCGTGAGAGGCTGCCTTCCCAGGCACGTCCCTACCTGCTTTGCGTTGGTTGCTCTCCCCACCTTCCTCTGGTCCCACACGGGTGGGTGCTGGCTGCCCCCACGCTCCAGGACCCCAACTCTCGGCAGACTATGTTTAGCCTCTGCTAGTGCTGTGACCCGCTATTTGCCCCAATGACTCAGTGCTCGCTGATTGATTTTCCTGAATATTTGTTCTTTTGAGCCAAGTCAAATAAGAGAAAGACGTTGTCCTTAAGAATTCCTGGGCCGCATTCCTTTGCCGCACTTTAAGGACAGGGTTGGGGGTGCTCTGAATTCAGTCTTTTGGCTAAAATGAGGGGGAATAAAGCCATTTCTAAAACTGGAGCTAGACTGGACATGACTTCCTCATGGGCAGGGGGAAGGCTGGGCTGCACCCCTCCCCCATCCTGTGGCCAGCCTCTCACTGATGAGAACCCGGTCCCCACTCAGCCCCGAGCAACCATAAAAACTGCACGCATTTCCAAGACACATTCACGAATCGATTTCAGAAGCACCCATTGTCAATTTCAGAAGCCACCTGTTGTAAGAACGCCTACAGAACAATGGCCGATTCTACAGGGAAGAACCCACAAATGCCCCCGGAAATCTCACCTTCTGTCACAGCATAAGTACAATTTTTGTTTTAGGTTGTTGGAGATTTTTGCAAATTTCCACACCCCACTGCTGTCATTATTATGACTTTGTGGTGCTGGGTACTGAACCCGGGCCCTTGCACCTGTAAGCAGGGCTCTGCCATGGACCTCCATTCCCAGTCTTCATTCTTCCTTTAAATCATGTGCTCCTCTGCACAGGCAGCAGACACCTTGACCTGTGCTTTGCTGATGTCTTGAAAGCTCCATCCCTAACAGGATATTCAAAGTGAGTCTTTGCTGAAGCGACTGGGTCACAAGCACTCTGGCCTAACTAATGGAGGATGGCAGCGATGAAGTCATCATTTGCTGCACGGTGGTCTGAGGAGATGGGGTCTGGCTAACGGGAAATGAGCTCCTGGGTGAAGGTGTTTTCACAGGCCATGTCTTAGCCCCACCCCTCTCCCCCCCCCCGTGCTTCCTGGCTGCCATCAGGGAGCAGGCTGGGCTCCATCACATCTGCACCAACCCCATCTGCTGCCTCACTTCTTGTCCAAAGCCAAGGACCAAGCCCACCAGGGCCTGACACCTCTGAAGCCATGGTCCCAAATAAGCCTTATTCCCCATTAAGCTCTGCCCCCAAGTATTTGTTTCAGGGACAAGAACAAAACACACTCTACTATCGGCCAAACTGGAATTCCCATGTGTTGTGTCTGTGCGTCTGTGGGTATGTTGGACATGCACACAAGGAAGCAATTCTTAACATCTAAACTAAGTCCTGCCAATAATTCCACCATGACAAAACAGCCAACGGTAAGTGTTTTAATCTCTCCTTTTCACATTTTTTTCTAAGGTAGCCACATGAGTATTAGGGAACAGTCATGCATTTTTTTTTGTTGCCATTGTGAATTTGATAAGTAGATTTTCTATTTCTTTGTTGAGAAGACAATCTTTTTCACAGACTAGCTATTTACTACATTTCTGTGGGCATTTGTTGCTGTTGTTGTTTTGTTCAGATTTGTTCAGAAGTTTTGATGCCCTTTCAAAATGAGAGATTTCTATTTCTTCCAAATTTTCTGGGTCCTGCTTCTAATTAAGTCTACAATTCAATGTTTTTCTTTTTTAAAAATAAAATATACTATTGGGTGTGGGGTACATGCTGGTAATCCAGCTCCTCTGGAGGTAGGGATAGGAAGATCATATTCCAAGCAGCCCAGGAAAATGATAAGACCTAACTCAGAAATGAACTAAGTCAGGCGCTGGTGGCTCTCGCCTGTAATCACAACTACTCAGGAAGCTGAGATCTGAGTATCATGGTTTGAAGACAGTTCAAGAAGGAAAACCCATGAGATTCTTACCTTCAGTTAACTACCAAGAAGCCAGAAGTGCAGGCATGGCTCAGGTGGTACAGCGCTAGCCGTGGACAGAGCTCCTGAGTTCCCAAAACCTGTATCACCCCCCCCCCCAAAAAAAAGAAAGACTAAAACCAAAAGAACTACTGGGTCAAGTGGTAAAGTCAGTATGAAATCCTGAGTTCAATCCCTAGTAATAATAATTAAAAATAATAAACAACTGCTATCCTACATTATTTAACTCTGTAATTTTTTAAAATCCGAAGCACTCAAGTTGGTGGAGAAGATGGAATTCATGCCCTCAGACATAGTTTCTTACATCTTAGCATTAAATTTTCATTTAATCAAATTCTGACTGTTGGAGGTCCTACTACATTTAAACACATTTACAGTTGCACATTGCATGAAAGAGGTCAAACTGTACTCAGCATTTCCTGTGACATTCTCTTGCCCCTACTAAGTATACCATTCTTCATGTGCTGTGCACCTGTGCCTTTAACCCAGAAAGATGTGGCCAATTGTTTTCAGATAGTGCACGTTTTCTCTCTCCGAATGGGAAGTAAAGCTCTGTGGTCTTGTTGCCTGCACTGTCTACAATTCAGAAGAACCAGAATCCAGGTCTCCACTCGGAGTTCTGGGACTCCTAACTTCTTGCACTCAGAATTCACAGGTTCCGCCCTGTGCTTGTTTCTCCACTTACCATCTATCTGTTCATCGATGCATCTGGATAGTATCTAGCAGGACCCAGTGTAGTCCTAGGTGCTGGGAACATGGAAAAGTCTAGGAACTGATGGGACATCACCGAAATGAACAAATGAATGTGAAGTGCTGCATAGCACCAGATGTGCCCTGAAATAAAATAAAACTGGGTAAGGAACAAGAATGGGGGAGATGGAGGGGGAGCGTGCACTGAGCAGACTGGATATCTGGGTTGCTCGTATCACAATCAAAAGAGCCACCTCTACTGGTGATCTACACACACACATACACACACACTCACACTCACACTCACACTCAGATACACACACACTCCTAGCTGCACACCCCCAAGACCAGTGAACTTTGTGTACCCCTAAGGCCAAGTGCAGGACACACACACATACACAACTAAAACATGATTTTGTTAAGAAAATGTTTCTTTTTCTCAGATTATCTTCATTCAATGTGCTCAGCCAGCCTTTTTCTAGAAGTTTCCCAAAGTTTCTGGAAGCCTGTCCCAGTTGGAGGCTGCCCGCTCGTGGCTGCTCTGCGTGGTGGCTGTGAGCCTGAGGCCTTGCTGTGCTCTGCTCGTTGGCCTGGCTGGTTTCAGGTGTGCATGTAAACACAGACCTGTCTGTGAGGCCGGCAAACTCTGACCTAGTTTCTCATCAGAGAGTGAGCTGGTCTGCCCACACCGGCCCATGAACACCCTGACTCTTCAATAGCTCATCATTAAACACCAGCCACCTATGAGGCCCAGGAGCCCAGGCAGGAGAGGGGGCCTCTCACAGCCAAGGAAAGGGGCTTCTTCACAGCCCCTCAACTTTAGTCAGAACAAAAGTAAAAATAGGAGCCATCGTGTCAATTCTGCCTCCAAATGCAATTGTTTAGAGTGCTTCTGTTTATATTAAATAATAAAGCCCATTTCTACTTTGGGTAAAGGTCCCAGGGAAGATGGGAAAGAAGAAACTGTGGGATAAACTTCTCTCTTAACCAGTGCCCAGGTGAATGGACCCCCAGTGATTGCTTTCTCAAACACAGGCACAGAGAAAACCACGTCTTTGCATGACTATACTTAGTGTTTCGGCCATGCAAACTGCTGTGCATGAATTTGGCCCAGCACCAAGGCTGGATATTGGTAGACTTCAGGAAGGACCCTAAAACCACCAGGGGATTTTAAAGCTAAGGTCTATTGTGGTGAATGTGGGAAACATCTCTTCTACATTGGAAGAAATTGTCCATCAGAGAGGTTTCCATGAAGGTCAGAACTTATGGATGATCAGAAGTTGTCCATGTGATTGGGCTGGAGGTGTGGCTCAAGTGGTGGAGTGCCTGCCTTGCAAGATCAAGGTTCAGAGTTCAATCCCAGGAAGGAAGGAAGGAAGGAAGGAAGGAAGGAAGGAAGGAAGGAAGGAAGGAAGGAAGGAAGGAAGGAAGGAAGGAAGGAAGGCAGTCCAACACTTTGAGAGTCACATCACCCACAAAAGAAAGACAAAAATTGGTGAGAAAGGAAAAAAAAATCTTCTTGCAGAGGATAGATAACCTTGAGATTTAGCCATTCCTCCCATGTCTTGAAATACATTAAAATTTAAAAATAGGATTGGAGGAAAGGATAGACTAGAATTTATTTGAGCTGGCTTAGACATTTGGAAGGTCAGAAGTAATTTCTGCCGCGCTGATGAATGAAGCTACACCAGAGGTTCTTGGCCAGGTTATTTTGCCCTCCCACCCCATCCCAGGGTCCACTTGGCCATGTCTGAAACACCTTTGATTGTCACACAGGGTATGTGGGGGAGGGGAGGGCACAGAGATGCTGCTCAGGTCTCAGGACATCCCCACCACAAAAGATGATCCACCCACAAATGTTAGTGTGCCGAGGCTCAGTGACCTTTGCCACATTCCCCAGAAAAAGGTTGTTCGTGTTGTTGCTGTTGTTTTGTTTTTGTTTCATACTTTGAGTTGAAAATCCTATGTAGGTTAACTGATCCTTCAAAAAAAGCAGGCATGAAAACTTTGAGTGACATGGACCGTACATGTAGAACTGTGAAGTTCAACAACAATACCCCTTTATAACTGACCTCCCTGACAGACCAGAGATGAATTCGGACCCTGGAAGGTAGGGTTGCATCTCCTGAAGCTAATCCAGGCCCCATCCTGCGCGCGTCACAGGAAACCTGACCGAGCTCAGAAATGAAGGCCTGAGCCTGAGCCACAAGCTTAGAACTAGTGACATCAGCCGTTCTTGTGGCTGGTTGCCTAATAAGACCACACACACACACACACACACACACAGAGTTCTAGAATCTTATGAATAAACTTCAGCTTGAGCCTAAGGGGGGAGGAGGAAGGGCCAGGAAACTCCTGCTTCTTTCACAGGGCACCCACAAGCATCTCTCCACCTCTGTGCTCCCCGAATTCAGCCCCGGAGTCTCCCCACAGGTTCCCAGCCCAGGCCGGCGTCGGGTCTGGTCTCCACTCCTGAGGGGCTGGAGGCTCCACAGGCAGGATTGCCTCACATCTGCTTTGAAGGTCGCCATTGTCTCCGTGCTCTTCAAGCCCACCAGGAAGGCAGAAGAATGAGAAACATCTTAACCAGCAACCGCATCATGCACATCAACTGTTTATTTAAGGGCAGGTAGTAATAGGCCAGGCCGTGGGTGAGCCAAGAATCGCACCAATAGATTCACTATGGCCTTTGAAAAATCCACGCAGGAAGCACAGGAGGAGGGAGGAGGGAGGCTTTGCTGCCGGAGGCTGATGCCTGAGGAAGGCCATCGCCCCCCCCACGTGTGCAGTTCCCCCAGGACATGGCGGGGAGGTGGCTCCAGCCTGTGCCTGGCTTGCTGTGCTCTTAACCCTCACGAGTTGTACCACTTAGTGCCAAGCTGCGATCAAGCCGACTGAGGTACAGTGGGGGAACTCCTACCAGCTTGTCTCTGCCCGGTGCATTTGAATTCATACTGAGAAAAGTGCTGATCCTTACCTCTTTTAAGCTATCATAAACTAAATAATCAGTTCCTATTAATGACCCTAATTATTCAGCTCCTATTTTTAAAAGCTGGCCTTTCAGCATGCTCTAAGTGGGTGGCTTTAATTAGGCCTAATTGTAGCTGCGTCAAATCCAAGCACGCACCCGACATGAATGATTAGCACGGCTTGGAATTTAGTTCACTAAGTATGGGGTTTGCAGTGTGTTGATGGTGCATGTCAAGCCTCGGTGCATCTTACACTTCGCTGATAGCTGATGGTGGAGATGAGTGTCTATTGAGGTAGAGGCGTTTAGAACGCCGCCGCCGCCTCACAGCCCAGCTCTCAGAGCTGCTGTCAAGCTGACTGGAAGCTTGTGTCTCCAACACTTTGAGTTGGAATGTCCTGGCTTTGATTTTCCGGGAGATTCGCATTCCCAGATGTCTTCCCTCTAACGTGATTTTTATCATCAAAGAGGCATTCACCCTAAGTAAAAACAAACACAAAGCTGTCCCACTTACAAAGACCGACTGCCTTCTCTCCATCCGAGTTGTATCTCTCTGACAGAACACTCTGAAGCCCCAACACCCAGAGAAGACTTAAAATGATTCCCAGGGTCTCTCATGAGCCACACGAGTACAGATGGTCTCCGTGGCCTGCTGCGGATGATCGGCCATTGGCCGACCACAGAGACACAGCACAAAGATTCTGGGCACAATGACCCGAATGCTGCACATGCTGTCCTGCCCGAGGGAACTTCTGTCAGAGGCAGTGTCCTCTTGTTCAAATCCAGGAGCACAAAGCAGCTGACCTCCAGAGAGGCTCACTCCCAGGGCTAAGTTTCTGTTGTTTCTAGCCAATCACCTCCTGCGGGAATGCGTCCTGGCGCTGCGGCTGTGTGTATGAAGACATGGAGAGAGAATTGTCAGCATACAGAACAGACAGAAGATCTCATCTCCAGAACTGCTCAATGTGCAAAGAAGCCAATGCTACAATTATAACCTGAATGTCATCAGTGCAAAACACAAACAAAAACCCCAACCTTTATCACTTTACATTCACTTTCCAACATGAAGTTCTCACTGTCCCGTGGCTGTCCCCTCTTGAGACGGATGCCCCATTTGAAGAAAATTCATCTTAACTGGATTAGATTCAGCAGAAGCGGGCCTTCAAGAAAAGAGGTGTATAGACATCCATTTCAAAGTATAAGAAGAAAATGGCTGCCCCAAGGCGGTCAGTCCATATGAACTCTCTTCGGTCAGCAGCAGAAGGTAAATATAAGATGAACAGGATTGGTGTGCTGTGTGCCTCCTATCCAGGAACAGAGGGGAGGGGAAAAAGAAAAGTCAGGCAGAGCAAAATAGACTAGAGACCCACGGATACAAAGGCATTGCGGACCTGCCTGCCGAGGCCCCGGGTCGGGAATCCCTTCTACCCCCTTCTACTGGGAGCCAGCAGGGTCCAGGGTAGAGAGGCCAGAACTCTTCCGCTCACACGGCTGCAGACTAGTGCAGAAAGCTCTTCTTGAACAACTTCCAGATGCACCGTGGCATGCGGTTTCATGCTCTGTCGCCCCCTGTGACCCCCCAACAGTGCTTGCTGCCTGTTGTCACTGGGGCTCCGTTCTGACACCCAATCTTCCAGTCACTCCCAGTGGACCCTTGCCACTCACTTGGAGCCAAGGCAGGGGTGGTCGAAACGAAACATGGCTATGTGCACAGACCCAGCCTTCTCTCTGGTCTCCATCCGAGTGAGTAATCCCATTACCAAGGCTCTAACAAGCCGGTGCTCTCAGAGCTACTGTCTTCCAGCCCTCACCATACAAAAAATGATTCATTAGTCCATCCATCCCAGCAAAGCCGTGAGTCACACATTATGAAGAGCAGAGAGGATATATTTTGTGTACACAGAAATGTAAGGCTTGCAAATTTAGGAGAGTTAACTTTATTGAGGAAGGAGCAGGGTAGAAATGAATTCCACATTTTTTTTTCAAAATGAAGTGTGTGTGTGTGTGTGTGTGTGTGTCCACAACAAGCAACATCTGGGCGCACTGGTGTTCAAGGATGGGATGTAAACAGTTGTTGATATAAATAGATGTGCTTCTAAGCAAAGACAGCTGTCCCAGAGCAAAATGTTAAGAAAACACATAAAGTAGTTTAAGTTCAAAGACGTCTTGGCTTTCATGTCTTCCTCCGCAGGTGAATCTTCACTGGAGTATGACTGGACTGCGACAGCTGGAGAGAAGGCATTCTGTTCCCCAGCAAAAGGACCACGGACCCTCGGGCACAGGTGTGGGAGCAGGGGTGGTAAGACGCTGCTCTGTCCGTGGGCTGCGATGCGCTGTGTCTCGCTCGCTCTTGGGGTGCTCACTGGCTTATTTAAACAGTCTTCAGACTATTCTTTCAGGGAGGGCGAAGTGGGGCCCACGTCACTGGGATCTGGGAGGTCAGTCAGGCTGACGTCAATGAGAGAAGGAAGCCAGCCAGCCCGCAGAGCCAAGAGGATCATGGGATTGCACCACAGCTTTTTGAAGTGAAGACCCAAAATCTAAAGACAGCAACCAGAAATGAGTTTCTATGGGAAAGGTGCTTCCTGGGAGATTATTAAGAAAGCCAGAGGGGGTAGAGTTCAAGTCATAGAGTAATTGCCTAATAAGTACAAGGTCCTGAGTTCAAACCCAGTGCCACCAAAAACCAAAAATACAGCATTACCAGACATCAGTGGCTTAAATCTTTAATCTCAGTTCCTCAGGAGGCTGAGATCCAGAGGATCTCTGCTCAAACCCAGCCTGGGTAGAAGAGTCCAGGAGATTCTATCTCCAAATAACTAACAAGCCAGACACTGGTGGCTCATGCCTATAATCCTAGCTACTCAGGAGACTGAGATCTGAGGATTGTGGTTCAAAGCCATCCAGGGCAGGAAAGTCTGTGAGACTCCAGTTTCCAATCAACCACCAGAAAACCAGAAGTGGTGCTGTGGCTCAAAGTGGTAGAGTGCTAGCCTTGAGCAGAAGTGCTCAGGGACAGTACCTAGGCCCTGAGTTCAAGCCCCACAACAGACAATCAATCAATCAATCAATCACAAAAAGGTGAAGTGGAGGAAGGCTCAAGCAGTAGAGCACCAACCATATAAAACCTTGAGTTCAAACTCTGAGTTCAAAACCTGGGACAAGTTGGAGAGAGAAAGGAGAGGAAAGAAAGAGAGAAAGAAAAACAAAACAGAAGGAAGGAAGGAAGAAGGAAGAGAAAGCAAGCATGCAAGGAAGGAGGAAGGAAGGAAGGAAGGAAGGAAGGAAGGAAGGAAGGAAGGAGAAGGAAGAAAGAAGCAGGCACAGGGTCATTTATAGAGAAATTCACTTTTTTCTGTTGAGTCAGGCATTGTGCTAAAACGTTTTCACACCCTGAATGCAGTAAAGAATGTAAAAACGTCATAGGATTTGCAGACAGACAGAGGCCCCTGCATAGTTTGATCACACCACCCTTTATATGGTAAAAGAAAGTTCGACCAACCCCTGCAAAGACAGCTCTTGCCTTCCTTTTGGAAGAGTTCAGCCAAGGCCTTTCTGGTCTCTGGGCTGAGCTGCCCCAAAGAGGGAGGGACTCTGGGTTAAAGGTGGCTGGGTGTGGGTCAGGTTGTCAGAAGGAGGAACAGGCCAGAGGCAGCCCTGTCAAGGCCCAGCTCCATGGTGAGCATGGAGGGAAGTGGCCCCTCCCAGGCATGGCTGCCCTTCTGAAGCCCCCAGCAGGCCTGTTCCAGCGCCAGGCCTAGCTTTTATGTCATCTGAAGTGAAGCCAAATGGTTTAGAACTTGATTCTCTCTCGGCCCATGCAATAAGGAAGTTGAACATAGCCCTAACTATAATCCCCTTAGGACACAGGTTCCCTAATCCGTGCACCTGAGCCTTCTTACTGATGGAAAATCACACCTTGACTCTGTGCAGGCTGGGCATGCAGTCAGGAGTGGCAAAAGCAAGACTGGCTAGTCACCAGGACACAGGGGAGCCAGGTCTGATCTCTGTGCTGCCCGGTAAATGCCATGTCAATCCAACATTCCAACGAGGTGATGCAACAATGGTGGCCACATTAGGTCCTCATCCCGGTCATGCCGGAAGACATCTCCCACCTTAGATATTTCCCACTCTGGCGATGTTAACCATGGTCGTGGGCTCTAGCCAGTGGACGGGGGCATAAGTGTGGACTTGGCTGTGAAGCTCCCTGACTTCTCTTTGACAGTCTTTCTTCCTCTGGGGTGATGATTCTCATCTGTCTTAGAATTTGCATCACTGACAGAACGAGTCTAAAGGGCGTTTCAGACCAAGGTTTGTGGCTTTGTGGCTTTGGGCCTGTGTGGAGGCAGGCTATCATGGTGGCAGGGGTGGGTAGAGACCAGATTATTCATCTCAGAGAAGTCAGGAAGCCTAGTAAGAGACAGGTTAAGATGAAGGGTTGGGGATCAAAGCCACGCCCTCTAACATTAACATCACAGCCCAAGGGTGCCAGCAAATTATGACTCTGTCAATGGATTAACCCATTCATGAAATCAGATCCCCACCATGCCGTCACCTCTCCAAAGCTCCACCTCATGGCAAAACTCCAACCACTGCGGGAGTCATGCTTGGAAGACCGTGGCTTCACGAGGGGTCAGGAGATGGGATCAGCCACTGCAGCTGGCTGTGAGGAGCAGAAACAAGCCCCATTAGAAGCCTGAGGTGTGGACAGCGCATGCTTCTTCCCTGGTGTGTATGTCTAGATTCGCTAGCTAGCATGGAGAAGTAGAAATACTCTACACCCAGGGTGCTTCCAAGTCATTTTGCTTTCCAGTATTTTCCTGCTCCAACGTGAAGTTCAAGGATCAGTCTTCCCATAAAGTCACAGCGGGGAAGAGAATGAGAATGGGGAACAAATGGGGCTCCGTGAGACTCCCTTGGGGGCACTCTTCGAGCAAAAGGAACCAAAAAGTTGTTCAGTGCCTTTGCTGGTCCTGCACTCAGCTGTACGCAGGGCTTTCTGGAGGGAGATTCCACTCCTTATTCCTCGGCCCAGCCAAGCAGGAAATCCCACAGCCCAGCCAGTTAATTCTGTGACTCAGAACTTGCGGGGGGGGGGGGGGGGGGGGGGGGGCTCGCGGGGGGGGGCGTTGGACTCTGTGGATGTCGAGCTAAGTCCACAGCTGGGCTACCTGTTGCTCCTTCTATTCTGCCCACCAAGGAAACACACTGCACACCTTCATTTATTTGGTTGCTGGCACCCTATCGATTTCCTATCATTCTTGACTCTCTAGTTGAAATCACAAATTACTTTTTAATTTATTTACTCCACCCAGTCATTCCTGAGGCTGTCTCTGCCCTAAATAGATTAGATATCCACATAAAAGCATTAACAGCATCTTAGTACTTGTTTAATAAATGAGAGGGACCTGAGGAAGAGGAGGATATGAACTCCAAGCTGAAGGGTGGGGAGAGAGGCTTCCTGGGGGAGGCGGACTTGAAGAGCTCTAAAAGATGATGAGGAAGTAGGAACTCAGGAGAGAAGTTTGTAGATCAGCCAGGACCGTAGGGCAAGGTAAAGCAGGGCAGCTTGTGGGCATATTGGGGGATGGAGGGCAGGGTGACGGTTCTCAGCACACTTGACCGGCTGAATGGCAGCCTTCTGCGGATGTCCCAACCTTTGAAACCAGAGAACATTTACTTCCATGGTCCAGGGGACTTCACGGGTGGGATTAAGGGAAGGACAGTAGAGGAGCCTGGGTTGTCTAGGTTGTCTCTAAATAAAATCACGAGCTTCCTTGCATGGTAGGAGTGCAGAATCAAGTGTGGACATTCGGCAGAGGCACAGCAGACGGAGAGGGAGAGGGAGAGTAAAGGGAAAAGACCTAGTGAGAGACAAGACAGAGAGACACTGAAAGTAGAAGAGAGAGGCAGAGGGCAGAGTGACAGACAGAGGAGAGCGAGGCAAGGAGGGGAGGATCAGGCGTACGACAAGGACATGGATCTCCTGGAGCTTCTGGAAGTTACGTGGCTTTGCCAGCACCTTTGTTCCAGGACATCTGACCTCCCAGGGTGTAAGATAATAAGTGGGTGTTGTTTTAAGCCAGGCAGTGTGGTAATTCATCCCAACAGCCTTAAAAATAACATCAGATGCCTCTCGATGTCAGACCGATGGCGTGTATCCTATAAAGCGGCCAGCCCGGAGCCCCCAAGGCGTTTGGGCAGGGGCGTGCAATCACTCGTCTCGTGCACAGTACGAGGTCTCTGACAGTGCCATGAAAATGAGGTTCTTGCCAGCACTGGTTGCCAAGGGCCCCATCGAGGACACAGGGAGAACACTCAGGGTGAGTGACAAGTGCATTTAGTAAGAGCTGCAGTCTCTGCCGGCAGAGCCCTCGGTTCTTTCTTGCCCAGACTATTTTAACCTCTTGTATCTGACCGCATCTCCATCCCATATCCGGTCTCCACAAACTCTGAGGATACAGATTCCATGCAACTTTTTGTAAATACCCAACACAGACACTACTGGATGGGGATGGAGGGCATTGGGGAGCATCTGAGCAGAGTCGGCCCCGGACACCCAGCCACTCTGGAAACTGTCTCCTTTCCTACTCTATCAGGCAGGTCAGTGGCTGCCCGACGATACCACTCGTCCAGGCGGGACCCGTGCACCTCCTGTCTCTCCTGGCAATGGGGAACGAAGGTGGCGGGAGCTTTAAGGCTGTGCCTCCTGTCTCTCCTGGCAGTGGGGAACAAAGGTGGCGGGAGCTTTAAGGCTGTGGCGGGGCTGCTGTTGAGATAGGGAGGGAAGCTGCTTGCTCTTGTAGACAGGACCAGGAATCTCAAGCGTTCTCGGCTGTGGAAGAGGAGAGGGGAGGAAGACTGGACCAGGGGCTCCTCTGGGCTTTGCACGTGGCAGAAGGCACCGAGTGCTGAGGAATACGTTGTCTCTTCTCCAGACTCGGGAAGGCTCCAGAAGGGAGCGCAGCCTTACGGACACCTGTATTGTTCCACCAGGCAAGTTGATGGTGTCCCAGCACCGACGGCGCACCGCTTCACCCCCTGCATGCCTGCTCCTCAGCTGGACACCTGGCTCCATCCTATTTACCGTCATAGCCTTTTCCTGTCGCTGACCCCTGGAGAAGGAGCAGCCACTTGGCCTGCCGCCTCCTTCCTGAGTGGAGGCAGCACTGAGCAAGCCTCGTGCACGTTATGCTAACATGGATTCAGATAGTCAACATGCATCGCGCCTGCTCACGCGCCCCTCCTGCATCAGAGATCATCTCCCTTAGCTGTCTTCATGTCTGTTCTTCTGCTGTGACTGCAACCTGTTCAACACTACAAAGAGGAGGGACAAAATGTCCACACAAGCCATCCATACCAGTTTCCCCAGAAGCCATCCACACCGAGTCCGGTCTGAGAGACCCCTCTTCTTTTGGAGCTTGATTTGGTGACAGCCAAGACTTCAGCTGCACGGGCTGGAAGCATTTGCTATCCAAAGAACTTTGCAGTTACTTGGCTTCCACATCGCCGTCTTTGCCCTAAGACGAGAGCTGGGCTGGAGGATACCCCCCTGGGTTGTGTTCCCTTCTCTAGAGCTCCCGACTCTTCCCCGATTCTGCAGCATTTGCTATATCTGGTATCCCACTGAGGCCAGGAGATACGGCTTGCCTCGACTAGAGTACACGGACCGATCCCGTTTGAGTTGGGTGCAGCCATCCCTGGATACCACGTGCTCATAGCGAGCACTGCTCCTCCAGCCTGGAGTTGTTTACCTGGAGTCACCTCACCATGTTGGGACCACACTGCCCCTTCCACTGGTTCAGTGCCTTTGGGAAACACAGCCTCTCACAGCCTCTGCCAGCAACCAGAGACTCTGTCCTACCCTGCGAACCCTATCTGGGGCCCCGAGTGTCTGTGATGCTCTTGGCCACTCTGCTAAGCCAGGGAAGGCCCCCGCATCCCAGCCCAGTGCCCAGCCAGCGGGAGAATACATTTGCTACAAGTGCATATGTAAGGGCCTAACCAATCACAGGATTGACCTGAATGAGCTTTCAAGGTCAATAAAAAGGGAAGCAATGGCTGCACCAGGAAGGGTCAATCTATCATCATGTGAGATTCATCACATCTCATCACTAGATATGGGTTCCCAGGGGCTTTCCAGGTTTATGATAAACGCTTTCAGCATATAGGCCCATGGGCTGGATTATCTCCACACTGGAGAGCTCATAATAAGCCATAGATAAAAGTTGCCTTCAAGACACACGAGCCACCCTTGGGCCTGGAAAGACAGTCTGTAATGAGGGGGACTATGTCCCTGTTACCCAGAGGTAAGTTGTAAGTCCAAGTCAGAGGCTGAAGATAAACCAAGCCCATTGAAGAGTTGGTCTTGGGTGCGGGGAGGGGGGGAGTGTATTTTCTAGAAGTGGAAGTTAGTATTCATTGTTTAAACTCCCCAGTGGGTGCTAGGTAGTTTGGCATGGCAACCCTAGCAGGTTAATGGACGTTCTAACTCATTTCTCTGTGCATTACACATTATTGTCATTTTAAAAATCCAGTCGCCGGAGTTTGTTCGAGCAGCTATCATTTGATTTTGACTGTTGGCCCCTTACAGATAACATTGTGATAACTTACTAGCATGGTGGCTAGAGAATATAGTCTTGTATTTACCAAATGTTTGAAACTGGTTGAGGCTTGTTCTGTAGTGTTTGTGTAAGTGTTCAATGCTAGTAAATATTCCCGGTCCACTTGACAAGAGTCCACAGGTTCTGCTTATGAAACAATGATCGATGGTGACCCAAACAACCAGAATGCATGGAATAGACAAGGAAGACAGCCCAAACTAGTGACGGGGAGATGGCGGCAGCTAGGAGATTGAGCTCCATCTTGTGTGCTTGGCAAAGATCAGGACAAATGGCAGCTAGGCCCCAAAGCAGGGGATGGTGCTCTGGGCAGGAACTCTTCCTCACCGCTGGCTTACTCAGGGCTCACCATATAAATTGTTCATTGTTAACCAAGGTCCTACTGAAACCAGAGTAATCTCTACATGCATAAGAAAGCTCTTTGGAGAAGAAAGAAACCAGATTTGTTATGAGTTCTGTGCAAACATCTCCCCACTGCCTTGCAGAGAGGTTCTGGACTTCAGCTGGATTGTTACATGGCTACATGGACTGGGGACTGCTCTCCATAGCAACGGAGACAGGGAAAGGAGACGTTACTGTTCTATTGTCTTCTGTCTTCATGATGTTTTCCTAGACTCTCCAATGGCCATCATCCTACTAGGCTTTCAAATTAGAAAAGTAAACAACCCTACACTACAGAGATGCACAAGGTCATTTGTGGAGGCACCCCGGCCAAGGACGCCATTAGTCCTTCTAGCACAGATCTTCCTAGTGCATGGTGTATGGGTGTACATCCATAGAACATGTGGTTGATAGATGATGGGTGATGGATCAAAGATAGATAGATAACTAGAGATAGATAATAGAAATGGATAGCTAGAGATAGATTAGATAGGTAGATTGATTGATAGCCATAGATGATAGAAATGAATAGCTAGAGATAGATAGATAGATAGATAGATAGATAGATAGATAGATAGATAGATAGATAGATAGATACATAGATAGATAGATAGAAGATAGACAGATAGACAGACAGACAGGCCTCAGCGAGGATGATGTGGATAGGACACACAGGACAAAACTTCGAGGACGCATGTCTTCCCACATCTGGGCAGCCACTGCTCCATTTGGGGAGGGCCCCAAAGGGGAGCCCCTCAGCTTCTCAATCTCATACAACCCTACCTTCTTGGACTGGAGAAAACTCAGTCTCCAGGGCAATTGACTCTTCCCCAACTCCCCGCCTTACCCCTCAAGGTGTACTTTTGCTTTGCTACTATGTGGATTTCTTGCCATATCTCAGATAGTATCATCATCTTAGACACCGTACCCCAAGAACCAAGGACTTCCTGTAGCACCCCATGCCCCTCTATCACTATTTCTTTTAAGGCTATAAATAAAAACTTAATCTTTCTTGACTTCTTCTCCCAGGTCTACAGTTGGAGCCCAAGGATACCAGTGGCTGTGGAGACAGCAGTCACCCTGGTCTTCTAGGCAGAGGGGAGTGGAAAGAGGGCTGCAGGCTCATGCAGTCTTGCCACAGGAGAATCAAGCTGAAATGACCAGGCACTTGTGCGTCATACCCTATCTGTGTGCTTAACTCTACACCTGACTATCCCTGATCGACCTAAAATGCTTGCCTACTCTGACAGCTGTGAGGCTGCCATGAAATCACACACACACACACACACACACACACACACACACACACAGGTTGTCAGGCAGACACTGGTAGTACATGCCTGTAATCCTAGCTATTCAGGAGTTTGAGCTTGGGAGGATGGTAGTTTGAGGCCAGGCTGAGCTCATGAGACCCCTTCTCAACCAACAGCTGAGCTTAGTAACACATTCTCGTTCCAACTATGACAGGAAGAATAAAATAGGAGGACCGTAGTCCAAGAGTGAACTCAGGCAAAAAGTGAGACACGATCTCAAAACAGCTAGTGTTAAAATGGACTGGAGGAGTGGTTCAGTGGTAAAGCACCTGCCTAGAATGAAGTCCTGAGTTCAAACCTCAGGACTGCTCCCTCCCCATAAAAAGAGCAAACCAAAAGGATCTCTCTATTGAGTTGAAGGTTTAATTGCAAAATTTATGGTTTAATGAGACCATAATAAATTGTATTTTTTCCATCTGCAATCTGTTTCTAGATTCTGGCTTTTGTGTAGCAAACATTTATTGAGCATCTAATCTTAGACACAGAGCCCAAGAACCGATGAACATCTGGAACACTTCACCTACCAGTGTCACTATTTTTGCTTTTGTGTATTGATGGAGGAGCGAGGTAGAGGAGAGCCGGCTCAGGCCTCATTCCTGCTAGGCGGGCACTCTAGCACGGAGTGAGCCCTCCCGTCTTTCTATTCCACTGACTCAGAGGTGGGCCTCACGTTATGATCCCACCACATGCTTCCCCTGTAGCTGGGATAATAGGCTCCAGCCGCCATGCTAAGACAGAGTGTGAAATGGAGTCTCCTGATTTCTATGCCCGGGCTGGCCTTGAACAACAATCTTCTGATCTCCACCTCCCAAGTAGCTAGAGTTATAGATGTTACAGGCATGAGCAACCACACCTGGTCACATGATTTCCTGCAGTGCATACTTGCAAAGTGGAGCTGTGCATTAAGCAGACGCTATCTTCTCATTAACCAAACTGCACTACAAGAAAAATAGAGTCCTAACTGAGCTACTCCTAGAATGTTCTTATGAAAATAGTGTGTTGACCCAAGCACTGGTGGCTCACACCTAATATCCTAGCTACTCAGGCGGCTAAGATCTGAGCAGCACAGTTCCAAACCAGCCTAGGCAGAAAAGTCCATGAGAATCTTAGCTCTATTTAACCACAAAAAAAGCTGGAAATGGAGGTATGGCTAAAGTGGTAGAGTGCCAACCTCTAGCAAAAGAGCTAAGCAGAGTTTGAGGTTATGGGTTCAAGCTCTAGTAACCAGCAAGAAAGGGAAGGAAAGGGAAGGGAAGGGAAGGAAAGGGAAAGGAAGGGAAGGGAAGGAAAGGGAAAGGAAGGGAAAAGGAAAGGGAAAATGGCAACTTAAGCAAGGGCTCCCATGATTCATAGGAAGATGATTGCTACACTGACCAGCTCCAATAGCTGCTCCTTATTGCCCTGCACTAGCTAGCTCAGCAAATATCATTCATGAAATTTTTATTGAATGCCGGCATTAATAATTTACATAGTCTAATTCTTGTTTACATCATTTCTCTGGATCTTAAGGCAACAGTTTGTCTTTTTAACCTGGTACAAGTATCAGGCCTAAAAAGTGGTGGGATTCATACACCAGGTTCTTCCCAGCCTATAGTGCTGCTGTATGAATAGAATCTATCAAGCACTTGAAAATTTTAAAGGGATAAATGAAGAAAAATTTTCATTTTTTTCTTGTGGTCCTGAGGATCAAATCTGGGGCTTTGAGTCATGAAAAACGGAATGTTTGATGTGTTTAGAACACAGTACATCAACTATCACTCCCAACTTCTTCCAGAGTTTCGATGAACATGTGAATGTTTAATAATTTACAACTATAATGGCCATAAAACCCTACCAAATCACTTTACAAGGACAAAACTCAGCTGGGTGCAGTACTACAGGCCTGTAATCCCAGTACTCAGGAGGCTGGGGCTGGAGGATGGCCAGTTTGACACCATCTTGGGCTACATATCAAAACTCTGACTCAGAACCAACCCCACCAGCAAAAAATGTAAGGAACTAAACCCTCTGAACTTTGTATCCCTGGTTCCCATAACTGGCCATGTCCTATACCCACTGTTGCTGGTCCTGTGGAGCCATTCCAGAAGTTTCCTCCACCTCCATCCTGAGAACTACCAAGAGTGATGGAGGGGACTAATACATCAGGTGTTGGGGTACCAGTGGCTTAGAGGTCCCCAATTCCTCCTTCCTCTCAGAGCCTTCGCTCTGGGAGGTGGAGTCTCTGTTGCTGGCATACTAGGACCCAGTTGGCATTGATTTTTCTGCTTGTTTTCTACACACCCAGCGGGTCTTTGCTGGGACCCAGTGACTCACACTGGCGGCCCTGTCTGGACTTTCTCCCTGCTGATAGCATCACAGTGACTCACCTCTGCGACACCTGGGCTGCTTGGCCGGGGCACTGTCTGTTCAGGCCACAGTCGATCAAGGCCACCTCTTCCTGGAAGAATAAATGTTCAATCGTTCCTAGCCACCTCTCCGTGTTCCCTGAACTAAGCTGACCTACTCACGCCCGCTGGCTCGTGGCTAAGGTGACTCGGTGGCTCCTGAGAATGCCATCTGGACAGGTAGTCCCAGCCCGGAGGTGCAGGCGTGCCAGGGGCGTCCGTTCACAAGGCCAGTGCTCGCGGGAGCGTGGCAGCCGTCGAGGGCCACTCACACCCCCCTGAGCGTCCAGGTCCACACTGAGTCACCTTTGCTCCACTCATCAAAGCGAATATCCACTGTTATTGTAATGACTCCTCTCAGGCTACACCCCCTGCACTCCAAACACACGGGCCTTTCAGCAAGCACAAAGGGGTGTTGTGCAAGCCGCCAGCCATGAACAGCAAATTCCTGACAATGCTGAGCTCCTCGGGCCTGCGAGACCTGGCCCTGGCTGGTCTTCACTTTTCCTTAGGTCAGTGCTTCGTTAGAAGCAGAATGAGATACCTGGAAATTCACTTGATGCTCAGCAAGAAAGCAAGAAAGACACCCCACGCTGAGGACAGAGCCTACACGAAGAAGAGACTCTCATCCTACTCGGAACTGCAGGTTCCTCATCTGGAAAATGAGGAGATTGGAAGAGCTCAGAACAACGGTGCTCAAAGTGGGACCCAGAGGCTCAAAGTAAGATCTAGGGGCACCATAGTTTCCCAAGCCTCTTCTGGTGAATCTGTGAGGCCAAAACGCTTCCCACAAGGGTCCGCACACACACGTGGAATTAAGTGCTCCAAAAACATCTGATATTGATCCCTAAGGAAAGAATCCTTCCGGATTCAGGCACGTAGCCCCACCCCTCTGCTCTTAAGCCAAACATAAGGACAGTTCACAGAAGTGTCCCACAATACCCTTCTCCAGGCAGGCTCTTCGGTCCTCCTTCCTTAACACCAGGCTTGTCCTCGAAAACATCTTTTGAGCGAGCACTTCATGCTGTTATGGCTGTTGCTTTTTGATAAATAGGCAAGAACTTTTCAGTTTTAATTTCTGATATGGTACAAAAATATTAGTAGATGGAATCACATAGGCAAGAGATATTTAGGACCCTCAAAATTTTTTTTCATATCATTTAGAGACCAAAAAAACAAAATTGAGCATCAGCCACTGGCTCAGCTTGTCTTTGGGGACCTTTGGTGTTCTGTATGCTGCCTCTCCCTGGCCTTCTTCCAGTCACTCTGTCTTAAGCCCTTCTCACTCAACTGGAGCTGTAAGTAGCAAGTGCTTGGTGTTATTGTGAGCTGCCCTGTTCCCCGCTTCCTCCCCCCCCCCATACACACACACAAATTCCAGGAGCACCCAGGTATTTCTCAGTGTTGCTCACCAGTGTGTGTCAGGCATGTATGGGCAGGAAGGAGAGGGGAAGGAGAGAAGGCAGAGGGCAGAGGTCATGGCTTTCTCAGAGACCTTGTAAGTCAAGGTTTCTGCACAGGAGAACAGGGTAGGTGGGAGACCAGTCCTCCTGATGACTCTATTTTATTTTTTTGTTCTGGTCCTGAGACTTGAACTCAGGTCCTGGGGCACTGTCCCTGAGCTTTTTTACTCAAGACTCATACTCTACCACTTGAGCTACAGGTCCACTTCAGGATTTTTTTTTCCTTTGGTGGTTAATTAGAGATAAGAGTCTCAGAGACTCTTCTGCCTGGACTAGCTTTGAACTGTGATCCTCTGATCCCAGCCTCCTGAATAGCTAGGATTACAGGCGTGAGTCACCAGTGCCCAGCTCTGGACACTTATCTGGCTCTCAGAAACAGCCTGTTTCCCTCCAGTGAAGTCAGCCAGGGTATGGGGAATGGGGGGGGAGGGGAAGGAGCAGAATTAGCAATATTACCAAACCATGCAGGGTCACATATGCCTGTGATTCCAGCCACTCAAGATGGAGATACAGGAGAATTGAGGTTCAAGACTGTCCTGGAGAAGAATGCAAGAGCTACCTAAAAAACAAACTAAAGCAAAAAGAACTAGATGTATTGTTCAAGTAGTAGAGTACTTGTCAAGTACAAGATCCTGCCTTCAATCCCCAGTATTCTCACAAACACACACACACACACACACACACACACACACACACACACACACACGGAAGAGGAGGAGACTGATGATCTGAAATCCAGGTAGATGGTGAAGCCTTCAGATGGAAGAGCCTAAGAATTGCTGCTGCTCAGCCCAGAAGGAGGGGCATGTGTCAGGACCTCGTATACTGGGGCTTTCTGCTGCTGCTGCTGGGCTGTATGCTAGTCTCCACATAGACAATCTAGCTAAACTACATCTCCCAGCCTCCCTTGCAGCTATACGAAGTCATGTGAGTAAATTAGGCCAATGGGAATAGTCATCACTGCCCCAGGTCATTTCAGCCATTGCCTTAAGAGCAGTGCCTCTGCCTCTTTTCCTTTCTCTGGGAGGAATATGAATGTGGTAGTGAGACAATAAGAACTAGACCGGAGGAGCACAGGTTCTAATGTCACTGGCCCACCAAACCCAAAGTGGCCTTGGGCCATCTTCCCCAAGTGTTAGAACAGTAACCTTCTACCTCATTTACCCTACTCTCACGGCCTCTTTTTCCTGACGTTATTTTCTAGTGCTACTTGCTTTGGGTGTACATTAAGGGAAGGCCACGCTTCCTCTGCTGCAGGCTCTGTATCTTGCTGGACCTTAAGGAGTAGCTGGAGGTGTCCTCGGCACATGACAGCAAGAGACAAAGGCCACACTGGTGTGTAGCATGCGTCTGGGGAGGCGTGGCTGTGCCACATCTGCTCTGGCAGGGCAAGCCGGGGACACACCCACTGACTGGAGGCCTTGAGTCACCAGGATGGTGGAAGCAAGTCACATCAGAGTAACCCACAGGTTTATTGGAGATGCAGATAAGACAGGCAGCAGATGTTGTTTGCCCTCAGCAGGATATTTAGCACAAGGTCTTTTATCTTTATGGGAAGTCTCTCAGAAAGAGCTAATCGTTCCCAGAGGGATATCACCACAGAGGGAGAGTCCGAGTCTCACACTGTGGGCTTACCTTAGTCACTGTTTGTTCAAAGCATATTGGGGTTAAAGGTGGGACCAGGTGGTTAGTGATGGAGGTTGCTTTGGATAAGAAACTTGTCATAAAGAACTGAGGAGATGGGAATGGAACCCTGAATCTGATCACTTCCATTCATCCATCTCTTCGTCAATTCTTTCCTCCCTTTATCCATACATCTATTTTCCACCCTTTCATTCATCCATGCATTTATTCACCCATTCAATCAAACATTTATCTATCCTTTATTTACTTATCCATTCATCCATCCCATCAATCACACGTGTACCTATCATTTATTCACCTATCCACTCATCCTTCACCTATCCATCTGTCTGTTCATTCATTCAAATATCCATACATCCATTTATTCACCCGTTCATTTATACATTAACCCACTCATTCATCCATCTAATCATATACTCAGCCATCCATCCATCCATCCATCTACTCATTCATCCGTTCACTGTACAGACACGCACTCGTGGACCCCTGGACTTGCTGGATGCTGATGCTGAGACACATGACCAGATCCTGCTCTCGTCGAGCTTGTGTTCGTATGGGGCGACAGATAATAAAACAGAGGTCTCACAGGGTTCCCTTTGTGAACAATCTTGGCGACAGGACTATCAGCATAGGATAGTGATAGGAAGAAAAGACAGTCCATAGAGCCAAGTGTAGTAGTGCATGCTTGTGATCCCAGCTACTTAGGAAGTGGAGATTGAAGACAGTTCAAGGACAACCCTGGCAAAAATTTAGCTAGAGATCACCTTAAGAAAACAAGCATGGGGCTGGGAAGGTGGCTCAGTGGTAGAGCACTTGCCTTGCATGCATGAGGCCCTGGGTTCGATTCCTCAGCACCACATAAGCAAAAAAAAAAAGAAAAAAGCCGGAAGTGGCGCTGTGGCTCAAGTGGTAGAGCGCTCGCCTTGAGCTGAACAGCTGAGGGACAGCGCCCAGGCCCAGAGTTCAGGCCCCACGACTGGACCCCACCCCCCCCAAAACAAAACAAGTATGGCACAGTAGTCTATGCTATCTATCCTGGCTATTTAGGAGGCAGAAGAAGGCAGATTACAATTTCAAACTGGTCCAGGATAAAGCATTAGGCCCTGAAAATGAGGCCTTGGGTTCAATCTCCACTATTACAAAACAACAACACACAACAACAAAAGGCTGCCTATGAAGTTAAACTCTGATTGTGGAAAGGAACCAGCCTAGTAGAAGTGGATAAAAGAGGAATTCCAAGGCACAGCATATGCACAAGCCCTGGGGCAGTCAGTAGTGTGTGGCTCTTTAGGAACAGGAAGAGGCTGGTGTCCTGGAAAATTGTGGTAGGGGGCAGGAAAAGGCCCTGTAAGGACATTGTGGAGGACGATCCTATGCTCTGCGGAGTGTGATGACTGCTGAGGATTCTGAGGGGAGAGCTTCACAGGATCCACATCTTCAAACATTAGATTGGCTGCTGTGTGAAGGGTGAATTATGGAGGGTGAGTGGAGGCATGGGCTCTGCTTAGGAGAAATGTCCCTGGATTTGGACCCTTCCATTTGATCATTTACCCTTCATTCATTCATCCACCCATCCATTCATCCATCTACTCATCGTCCATCCATCCATTCATTCATCCATTCTTCTGTTCATCCATTCATCCATCCATTCATCCACCCATCCATTCATCCATCTACTCATCATTCATCTATCCATTCATCCACTCATCCATCCATTCATCCATCTACTCATCATCGATCCATCCATTCATCTGTCCATCCATCCATTCATCCATTCATCTGTTCGTCATTCCAATTTAGGCGTCTACTGTGTGGTCCAGGCCAGCGATAGTAAGGACTAGAGGACAGGAGCAAAAAGAGAGAGAAGTTCAACTTGAACCCTAAGAACTCTCACTGGTGCAGGGAATGAGAAAAGGAGGACTCAAAAGAATGACCCCCAGGGTTGTGACTGGAGCAACTGGAGGAGTTACGGCCAGTTCCTGGGAGCCCTTTTCTCCATCTCTGCCATGAACTCTGATCCAGGCCACCCAAATGTGTGGTCACCTCCTTTCCTTTCCCCATTCCTGTCCCACACTCCAAGACTGATGGTCATGTGACCGACTCCCAGACTGAAGGATGTGCTGAGTGGAAACCCCAGTGTAACTGAGGCAGGCAGAGGAGGGACTGGCCACTCTGTGGGCCTGTCCTTGGATGGCAGGATTTGGTCACTTCTCAGCCCGGGAGGGGTACAAAGACACAGGCAGGGAACCCCTGGGCTGGAGGAGCAGGATGAAGACTGAAGCCCCAGCCAGAAGAGCAGGGGGAGGGAGGCTTCTGGTGTCTAGCAAAGCAGAGTCCAGAGAACTCTGAGGACCCAGGGGTGACCCAGGGTTGGCCGGGAGGAAGATCAATCCCTAACATACCACAAGCTGGTGGAGGGTGTACTTTTGGCCCCCATCTCTAAGTGGACAGGGAGATCTCACTGGGATTTGAAAAAGTCAACTCTGAGGAGCTGGGAAGGTGGCTCAGTGGTAAAGTGCTTGCCTTGCATGCATGAGGCCCTGGGTTCCATTCCTCAGCACCAAGTAAGCATAAAAAGCCGGGAAATGGCGCTGTGGCTCAAGAGGTAGAGTGCTAGCCTTTAGCTGAAGAGCTGAGACACAGCGCCCAGGCCCAGAGTTCAGGCCCCACAACCACTACCACCAACAACAAAAAGTCAGTTCTCAGACCCTAGAGCCATGGAGTTAATGCGATCTTCTGGTTCCTTCCGCTTTCCTCGTTGAAGACACTTCACACTTTTATTAAGTAATTTTGCTGAATTCTTCTGTTAGGTTTTTAAAAAGAGGTATTCGATTAAGAACTGCACCAGCACGCACGTGGTATTCAGGTAAGGGGTAGGTTTATTCAGTAGACCTGCTGGGACCAGGCAAGGTTGGCACTCCACGTGGCTGGGAAAGAGAGAGAGCAAGAAAAGAACAGAGAGAGAGAGCTAGAATAGAACAGAGAGAGCAAGAAAAGAGCAGCAAGAGCAAGAGCAAGCGAGCAGAAAAGAAGAGCAAGAGGGCGTCTGGGCCTGGGCTAGGCCTTATATAGGGTATGGGCGGGGAAAGGTGTGGCCACATCAAATTCAGATGTGACCTCAGCGGATGCAGAAGTGACCTCTTCCAGGTGTCCCAGTTGCCTAGGTAACGCAGGTAATGGGTGGAGACTTTGCTGCGAGGAGGGTGGAGTCTGCTTGCCATCCAGGAGCGGACCTTACATCTTCAACTTTTGAAATCTTTTTATTTTTCTGCATAAATTAGACACAATGGCCCAGGGATCACATTTAACATTTCAACTTGTAGCTGTTGCTGAAGGGTGCGCATCTCATGCAACTTCTTGTAGACAACGACAGATCCAAGGCCATGTCTGCACCAAGTTTAACTCTTTTCACCCATCTTTTTTTCCAGTTGAGTCTAGTGTTTCTTGGTCAGACCCTTGGCTTTCTAAGTCGGCTTTGAATCATCTGTCTCCCTCTCCTCTGCCAGTTTCCCTGCATTATCTTTGACTCACTCCTCTAAGGCGATTATACTAGTTTTCTGTGTCTGCTGTAACAAACTGCCACAAACCCAGTGCTTTAAAAACAAGAGAGCTTCATATGCCACTGGTCCACAAGCCAGAATTCTGAACCAAGGTGTTGGCGAGGCTCTGTTCCTTCCTCCCCGCCCCCCATCCCCTGGGGGGGGTGGGGGAGGAGGAGACTTTACTATCCTCTGTCAATTCAGATAGCCCCAGGACTCCTTGGCTTGTGGGGACATCACTTTAATCTCTGCCACCATCTTTATAAGGCCTTCTCATCCTCCCTGTGTCTTGCATCCAAGGGTCTCTTCTCAGGACAGTTAGCAGTAGATTTAGGGTCCGCTATGATCACGCACGGTGATCTCATCTTGTGATCCTTACTAATTCTGCAAAGACCTTTATATTTTCAAATAAGATCATGTCTGTCAGCTTCAGGTGCTAGCTAGGGCGTAGCCATATCTTCTTGGGAACTCGACCCAGGAACACACAGTCACCCCCTATGGAGAGTCATCTCTTGCAAGCTGGGTGGGGTGTGAGGTTCCTTGCTAGCCAATGGCTGAGCAATTGAGCTTCTGTGGGGTTTCAGAGCTGGTCCTGACAGCCACAGAGCATTGTTGAGCACCTAACTCCGGAGCCTGAAGTCTCTGTTCAGTGTCTGCTGTCACATGAGTGGGAATAGCAGAGCGTTCAGTCACCCACCTCAAGTCTCTTGTTATAGCCACAGATCAAGACAGTTAGTATGCAATATACCTGTATCTTTTTAATTCATGAAACGGTAACAGATGTATTTGTGAGTACTAGCCAACATTTTCTACTTTCACTTGGAAGATGTTTAAAAAAAATCTATCTCTAGCAGTAGTATCATTTATCAGAGAGACAGTTACTGGGTGTTGTATTACCAATTGTTCTGAGGGGTTGCAAAAATGTAGTCATCAAACAGACACGATCCTGGCCCTGAGGCGGAAATACTACATGCAAAGTTAACAATTCACAGCATTAAAATACAGGCCTGGAGCCTAGCTCCGTGGTAGAGCGCACGCCAGGCAGGCACAAGGCCCTGGGTCTAATCCCTTGTACTGCAATCAAATTGAAACACAAAAACCCACAACAGAGAGGGCATCTAGTCATGCCATGGGGGACAGGCTGTGTCCGAGGGGTTGTTGACATTCTCTGGCCAGCCGGGGAAGGCGTGGCTGATGGTGACCACATAGGAGCTGAGGTGGAAATGAGGCAAGTGTCACTGGGGGAAGGGCAGGGCTTCAGGAAGCCGTGTTCCTGGTGCCTAGGGCTGTGTGCAGGAGGCCAGGTGTCCAGGGGGCGGGAGACCTCGGGGAGAGATCACAGAGATGGAGAAGCTGCCTCAGACTTCATGGCTCTTGTCAGCACTCAAGGGGTTTTCTCTGAGTCACATGAGGGCCACTGGAAGGAAGGTTTTAGCTGAAGAAGGGCCAGGTGACTGATCTCATAGGAGGCCTGGGCGTAGAAGCTTCTAGAAGTTAGCAGACGTATTCAAATTCACAAGTCATGCAGAAAAGTCCTTTTTGCTTGCTTTTCTTTTCTCCCCTAAAGTACAGCAGGTGTTTGTGGGGGGGGGGTTGACAGAAAAAAAATATAGTCCACTCATTTTTTCTGCACAGACATCCAAGGGTGGGAGAAAATGAAGGAAGGTGCGCTGGCTAAGTTTAGTCAAATGTTGTTCTTGTTACCATGAAGCGCATATGCTTAAGCTCAGAGTGAGAAAGAGCTTCCTTGCCTGTCTCTCCCCACGCAGAGCCTGTTTTGGGGTGGGCAAATGTCTGGAGATGCTTCTTTTTCTCCCCACCCTAGGTGGCTAGGGATGGCCATGCAGGGCCTAGAAAACGCTCCTGAGGGGCTGAATCATGCAGCCCTGGGCCTTGATCTCCTGGCTGCTTCATCTCCACGCAAGCAGGGCCAAGAAATGCACCAGCCTTGCTCTCCTGCTCTGGTTGGAAGATGCCATCCTATTCATCACCAACATGGGCCAGCAGCTCCACACACACCTGCACACAGACACTGGAGTCTCCGGTAAAACAAAATGGACATCAGCCATAAAAAAAAATCAATGAAATATTAACAACAACAACATCGATGAACTCCAAAAACAGGATCAGTGAAAGAAGCCAAACTGAGTGGGCACCAGAGGCTCAGAAACAGGCTCACATCTGTACTTCTAGCCACTCAGGAGGCTGAGATCTGAGGATCTGAGTTCAAAGCCAGCCCAAGTAGAAAAGGCTAAGACTCTATCTCCAATTAACCAGCAAAAAAGCTAAAAGTGGAGTTCTGGTTCAAGTGGTAGAGAACTATCTTTGAGCAAAGGAAGCTCAAGGACAGCGCCCAGGCCCTGAGTTCAAGCCCTGGTCCTGGCACAGAGAGAGACAGAGACAGAGATGGAGAGAAAGGCCAGACACAGGAGACCACACATTGTATGGTTCCACTCACCTGAAAAGTCCAAAGTAATCAATTCTACAGAGACAGGAAGTGGAACTATAGGATTTGGGGGATCGTGGGGTGACAGCTAATTGGAAGAAGTCTCCTTTTGAGATGATATAAATGTCCTAAAATGGATAAGAAAATGTCTGCATTTTTCTGTGTGTTTCTGAAAACCCTACTCCTGTGTCTGAAGAGGATAGTTAGAGTCTAAACGTATCCACACCTTATTCACCCAGAGAATCCCAGGGTGGGGAGTGTGCTTCTGTGAGAGAACACTTGCCAAGCACGTGCAGGGCTCCGGTTCCATCTTGGGTGGGAGAGGGAGGGGGAGGAAGGAGGGAGGGACTGAAAAGGTACCTCAACCCCTAGGTGATTTGGTAGGGGCTTAGGGAAGCAATGCGGTCATAGGTCAAAGCCTGGTGAAGGGGGTTCGAGCCCTCATCAAGGAGGTCTGAGGGAGACTTCCTCTCCTTCCATGCAAGGACCAGGAAGGAAGCCTCTTCTGTGAGCCTTCATCAGACACTGAACCTCTTCCGACCTTGATCTTGGACTTCCAGGACTGTGAGAAGTGACTTCCCACTGTTTAGTAGAAACACCCCACTCTGCTAGTCAGCGTTCCATGAGCTAATCAACGTGGGCAGAGAGGTTTGCTCTGCCCCGCTGCTGTTGAGAAGGTCTCATTGTGTGGTCGCTTGGCCCACTGCTTTGGGGTCTATGACGTGTGGGGCGGGGCGAGGCTGCTCACCTCATGGCCAGGACTTGAGGAGAACGAAGGAGCCCAGGTCCCCACAGACCCCTCCAAGGGCCAAACTCCCATCACCTACAGCCTCCACGGGACCCCCAGCACCACCCGGACAGAAGCCCCATCCAGAACCACCACAGCACATACTCAGTCTAGAACTCTGTTGGAGCAACCTGAATGGATTAAGACTTAGGGAGAAAGAGAGAGAAAGACAGAGACAGAGACAGAGGGACAGAGACAGAGAGACAGAGACAGTGACAGAGAGACAGAGAGAGAAAGACAGAGACAGAAACAGAGAGACAGAGACACAGAGAACAGAGAGACAGAGAGAGTTGCTAGTCTGCAGAGCAGAGGGTGACAACTCTGTCTGGCTGGTGGTGACAAAGTGCCTCTTGGCTCCTGAAACCTGGGGAAATGTCCCCTCGGGTCTGTTTTGAAGCCCAGTGAAAATGACAATTGGGCCTCTTGTTCTAAACTCATCATGAATTCCAAGATGGCAACAGAGAATTAAAGTGGATTTTGATGTGAAGGGTGGCCATCTTCCTACCGCTCAGCCTACACCAAAGGTTGTGTTTGAGGTGGTGAGGCTTGACATTCAGAGCAAAGACACAACGCCGGGGCGGTGAAGCACAGCACACCAAGAACCAACCAAGAACCAGCTGCTGACAAGAGGACACACACTCAGAGTCATGTGTGCGAGGGGCAGTGGGAGAAAGGTCCTGCAGCCATTAGAAAAGCTTTCCCTCCACAGAGTTAACTCAACATTCATTTTTCTTTTTTTGTACTGTACCAGGGCTTGAACTCAGGGCGCTGTCCCTTAAGTTTTTGTGCTCCAGGGTAGGCTCTGCCACTTGAGCCACAGCTCCGCCTCTCCAGCTTTTTTTTTTTTTTTGCTGGTTAATTGCAGAGAAGAGTCTCGTGGTCTTTCCTGCCTGGGCTGGCTTCGAACGGTGATCCTCAGATCTCTGCCCCGAGTAGCTAGGCATCTGAGCATTCTTTAGTTCCAAACACATTTGCAATTCACACACACACACACACACACACACACACACACACAACTGCACAGCCCCCAAATCATGTATCTCCACAGGTGTGACTCAATGCAGACACATTTATTTAAGGATTATCCATTTTACGGGACGTCACAGGTCGCGCTCAGTCTCTGCTGTCCAGACATGCCTGAGGCACGTCACCACGCAGGTTAATACCACGGTGACTTCCCAAGGTGGGTGACGTACCTCAGGAATACTGCCTTATAAGGGTTGGGCAGCAGTGTGTTGTATCTGGCGTAGCGGGCCAGGAGTGGCCCAACCCCACCAGGAAACAGCCACATCACCCCCTGGGCGAGAAAGCAATCATCCTCAGGCCTCAGTTTCTACATCTAGAACAATTGCCAAGCCTCATTTGCCAACTCTGTACACACAGGTTCCTAGTTTTCCAATCACCAAGGTGTCATTCCCTGGATTTCTGATCACCAAAGGCAAGAGAATTAAGCCAGAGAAACGTCCACTGCAACTGACAGCTTTGCCTTGACCTCCCTCACGGCTGGGAGCCTGCTCTGACGGTGAGTGACTCAGGGAGGCAGAGCAGAGCCTTCCCCAGAGCCCTGGACCGCTGCTACTTATAACACACTTAAGACTTCACTATGTGTCAGACGTGCTCCAACTGACTGAGGTGGAAAGGAGGCTGGAGTGGTCAGTAACTTGCTCCAGGCCCACAGCTGGACAGCCAGTGGGCAGCTGAGCTGGGCTGACCCCAGGGCTTTGCGCCCAGCAGGCTGCCTGCACAGTTTGGGAGAATAGGCTATCTAGTGATCTGCCTCCAGGCTCCAGGCCACCCAAGGGGCTCAAGAGACTGCCACACGCAGACAAAATGATCCAGGAGGAGGAAAAGGTTTCCAGCCCCAGGGTTTAGATGCCATTTGCTGCTGGAGGGTCTTAAAGCAAAGAGCAGGCCTGGGATACTCAGCTACTCGGAAGACTGCCATCTGAGGATTGAGGTTCAAAGCCAGCTCGGTCAGGAAAGTCCATGAAACTCTTACCTCCAATTAATCACCAAAAAGCCAGAGGTGGAGCTGAGGTGGAGTGGCTTTGGTGAAAAGGCTTCAGGGATGTGCCCAGGCCCTGAATGGAAGTTCCAGCACCGACCCCCAAAATAAAAAGCAAAAACACCCCTGTTTGCTCCGAAATGGTCAAACCACCCACTTGGAAGGTTTCTGGCTGACCCCACCTGTGCCTGGCATTCCTGGCACTGGATGAGTTGGGTGGTAGGGGAAATGACTGATTAGGAAGCTGACTTTATCTTTTCCTTGTCCATCCGTCACCACCCCCAACATGTACCTCTGTCATCAGGCACAGCCTCATTACCCACGAAGTAACTTATTTCTACTTGTAAGTACATTTCTGCTCCCATCCCTGCCTCTTCTCCCCAAAGTCCCACCATGGGAGATTCTTCCAACACTGTACACTTCATTTTCACCTCTCCAAGGGCAGGCGCTACCAAACCTTACACTCATCTCTGTCCTCTGAGTATCTGACATGGTGTTTGCCAAACGAATAACTGACACACCTCAGACTGAGTGATGTGAGTTCACCTAGCATCTGGGAAGTGTGAAAATTGAGTGTGAATGCTGAAGTACATCTCAGGGTCAACACAGAGGGGATGTGGAGATTTATTTGTGCTGTTTTGTAAAAGGATGACTTAGCAAGTTAATGATTTCGCTAAGAACTCTGCACTTTCTCCAAGGGTCCAGTACTTCTTACAAGGTCCTCTTCCTGGAGCACCCTCGCTGAGAAGAGTTCGGGCCTTCCTCACTCTGTGGCTCATCTGATCCCTTCGCCCAGCGTGTCTTCTGACTTCCAATTTCCTCTTGCACCACTGACTTTTGCTCTGGGAGCAGAAGGATCACACTTTTTATGAGGTTTAATTTACCATAAGGCCTTGTGCGCCCTGTGAATTGAGCCATAATAGTCAATGAATAATCACAAGTGTTAGCCAGGCTGGGTTTTAATTCTGCTGAGTAACTAGGAAACCAACTAATAACAGGAAGGACAAAAATGTAAGAAACCCTAATGCTGCTCCAGAACCAAGAACAGTCATGTCATGTTGTGCCAAGAAAACAATGGTCCAGCAGGGGTGAGTGGGCCACGGGCAGGACCAGGCCAGGGCTGCTGGGTCGAACCCAGGGCCTCCTCCCGGAGAATGGAATTGGGAGGACAAAGGGGGTGAGGATGGGGAATGTGGATTGAGAGTTCAGGAGAGGCCTTAAGAGGCCTCTGGAAGCTAGTTCTGTCCCTGGAAGCTTCTAACTGCTCTCATGTTACACAGTGTCATTCAGATGTCAGAGGAAGTGTTTCGTTCTGAAGACTCTGACAGTTTGTCCAAAGTTGTTCTAAAACTACTATCAGACAAGCTAGGCACGGGTGGCTCAAGCCTGCAATCCTAGCTATTCATGAGGTTGAAATCTAAGAATCTCAGTTCATAACCAGTCCAGGTAGAAAAGTCTGTGACACTCTTCATATCCAGTTAATTGGCAAAAAGCTGGAAGAGTAGGTGTGGCTCAAGTGGTAGCAGAGCATTAACCTTGGGGAAAAAAGCCAAGTATGAGCTTGAGGCCAAATTCAAACCCTAATACCAGTACCAGCATACACACACACACACACACACACACACACACAACACACACACACAACACACACACACACACACTCACTCACTCCAAGAACTTGGGAAAGAAACTATTCATATATAATTTTTACTTCTATATGCTCCAGCTTGCCGAAAAACTCTTCACACACCTGCGTGACTGCCTAACCAAAGTCTCATGATACCGATTCCATTAATTCTCTCTAAGGAGGCCTTTGGCCAGAGCAGAGGGAAGACCCCCTGTCTTCCAGCTCATCAACTATGGCTCCCTTCTCTCTTTCTGCTTATCTATGCTAGAAACAGCTCAACATGACACCAGCCAGTGCCACCCCTGTGAGGACATGTTACATTGGGGGTGGGGGTGGGGGACGTGCAGGGACCTGAGCCTCCAAGCGACTTAAGAGGCCAAATATAATGGGAATCTACAGCCGTGCTTGGCGATGCCTGGTTCTCTCACAAGCTCCTCAGCCCAGGCCCAGGGTGTGGGAGTGGGGCAGGGGCTGTAGGAAGTGCACCTAACAGTCCAGACAGAGTCAATACTTTCTGCAATGATTTTTTAAAAAAGAAGTAAGCTACTCTCTGTGTCTCCATGGCAACGTACTCTGGATCTGTATTCCATTTATGGAGCGACTTCTTGACCCTTGTTCTCCGATCTGAGAAGCCTCAGCATCCATCCAGTCTCCAGGAACTGACTATCCACTCAATCTCACTGCCTCCCCGCCTCCACCGCATGGATTTGGCCAGGTGGGCTGTGCCTCCACCCGGGGAACCGGGGTACCTCGTGAGAATAGTGACAGGCCACAGGATCTCCATTAGCCACAACCACCGCAACCCCCCCCATCCCACGTTACCATGGCAACCGCGAGCCCAGCGTCCCAGGGAAGTTGACCCTTCTTCCCTGTCCGGGACGACGGAGGGTCCTGGAGACGGCCCGGCCCGGCCCGGCTCCCGGTCCCTGGCCCCCGGCTCGCGCGCGCGCGGGGCCTCCGTGGCGCGCGCACGGGAATCTAAACTTTCCGAGCCGGGCCTGGCCGGGAGACGCACAGAACTAGAGAACAGCCTGTTGGCTGGGGGGGCAGAAGCCCCCGAATTCCTCGCCTCGGGGGCCTGGGGGGTGGTCTGTTGAGGTTCGATTCCCTCCGAAGCAGAGTGGAAAGAAAGGCGCCGGCCGCGAGAGCCCGGCCGGGCTGCCCGGCG
>NW_012267319.1:44551-45045 GCF_000151885.1 Dipodomys ordii
GGCCCGGACCCCAGCAGCCGCCGCCCTCCGGTCCGGCCCTGCCGGCAGCGGCGCGGTAAGAGCGGCTCTCTCCCTGGGGGAGGTGGGGAGGAGGACCCCCGCAGGGCCGGGCTGGGGACCCTCCCGCCCCCCGAGATCCAGGCCCGAGTCGGGCCGAGGAGGCGGCCCCGAGGGTCGCGCGTCCGGGCTGCGATCGGACTCGTTTCCCGGACTCCCGAGTGTTCCCGGGGCGCTGGAGGCCGGGGCGCGGGCGGGTTCGCCGGCTTTTGTTTGGGGAAGGAGGTCCGGGCCTTTCCAGGGGGCCTTGCGGGGTCCTGCCCGGGGCGCGCCCCGCGGGCCGGATCTCCCCCGAGAACGGGGGCTTGGGGGGGGGACGGCGGGTCGTGGACGGACGCGGCACCTGCTGGGCTGCCGGGGACCCGGGGTCGAGGCCCGGTCCCCCCCCCACCCCTGCGGCTCCCAAGTAGGGGTGAGCGGCCGGGCTGGCTTCGTCT
>NW_012267319.1:45095-80095 GCF_000151885.1 Dipodomys ordii
GATCCGAGTCCCGAGTGAGCCCGCGGCGCCGGGCCTGCGGGGAGGCCGCGAAGCCCGCTCCGGGGCCCGCCACTCACCCCCGAACCGACGGCTTTCACAGGGAAAGCCAACCACCTCCCAGAGCCCTCCCAGGTTTTCTTTTCCTCCCCACCCTCCCCCTAGAAAACCGAGACAAACCTGTGTTCTTATCTTACATAAGTGATCACTCGGTCCAATAGCTGTTTCTCTGTTCTCAGCTCTTAGGTCTGTCCCTCCCTCCTTCCCTCTTTCCTTCCTTCCCACCTTACCTCCTTCCTTCACTACTCCCCTCATTCCCTCCCTCCTTCCTTCTTCCTTCCCTCCCTCCTTCCCTCCTTCCTTCCTTCCTTCCCTACTCCCCTATTCCTTCTCTCCTTCCTTCCCTCCCTCCCTCCCTTCCTTTCTTTCTCCTTCATTCCTTCCCTCCCGTCCTTTCTCCTTTATTCCTTCCCTCCCTTCCTTCCTCCCTCATCACATCCCTCCCTTCCTTCCTCCATCTCTTCCTTCCTTTTTCCCTCCCTCTTTCTTTCCTTTTTTGTTGTTCTAAAGTTAGGATCAGTCCTACAGCATCTGAGGATCTAAGCCTGATAGTAATTTATGTAGACAAACGCGCTCCCCTACCCCATGCTAGCAGATTGAGTAGAATAAGGGAACTGAGATTGATTATGTGTGTGTGTGTGTGTGTGTGTGTGTGTGTGTGTGTGTGTGTGTGTGTGTGTGTGTGTGAGAGAGAGAGAGAGAGAGAGCACTCCTGAAACCCATTTAGCCCAGCACTTTAATTCTACATGTTTTTTTAGAAAACTCATTAAAAGCCGGACAACAAAAGAATTCTATTCTGTAGCTGCTAATTACAGCTCTTTATGTGGGCGTGGTGGGCTGCCTTTTCTCCTGGTGTTTGTACACAAAAGGCAGCTAAGCTCTTCCCCAGCCTTCCACTCAATCCTGGGCCCATCCCAGAAGCTGGGGGGTTGGGGCTGGGAAGCCAGAAGTCTGCCGGCCAGCCTCCGTGAGCAAAGGCCTGAGCAAAGGCCGAGGAAATGCTGTTCCATCAGGTACCACATGGAGGACAGGAGCCCTCCAGGGTCTGTCCTATAGTTTTCTGCTGGTGGCTTTGGTTTCACCCACAGGTAACAGGCAAGGCCAACTTTATCTGCTGATGACATAAGGCTCTAAGTGGAGCACATTTCTCCTGCTAGACTGAGAGAAGGGCCTGGTCTAATAGGATGTGTGTTCTGCTCTCCTCAGCTGTGAGGGGGTCAGAGCAGGTCCTCCTCATCCGGGGCATAAGACTCAAGACCACTAAGACCACTTGCTCTCCCCTGGGATCTGGTCCCCACTCAGCCCTGCAGTGGCTCCACAGTAGCTGTGTGGTCCCAGGCCAGTGCCTCACTGGGAGGTGGTATGAACCTTTCCACATGAGGAGTGCAGGGAGGCTGAGGTGTGGTATTCGCTGCCCTCCACCACGGCAGCCTTAGTCCTGGGGACCAGGCGTGTTGTCATGGCCACCATCAGGGGAGTGGCGTCCTGCATCGAGTGTTGATTCTGAGCATATGTGATCACTTTTGAGTCAAGATGGCCTGTGCCCATCCCCCCCCACACACACCCTCACCCCTCCAGGATGAATGCTTCTTAGAATGTGCCTCAGCCCCTGAGGGTCACTGTGACCTTTCCATGAAACTTTGAACTCCAACAGCCCTCTTCAGTACCTCTGACTGTCCCTGTGGCCTTCTTAGTCAAGGTGTGCTTGTGTGTGTGTGTGTGTGTGCGCGCACACACACACACACCACGCACTCTAGTGTGCAAGCTGTTCTGGGCAAGTGTGTGTTAGATAGCCGTGGGTTGAGCCATCATATTGACCGTCCAGAGAACACGAAAAAGCTGAACACCTAAGTCATTCCCCAAGAATGTACAATACCTCCAGTGGGGTCTAAGGCCTGGACAGCCAGAGGGTGGGTACCCCAGAAGATAAAGTTGTCTGTTATTTTGCCCTCTGGCGATAGTCTCCAAGTGCCCCCTTTTTTTACTCTTGAGTATGTAACTTGCATGGTCAAACAATTACATCTGATGACCTCCAAGGAAGTCTTGTTTGCAAAGCTGTGGTTTATAGTTCAACCCTGGTTTAAACTTTCCTAGTGGTCATAGGAAAAACAGGACAGCAGGTGAAACTGATTCCATTATACTTCCATTAACATAACATCTCCAAAACTATCATGGAGGCACACAGTAGAGAGATACATTACCACGTACGACTGTTTCCTTTTTTTTTCTGCTAAATCTGTGAGATCAGCTATATATCCATCCTTGCCGATCTCAGCTCACACCGGCCCTGTCAGAGTCTCCAGTCAGGCAGCTACCATCTTGGTCGGCAGGGGTCTGGAGTAAGACCAGACTGTGAAAGCAAGCAAGGCCTGCCCACACTTGCATTCACTTCCTCTGAAGAAGTGCCCAACGGAGAGACCTCAAGTCAGATACTGCTCAGAGCAGGAGGTCTGGAGGGGAGTCCCTTACACCTTGGTGAGGAATGAGCAGGAGGGGGAAGGTCTTCTGTGACCCCTTCTGGCAGGCTTTCCCAGTCTGGGTCCTATGGCTGCTGCCAAGGACAAGGACCCCCTGTAGGGCCCACTGCTCCACTGGCTCCACTCCATCCCTTACCACAGCTGATCCTGGAAAAGTCCCTGGAAAGCAGAGGCAGTCCCCTGCTCAGGGGCCGACCAGCCAGCCAGAAGGGTACTTAGACCCTTAGAAGGCTCCCGACTAATCGGAATTCAGAGGCGATCAGAGCTATTATTTCAATACCACCCTGGGGAGGAAAGCCTTCTAAGGAAGAAAACTTGCCTGTGGACAGGGTACATTACCTGTTACCTTAGTTAGAACTCCCCAGAGTCAAGCCTCATGCCCACCAATAGTGACTTCTTTATAATGTGCTGTAAGGGCTGGGGGCATGGTTCAAGCGGTAGGGCACCTGCTTAGTGCAAGACTCTTGAGTTCAAACCCCAGCACTACCGGAAAACAAACGAAAGTATATGTATCTGTATCTTCTCAAATGTATGTGTAGATACCTGGGGCCTCTTTGACTCTTCTTTTTTTTCTCTTTCAAGATGAATGACTTTGGACTCAAGAACATGGACCAAGTGGCCCCTGTAGCTAACGGTTTTCGGGGTACACTCAAGGTGAGTGAGCCAGTCTTCACAAAAGTTCACCTCTAAGAGGAGAATAAAGTTAGGCTGGGGCTCAGAATGCTAGTTCTAGCCTCAGCTTTTCAGCGTACTGACTGTGACGGGGCTGTCTGCTTCCTCCCTGGGACTTAGCTTGCAGTTCTGTGAAATGGGTGTGCTGGTGCTTGTCCATGTCCAGAAAGGGAACTGGTTGGAGACAGGGAGGCCTGTGGTGTATTTCTGAGGCTCCTTCCCAGTGAGGAAGGAAAAAACAATCCTGTGATTGTCAATAAGATGCTGCTCCCAGCACCTCCCACCCACTCTGGAGTTTGAGAGGTTGGTTAGGGATGGAGATGCAAGCTTTAAGAAGATGCAGCCTGGCTGTTCTGGTCAGTATTGGGAATGCCCCTGGGCTGTCCACAGCCTGCCCTTCCTGGCACAGTCCTGTAGCCGGCCTGTTTATGCAAATCAAAGACCAGATTAAGAGATCAAAGAGCCTACTCCCCTGAGGTTCCTGTTCCTATGGGGACCTGTTTCCTTGCCTGCCTTCTGGACAGGACAACAGAACTGGGCTGTCTCCGAAACGGTGACCAGGTGTGTGTGTCTTGTATGACATTAATACTCTTCTGGTGTGTGCCCTAGCTTCCTTCGTGATCTCTTGGGATTATCTGTGTGATCTGACAAGATCTTGAAGGTCCATGAGATTTCTGGTTTGATGAGGCTGGGTGTTTGAAGTGTGGTGGAAAGAGGTGGTTCTTACATTAACATCTCGCCTCTGAAAGAGTCTTCTGTGAACTGAAGGAATTTGGTGATGCTTTTCACAATTTCTGGATCCAAGAAGAGAGAGTCCTGTGTTGAAATACTTTGTATTGTTCTTGGGCTTCCTGATTTTAAAAAAAGAACTTGAGTCCGGAAAGACACTTCCTGGTCTCTGGACAATGCTGGTGGGATTTTTTTTTTTTTAAGCGTCTATTAGCTGTTATACCAAAATTAGCTCCGAAGTCCTCCATCTCCAATGGGTATTTGGTTGGCTGCACCAGGATCTCAGAATTCCTGGGGTTCTTTGGGGGGGGGGGGGGGAGGAAGGGGTAGTAGGGGGAGCCCAGGAAGGGTCTGGGCTCCGACTTTGCCTGGCTTCTTTGGTAATGTGTCATTCACCCCTTCCGCATTTCTAAAAAGAAAGGGCACAACCTATTTTATTTGTAAATGTGTTACACATTTATTTACCCATGACTCAACAGATGGGTCACTGTTTACACATAGCAGGGATTTCCAGGGTATATTGTATTGGGAAAAGGAGACTTTTCTTCACATTTTCCTAAACCCGTCAGAAAGTGACGGATCCAAAAGTCATCTTTTTCAGTGTGTCTTCTGATGACAGCCAGATTTTCATCTATGATGTGTAGATTGTCAGCAGTCACCTTGAAGCGTGTCCCTGTCCTGTAGACAGCTTACCATAAAGCCTATTTCTTTTGGAAGTCTTACCCTTCAGCGTGTGATCTAGGGGTTCTCTTTATCACTTGAGCCGCGCCTCAATTTGAGGCTTTGGGGTGGTTCGTTGTAAGATGAGAGTCTTCCATGGACGTCCCTGCCTGGTCTGGTTTTGAACCACATGAAGCCCTGAGTTCAAGCCCCAGTCTGACCCCCAAGCCCCAGCACTGCGAAGGGTTCTGGTTCTTGCCTGCCTGCCCAGACACGGAGCTTCGCGCCTGTCCTACAAGAGGTGGGGAACGCTGTCACGGCTGTCTCACTTGCTTCCCAGCCTGGTCCTACGGTCCGGTTATTTTTAGATTCATTTTATTTAGGTTGATTAAGTGACCCCAAGTAACTGGCAGCCGTTCTGACCCCACGAGGTTAATTAAATAATTGGGGGTGATCACTTTGGCTTTAGGAATTCTCTCTCCAGTACAAAGCGGATATTTCTGGATGTGGTAATTGCCCATGTTTATATCCGGTTGAATTGGTGGTCAGCTGACCCCTTTGGCCACTTTTTGAATAGGAGCCTAATGAGTCCCTGTTGTTTTCCCCTCTGTATTTGCAGCGCCAGCCGGCATTTGACACCTTTGATGGCTCTCTGTTCTCCGTGTTCCCCTCTCTCAGTGAAGAGCAGACACTCCAAGAAGTGCCCACGGGCTTGGACTCCCTCTCCCACGGTAATCTATTCCATAGACACGGTGGAGGCAGAGGTGGTCAGCCCTGAGTAGCGATGCCCCGTAGCTTGGGAATGAAAACTCCCACAGACGCTCTGGGCTGGCTGTGTTCTTGGGGTCCCTGGAGACCCTGCACGTGGCAGGAGGGCACCTGGCCCCCGCAGTGGCTTTTTGCACTTCCTGTCACCCGGTGGGCTGTGCAAAACCAACATAAGACAATGGGAATTAATATGCACCTCGGCTTTGCATCCTGAGCTCATGGGATGAGTGAAATCACACACACATGCGCGCGCACGCGCGCACACACACTCGCACACGCACACCCTGACATACGCAGTAACTGTAACAGACTACACTTGTCACTTGTGGCTGTTTCTATGGCTCTCAGTACACACGCAGTTTGCTCTTTTTCACGGTGTAGGCTGTCAGGTGAGGTCCTCACAGTTCCTAGCATAACGTTACTAGCTAGCACTGTTCAGAGATGACTTGACAACAGCTTGTAGGCTTCTATATTGTGGCATCGCACACTTTTTTTTTTTACTTGTTTATTTTTCTGGGCTGGGGCTTGAACACAGGGCCTGGGCGCTGTCTCTCCGTTACCTTTTGCTACTCAAGGCTAATGCTGTACCACTTGAACGTCCACTTTGGGCTTTTTGGTAGTTAATGGAGATAAGCGTCTCTCTGACTTTGCTGTCTGGGCCAACTTGGAACTGTGATCCTTAGATGTCAGCTTCCTGAGTAGCTTGGGCTCTAGGCATGAGCCCCTGGTGTCTGACTTCAGCCATTTATCTCGCTTGAAGTTTTTCAGAGTTTCCAGAGAAGTTTTTTTTTTTGCTTGTTTGGTTTTTTTTGGTCCGTCGTGGGGCTTGAACTCTGGCCTTGGGTGCTGTCCCTGCCCTCTTCAGCTCAAGGCAAGTGCTCTACCGCTTGAGCCATAGCGCCACTTCCGGTTTTCTAGTGGTTTATTGGAGATAAGAGTCTCACGGACTCTCCTGTCCAGGCTGGCTTTGAACCATGATCTTCAGATCTCAGCCTCCTGAGTAGCTAGGATTACAGGCGTGAGCCACCGGCGCCTGGCCAGAAAAGATTTTCTTTCTTTTTTTCCAGTAAAAACTAAAGTGTGCTTTGTCAAGTACGGCCTGCCCAAGTCAGGCCCAGGCCCCTTGGCCTGGCTGGCTTTGATTGGTAGAACTATTGGTCCTTTTACCTATAGCAATACCCTTCACTGGGTAAACATTTCAGATCAACTCAGCTAGAAATTTTACTGCAAAATAGGATTGAGCTTGATTTTTTTTTAAGATTTTACTTGTAAATGTAGTTTCTGAGATGTGTAATTTTTTGTTCACATACAAACTTGTACACTTTTTCTCCTAGCATTGCATTGCTAGGAATGGAACCCAGAATCTCTTCCTTGCTTGACAAGTGCTCTACCACTGAGCTATGCCCATGTTTATACTTCCTTAAAAGAAAGGTTTTGTGTTAACTGGGCACTGGTGGCTTACACCTATAATCCTAGCTACTCAGCAGGCTGAGATCTAAGGATCGAAATTCAAAGCCAGCTATGGCAGGAAAGATTATGAGAACTCTTTTTTTTCTGTTTTGTTTTGTTTTGTTTTTTGCCAGTCATGGTGCCTGAACTCTGGGCCTGGGTGCTGTCCCTCAGCTCTTCAGCTCGAGGCTAGCACTCTACCACTTGAGCCACAGCACCACTTCCAGCTTTTTTTTTCTGCTTATGTGGTGCTGAGGAATTGAACCCAGGGCCTCATGCATGCAAGGCAAGCACTGTACCACTGAGCCCCTTCCCAGCCCCAGAGCCACCTTCCCAGCCCCTCATGAGAACTCTTAAATCTAGTTGCTAACAAAAAGCTGGAAGTGGAGCTGTGAAGCAAAAAAGGTAGTGAGAGCGAGAGGCCCAAAGTTCGAGCCCCAGTACCAACACGTGTGCACACACACACAAAAAGATTTTGTTGTATTTGTTTTGGCATTACTGAGAATTGAACCCAGGTCCTTGTGCTTCCTGGCAAGACTGCTGCTTTGCTGCTTGAGCCACGCCTCCAGCCCCAGGTTGGCATGCTTTCTAAGGAATCAAGATAGGAATTGTTGTCAGTATTGTATACAGCTAGCCTCCTGAGATCCCTGTCCCAGGGTGCCCCGTTTGGAATTTTAACCCCATTTTTGGGTTTCATTGTAGACGCTGCCAGCTGCGAGCTGCCCTTGCTCACCCCATGCAGCAAGGCTGTGATGAGCCAGGCCCTGAAGGCCACCTTCAGTGGCTTCCAGAAGGAGCAGCGGAGACTTGGCATTCCCAAGAGTAAGTGAGGCCCCAAGCCTGCTGGGGGTCCTGGGCTGCCACCCCAGGGTGCTGGCGGCTGCAGGGGAAGGTCTTCTGTCCAGCATCAACTGTAGTGGGGTGGCCCTGGGCCATGGGCATGTCAGCCCAGCCAGCCACACAACCGGCACCCTGGACTCTCCAGGGAAGACGCCTCGTGGGCCTCCTGACAGTGCCCGGCTGTGACACCCCACATGTCACAGGCTCTGGGCTGTGGCCGGGCCTGGGGATGGACGGGAGGTCACTGTGGTCTCACTGTCACTCACCCGCTTCACTCACGCCTCTTGTCACCCTCCCTGTAGACCCCTGGCTGTGGAGTGAGCAGCAGGTGAGCCAGTGGCTGCTCTGGGCGACCAATGAGTTCAGCCTGGTGAATGTGAACTTGCAGAGGTTCGGCATGAACGGCCAGGCCCTGTGCAACCTCGGCAAGGAGCGATTTCTAGAGCTGGCGCCCGACTTCGTGGGTGACATCCTGTGGGAACATCTGGAACAGATGCTCAAAGGTACTGACTGGGGAGATGCGACCTGAGTGACTGAGCACCGCCCCCCCCCAAGGGGAGCCTGGCAGGGGTGGGGGGGCACAGGGCAGAGTCTATCAACTTGGAGGTCACCATTATTAGTGATGCGAGTCCGACCGCGGTGGGGACTGCATGGGTTGTGTTCCTCTCTGGGTGTGTGCGGACTACAGCTGGGGCCCTGTGGCCACCTGTAGCTTTAGTCACTAAATTACTCACTGTTGCCAAACTGCTCTGGTCACACCGCAACCCAGGCAACTCAGATATGTAGGCCAGGGCAGGTGTGTTTACTTCAGCAGGCTGGAGGAGAAGGTGGCCCCATGAAAGGAGCCTGTGCTGATTACCTCTTTCACAGCGGGTTACCCCATAGCCAGAGAGAATCCAACAGAGAATTTGGGAGAGGAGTTGGAGATAATGTAAAACGTAGTAATTGGGTACCGGTACTCAAGCATGTCATCCTGGCTACTCAACGAGATCTAAGGATAGAGATTTGGAAAGTCTATTTCTAGCCAGCCAAAAGCTGGAAGTGGAGGTGTGGCTCAGGTGGTAGAACACCAGACTTGAGTGGAAAAGCCAAGCAAAAACTGTGAAAAAATGGTTGAAACATACACACAGATGCGTACACTGGTACAGAAACCTCCTGTAGATCAGCAAACATTGTACCTACTCAGAACCTACGAAGTGGGGAGACCAATGTTCAATAATACTGAGTTTAAGAAGGAAAAAGAGGGGCTAGGAAGGTGGCTCAGTGGTAGAGCGCTTGCCTTGCATGCATGAGGCCCTGGGTTCAATTCCTCAGCACCACATAAGCAAAAAAGAAAAAAAAAGCCGGAAGTCGCGCTGTGGCTCAAGTGGTAGAGCGCTAGCCTTGAGCTGAAGAGCTGAGGGATGGTGCTGAGGCCCAGAGTTCAGACCCCACAACTGACCAAAAAAAGAAAAAAAAAAAGATGTATACACACATACACACACATATACACGCACATGTATATATACGTGTATATGTGTGTATGTATATATATATATATATATATATATATATATACATACACACATATTCATTCCCTAGAGAGAATATATAGAGAGAGGGAATATATATAAATAATAGAGAATGTTAAAAGATATAAGGACATTATTAGCACATTTATTTGTTGACTTGGTGAAAATATTTCTCAATGGATTTTAAACACATTGAGTTTAAACATTCACTGTAGACTCAGAATCTCAGAGACCTGTGGGATTCAGCCCCCAGCTTTTGGTGACAGCTTTGAGGACCAGGGAACCTTGATGAGAGCCCCTGAGATTTTCTGTTAGCTGGGACAGGTCTCTGTTGGTTCCCCGTGGTGACGCACACGCTGTGGACGTTTCTCTCTTGAAGCTCCGCCCACCCATGTCCCACCATAGCCACTCTGGACTCCACTTGCCCGGGAAGCTTGCAGGGTTGGAGCTGTGGACTGCGAGGCTCGGCGCAGAGCTGTGTTCATTTTGTTAAAATAAGTGTCTCCACTCCCCTCAGGACTTAACCTGCATAAGTGTGTCACGATTTCTTGAACATAGGAGTATGCTAAAATACATAATCTGCATCCATAGAGTTTTGCACTAGCTAGGAAACGTCACTTTGCCAATGAGGTCACTAACTTTGGAACACTTACTGGAAAAGGGGGCAGCTGTTCCTTGTTTGTCTAAAGACACCTGAGGAGTTGGGGGTGCCATCAGGTAAAATAAATGGGGGCCTCTGGATGCATCTGGTCATCCTAGCACACCTAGCTGCAGTAGTTTGGAAAGGGGCTGGTGCTTTTCTTGTCTGTGGAGCTGACATCTGGTGACTCCTGTGTCTGCCTTTCAGAAAACCAGGAAAAAACGGAGGAACAGTATGAAGAGAACGCACACCTCCACTCCGTCCCCCACTGGATAAACAGCAATTCCCTTGGTAAGTCTGCGCCATGATGCTCCAGAAACTCAGTTTTTAGCCCTCCGGGGAACTTGAAGTTGTACACGTGTGTGCATAGGTGTGTACCAGTATTGAGGGTTGAACTCAGAGCCTCACACTCTTAGCCTTTGCACTTAAAGCTAGTGCTTTACCACATGAGCCATGCCTCCCTTTCTGGTTCTTGGGTGGTTTATGAGCAGGAGAGAGTCTCACGGACTTTGCAGCTCAGGCCGGCTTTGAACCATGATCCTTAGATCTCAGTCTGCTGAGTAGCTAGAATTACAGGTGTGGGCCTCCAGCACCAGGTTCTGGACTTGAACTCTTAATGGAGCCCCACAGGGCAGCCGAACCATGTGCTGTACAGTGGTGAGAAGCTGTGAGCATTTTGGACTGTGCCTGGTCCCCTCAGAGAGGTGTGACCAGACCCAGCGGTCACTGGAAGGTCTGAGCACAGAAACAGGCTGTACAGTAAACTCGACGGGTTAGGACCTATTGGCCAAATAAGGAAGTGGAGCTGGCCAGTTCGTTCAGTTGGAAGACACAGTTAACTTCCCCTGCTCCTTGCTTCTTACTTTTTTAATTTTTTGGGTCCGGTTGTGGGGCCTGAACTCTGGGCCTGGGCACTGTCCCTCAGCTCTTCAGCTCAAGGCTAGCACTCTACCACCTGAGCCGCAGTGCCATTTCCAGCTTTTTTCTTTTTGCTTATGTGGTGCTGAGGAATCAAACCCACGGCATTATGCATGCAAGGCAAGCGCTCTACCACTGAGCCACCTTCCCAGCCCACTTCTTACTTTTTAAATGTATCTGTTGGGAAATGTGAATATAATGAAACTTTGTCTCCATTGCTCAGTGCTGGTCTAGGGCCTTTATAGAACGCGGCACAGGTAGAAGTGAGCTCTGCCTGGCCTGTGGGCATCCATCAGTAAGACAGGAGAAGGAGGCGGGTACAGGGATGCAGGAAGCAGTCAGTGTGCTCTGAACCTTGTGTCTGAGGCAGTTGTGGAAGGGTCCAGCGGTGTGCCACAGGGTGGGATGTGTGTGACATTAACAGCTCCCCCATCCGGTGGTTCGGTCGCAGGCTTTGGTGTGGAGCAGGCTCCGTATGGAATGCAGACGCCGAGCTACCCCAAGGGCGGCCTCCTGGACAGCATGGGCCTGTCCTCCGCAGCTCCCACCACCCTTGGCTCTGACCAGGACTTCCAGATGTTTCCCAAGTCGAGGCTCAGCGCCGTCAATGTCAGCTACTGCGCTGTCTCTCAGGACTACTCTGGTGGCAACTTGAATTTGCTGCCCAACAATTCAGGTAGGCAGACGCAGACACCCCTTGTTTCATCCGGGCCAAACCACAGATGAGATCAGATACAGGTTTCTTAGAAATGTGTTGTGAGCTCAGCCATTGGAGGAGGCCATCCAAGGACCCGTCTCTTCTGCACAACTCCCCACCGACCAGATGGTGAATCCACACGCACGTCCCAGATGGTAGCCATAGAACGAGCAAAGACACTGTCATGCTCTTCTTGAAGCGGGATTTCCTCAGCAGTGGAGCATAAATGGACACCCTGTGGGAAGGTGACAAGTTTTTTTTGAATGAGATGTAACATCCATACCATGCACAAACATCCACGTGCATGTCCCAATCAACTGCAAGAGGAAACCAATCTGTCTCTAATCATGAATTTGTTCTTGCTCTTCTGGGACTTCTTATTGATGAATCACACAGAGTGATTTCTTTGGGGCCTGTCTCTTTGCAGTCTTCAGCCCTGTTGTGGCCATTTGTTCTTTTTTTTTTAATCATTGCTGCGTAGTATTCTTTTTCTCCTGTGAGTGGAAGGTGATGCACACATTCACACAATTGTCCTAGAGAATAGGAACCTGAGTGTTAAGAGGTGCCTGTTTTTTGAGAGGCCGGTTGGGGTGCTACGAGGTGAAGGTGGGGCGTGGCCCACGCCAGGCCTGAGGAATGATGGGATGTGCTGGGTTGTCTTCCCTAGGGAAACCCAAAGAGCGGGACTCCCCGGAGAAGGGCGCGGACAGCTTCGAGAGCTCCGACTCGCTGCTGCGGTCCTGGAACAGCCAGTCGTCCCTGCTGGACGTGCAGCGCGTGCCCTCCTTCGAGAGCTTCGAGGACGACTGCAGCCAGTCCCTGTGCCTCAGCAAGCCCACCATGTCCTTCAAGGACTACATCCAGGAGAGGAGCGACCCCGTGGAGCAGGGGAAGCCGGTCATCCCCGCCGCCGTGCTGGCCGGCTTCACCGGTGAGTGAGCGCCGCTGGCCACCCCGCGGGCTCCGGCTCCGCTCCCGCCCGGCCACGGCTGTGTTGATGCAGGTGTTTCCCAAGGGCCGCGTAGTGTTCACACCCACAAGCCCTGAGTTCCAGAACGGCCAGCTGGGCAGGAATCTTCATGGGCTGAGAGGGCAGAGTGGCCGCGAGCCACAGGCCCCTCCCTCCTGTCCTGTGGGGCGGGGGAAGGGGAGGGGCAGCCGCTCACGCAGTGCAGTCCTCACCTACTTCAGGATCTCCAGGAATGTGACCTGGCTTGAGGAGGGGCCCTCAGTTGGCCTCAGCCCCATGTGCCTTTCCTGACTCTTGATTTTTCACGTTTGGATGAGAGCTCTTCTAGGCTGAGGACAAATATTAAAGCTGTTTTTAGAAGCAGATATTTCTCATACGAGGGTGAGAAAACCAAGATGTGTTCAGTTCTTCTCGTGGCTTTTGTTTTTGTTTTAAGGTGCTGGTACTAGGCTTCAACTCAAGGCGCCACGCCCTCCTAGCACTCCACCGCTCCAGCCACTGGCTCTACTTCTGGCCTTTTTGGTTAATTGGAGATAACCATTCTCACAGACTTTGCTGGCCAGGCTAGCTTTGAACAGTGATCCTTAGATCTCCCCTTCCTAAGTAGTAGGGTTAACGATGTGAGCCACTAGTACCTCCCTCTGTGATTTTAAATGTGCTTTTTTCATCTGTTGATCATAGAAAGCCACTGTGGATTTTTCTTTTTAACGCTCAAAGGTAGAGAGCCTGTCGAACAAGCACAAGCCCCTGGGTTCCATCCCCAGCAGCACATAAGAAAACGCAGATTTAAAATGAGAATATGTGAGCTGGTCCAGAGGCTCAAGTCTGGAATCCTAACTACTTGGGAAGCAGAGGTTGGGGGATCGAAATTCGAGGGCAGCCCTGGTGAAAAGATGCTGACAAGACTCCATCTCAACCAGTGGCTGAGAGGGGTGCTGTTCACCTGTTACCCCATCCCGGAGGGGAGGGGAGCACAGGGTTGTGCCTACCCCCCATTATGTGGAGAAGCTGGGGTAGGAGGACCACAACCCAGGTGGGCCTGCGAATAAAGCAAGACCCCCACCTCAATAATCACTGAGGCAAAAAGCGTTGGGGGTGTGGCTCACATGGTAGTGCTTCTGCCTGGCAAATTTCTGAGTTCAATTCCCAGTTTCACCCTTCCTCCAAGAAAAAGAAAAAGGGAGTGTGGATATGTGGACATCCATTCCTTCTTTTTTCTGTAGTCTAAAAGCAGCAGCCATGTAAATGTACTGAAACAGTTGCTGGGTAGGTAAACCTACATGGAGTTCACGGCCCCAGTGAGGGAATCGGCAGCCCCGGGGCTCTTGTGTTGTGGGGTTTCCACTTTCACCCATGTTGCCTCCGTGGATGAGGCCAGTTCTGCATAGCTGAGGAGAGGTGCGACCTGTGTCTCCTGGCATGGGGTGGTGTGAGCCCCTGTGTGGGGTTAGTGTGAGCCCCTGGCGTGGGGGTGGTGTGAGCCCCTGTGTGGGGTTAGTGTGAGCCCCTGGTGTGGGGGTGGTGTGAGCCCCCGGCGTGGGGGTGGTGTGAGCCCCTGGTGTGGGGGTGGTGTGAGCCCCTGTGTGGGGGTGGTGTGAGCCCCTGGCGTGGGGGTGGTGTGAGCCCCTGGCGTGGGAGTGGTGTGAGTCCCTGGGGGTGGTGTGAGCCCCCGGCGTGGGGATGGTGTGAGCCCCCGGTGTGGGGATGGTGTGAGCCCCCGGTGTGGGGGTGGTGTGAACCCCCGGCGTGGGGGGGTGGTGTGAGCCCCTGGCGTGGGGGTGGTGTGAACCCCCGGTGTGGGGGTGGTGTGAGCCCCTGGCGTGGGGGTGGTGTGAGCCCCTGGCGTGGGGGTGGTGTGAGCCCCTGGCGTGGGGGTGGTGTGAGCCACTGGCGTGGGGGTGGTGTGAGCCCCTGCCGTGGAGGTGGTGTGAGCCCCTGGCGTTGGGGTGGTGTGAGCCCCTGTGTGGAGGTGGTGTGAGCTCCCGGTGTGGGGGTAGTGTGAGCCCCTGGTGTTGGGTTGGTGTGAGCCCCTGGCGTGGAGGTGGTGTGAGCCCCTGTGTGGAGGTGGTGTGAGCTCCCGGTGTGGGGGTGGTGTGAGCCCCTGGTGTGGAGGTGGTGTGAGCCCCTGGCGTTGGGTTGGTGTGAGTCCCTGGCGTTGGGGTGGTGTGAGCTCCCGGTGTGGGGGTGGTGTGAGCCCCTGGTGTTGGGTTGGTGTGAGCCCCTGGCGTTGGGGTGGTGTGAGCTCCCGGTGTGGGGGTGGTGTGAGCCCCTGGTGTGGGGGTGGTGTGAGCCCCCTGGTGTGGGGGTGGTGTGAGCCCCCTGGTGTGGGGGTGATGTCTCTGAGGCAGGTAGCTCACCCTGTGGCGGGGAGCCTGGCCTGGACCTGGGCTCTTTGTGGGACGCAGCCTGCCCTTTGTGCTTTCTCCCTGGCTGCCCTGGCACTCGAGGGGAGATACCTCGTTGGGTAGAAGAAGGAGGCTCCACTTAGCCTGAGGCCTGGCCTCCAAGCCTCGGAAGAGGCCTCTGGAGACCCGTGATTTGCAGGATGGGGTTAAGTGTGAGCTGAGCACAGGTCCCCTGAAGCGCTCTTAAAAAATATGTTGCACTCGCTGTGGACGCTTGCAGTATCTCCTGGAAATCAGAGCCTTGTATTGACGTCCTCATCCCTGGTGTGCCCCTCTGCTTTGTGACCCAGCCCGTGTCTAGCCCCTGGGCCTCCTTCCACCGACTCTACCTAGAACGCCCATTACCCTGGCCAACTCAACTTGCCTTGAACAAATCCAGGGAACCTGATACGCTTAAATATGGATTGTTCATGCTCAGGTGCCCGAGGTTGGTTTCTTTGTGTTTCTGTAGCAGTGAGAGTGCAGCCCAGGCATCGCACTTCCTGGTGTGGACGCTGCGCTCGCCCGCACTCCCGGCTCCAAGCCACTGCTCTGCTAGTCAGCCAGAATTTGATTCCCTAACTTCCAAACTTTGGCCCTAAATACACTCGTTAAAAGAATTAGGAAAGAATTGACTCTTAAAAGAAAAAAAAGTATGTGTAGCCAGTTACTGGTGACTCACGCCTGTCATCCTAGCTACTCAGGAGGCTGAGATCTGAGGATTGTGGTTCAAAGCCAGCCCGGGCAGCAAAGTTTGTGGGATTCTTATCTCTAATAAACTACTAGAAAACCGGAAGTGGTGCTGTGGCTCAAGTGGTAAACTGCTCATCTTGAGCTGAAGAGCTGAGGGACAGCGCCCAGGCCCAGAGTTCAAGCCTCACGATGGGGACACCCCAGGAGGCGCTGGGCATCCAATGTCCTGTCCAACAACCCAGCGCTTTGCCCAGTCACATTCTGTCTTATACCTGCCCCACTGGAAGCCTCTAGAAATAAACATCCAAGGTGCTTACCCAGGAAAGATGAATGCAGGGTTTGAGGTGTATAGTAGTGCAGAGGGTTGGTGATCCACAACTTTGCTTGAAGAGACCTAGGGAGGGAGCCGGAGGTGGAGGAGGGGGTGTCTCAGGCCCGGTTCGGGCTGGGCCGCACTGCTCCCGTTGGATGGTGTGGGAACACCTGTCTGTCCCCTCTCCCCAGGGAGTGGCCCTATCCAGCTGTGGCAGTTCCTCCTGGAGTTGCTGTCCGACAAGTCGTGCCAGTCCTTCATCAGCTGGACGGGGGACGGATGGGAGTTCAAGCTGGCTGACCCCGACGAGGTATGGCTGGAGCGGGCGAAGGCTCCGGGCAGGAGAGGGCCGGGTGCGCCTCCTGATTGTGCCGGGCTGGCCTGGAGCCGTGGCGCTGCCCACAGATGGTGGCTCTGGGTGGGGGCCATGTGGGACTCTCCTGCCTTGCTGTGGTACGATCAGAAGGCAGAGGCAGCAAACTGGACGCCTCTTCCGGCCATCTGTCACCCAGTGTTTCAGATCAGACACGTGGGGGGCATGCAACCGTGCAGTAGCCTGTGGCCGGGAGGGCGGGAAGCTAAGAGACCACTGGGCCCTGGGAGATGTCTGCCTCATGCCAAGCAGCATCGGAGCAGCCCTGGGCCCAGGCATGGTCTCCCCCTCCCCTCCCCGCCCCATCCCCTCTCCCCGCCCCGGTCCCCTGGAGACTAAGCATGTCATGAGGCTCAGATCCTCCCAGCAGCTGTGCGTGCAGGAGTGACACCAGCAGGTCCCTAGAGATCAAACTGGAGGCCGGGACCTAGAGGAGGTCCATTAGAGGCTTACTGTTTCCTAGCCGGATGAGCTTGAACCCTCTCCCACCCGTGTCCCCCAAGGTGGCCCGTCGGTGGGGAAAGAGGAAAAACAAACCCAAGATGAACTACGAGAAGCTGAGCCGGGGCCTGCGCTACTATTACGACAAAAACATCATTCATAAGACGTCGGGGAAGCGGTACGTGTACCGCTTCGTATGCGATCTCCAGAACTTGCTGGGGTTCACACCTGAGGAACTGCATGCCATCCTGGGCGTCCAGCCCGACACCGAGGACTGAGGCCTGGGCTCCGCCCTGAGCCAGCCCGGGGCCCCGGGGGGCTGAGCGGGAGACCCCTCTGCCCATCCTGACCTGTGTTCCCAGGACCTTGGCATCTGTCTGTCCAGGGATGTGGCCAAGAAGCAGTGGCCTTGCTTTTCCACGAGGCCGTCTCCTGGGGGCAGAGCGGACTGACAGCCTTGGCTTCTCCGACGCCCGCTCTGCAGACGGGCAGTGCCGCCGTTCAACAGGGTGGCGGGGTAGGAGATGCTGGAGGATTCCCTTGGCCAGGTGGCTGGGCGCAGGGACAGTTCTGGAACTAGAGGTCCTGCAGGTGGGGAGCGTGTGGACTCACAACCATTTAAAAAAATGTTATTTTTTAAATGTTGTCCCTTTTGAAAACAGGAATAGCAAATGTGAAAGCCTTCTCTGTGGAGGGGGAGGGGGAGGGGGAGGGGGGGCGGGACAGGACAGACGATGGCGTCATTTCAGAAGTGCATTTGTACATAGGATTGTAATCTTACCTTCCTTAATCAGAATCTTCTACCAGTTCTATTTAACAGAAACTGTATATTGTAATTTAAGTAATTATGTATAAACTGTATTTGAAATAAGAATGCAGGCATCCAGTAGGATTAAAAAACAGTTTGTTTTTTTTAACAGCAGGCAAATTTTACCAAGAGGTAATCAGCCATTGGTCAATGGGGAGAATCAGAAAGTGTGTATTACCTCATGTGATTCTCTTGCAGGAATGAGCTCTGAGGGGTAACCATTAATTCCTGGTTGTTTTTGTTGTTGTTGTTGTGCTTGTTTTGCTCTGCCTTGGCTCTCACCCAGCAAGGCCTTTGTACATTGGGAGATTTTTTTTTATATATATAAGAAACTTAATATTATGGAGGGTGTGCCTGACCTCAGCACCCCCCTCACTGTAAAGTAAAAGCTGTACAGCAGTATTTTTCTTGACAAATGGCCTATGTTTTCCACTTCCGTGCATGCCTTTAAACCCGTTTATACACAGATGTATTTTATTTTTTGGTGTCACCATTTCCCGGCAGCTCACCGTCTCCTTTTCCTGGCTTGCCATTTCCTTCCCCCTGCCCTGAGGTCTTCTGTGTGATTAAAATAAGAAAACTATTTTTGGAAACAGGCGACTCCTCTTCAGAGATCAGGAGGGATCTGTGTAGCAGCTATTTTTACTGCAAAAGTAATTCACTGGAAAAAAAAAAACAACAACAACAAACGTAATTTGTACGAAAGCTTTATTTTTATCTCAGCTCAGTGTAAAAGATACAGAAACCAATATATATGTGTGTGTGTGTGTGTGTGTGTATATATATATATATATACATATTGTACTGAGCTGGTGAGGTGGGGGTGAGCAGAGTCTACATTGAAGCTTGAACAAACTCATGTGAACTCACCCGAACTTACCTGACCTCAGCTCTTCCACCTCCACTTGGCCTCTGTCTTCTGAGCAAAATGGTTTGGGCTTTTTCTCCTTCTCTGGATCTCTTGGAAGTGGCAACCAGAAGCACAGAGAACATAATGGAGAGAGAAGGCCCCGATTCAGGTGAAGTCTCTTCCAGGCTTCAGAATCTCTGCAAATGTTTTAGAAACCATCATTCACGTGGCCTTTGAAGGCAGGCTTTGATGTTACTAGCAAGATGGCCGTGGACCAGTGGTTGACATTTGTGAAGTCTCACCTGTGTTGAGAATACCATGTGGGTGCAGGGTACACTGGGACCCCCCCCCCCAAAGGCAATCCTGGGATGACTTGGCCTACAGACCCAAGATGAGACTACACGAAGTATAACGTGTTACCTTCAAGTGCGGCCACCGAAAGAAATCCATAGGGAAAGCCTCATGGAATTGCCAACTCCAGGCTGGTTTTTACCAGTAGAGATGGCAGTGTTCTGTGGTTGCATACAGTTACAAAAACCAAAGTGTGAAGGAGACTTTGGCGTGGTAATGAGTGACTATAAAGTGTGCAGATTTTATAATTCGGCCTTTCTTGCTGAAATAATAAAGTGCTTGTTTTATGTCAACGGCTTGTGGTGGTCATGTCTCCAGTCTCCACTCCTGACTTGAAGGGCACGAGAATGCCAGCCTCAGACCCCGTTCCCTACCTCTGGCCCCAGGTGACCAGAGCCCAGTCTGCAGAGTTGGCTGCGGCTACAAGTTAACCCAGAAACCACAGGGCTGAGGGTGCTCAGCTCAGCCCTTCCGAGGAACCGCCAGGCAGGGCTCCTTGGTTGGAGATGGGCCTTTCAGAAAGGATGCTAGCAGAACAGACTGGACACAGTCTCGCTGAGAAGATCTGGGATGTTTGTGCTACACCCGAGGGGCTCATGCCTTTGGACTTTGACCCCATGGCTGTCCAGGTCCTCGTACCAGCATTCTGACATCGGTGAGGGAACAGGCCAGGGAAGGGAGGAGAGAAGGTCCTAGGGCACATATAGCAGCCTGCAAAACGTCCCACTCCTCAGGTCTGGGAGGACCCTAACAAGCCCCCTGGTGCTTACCATGGATGTATCTATCCATGCAAAATTGAAGTTTTCATTTCAAAATGAGAACTCTTGAGCATCACTGGGTTCAGAGCTTTAGACTTGCTAGGCAGCTGCTCTACCACTTGACGCTCCAGTTGTGGTTCTAAGGTTAATACTGAGGTGAGGTCTTATCCTGGATCGTTTACCCATTATCCTGTTGGTCTCGAAGCTTGGATGGCACGTGCACACCTTCATACCCAGCCATTAGTTGAGATGGGGGCCTGGAAACGCCTTGGATTTCAATCCTCCTGATCTCTACCTCTCCACTAAGGAGTTCTTTTATACTGTGTGTATGTTGGTCATGGGGCCTGAACTCTGGGCCTGGGTGATATCAGCTCTTAGCTCAAGGCTAGTGCTCTACCACTTGAGCCTCAGCTCTTTTCTTTTTCTGTTTATGTGGTATTGAGGAATTGAACCCATGCATACAAAGCAAGCACTCTACCACTGAGCCACCTTCCCAGCCCCTTTTATACTTTTCAAATTTCTTGAGTGTTTGGTTTCCACACTTCTGACATTTTGGTTTAGTATGTGAGGAAAATCTGACCTAAGGACAGAGTTGGAAACAAGGTATATTTATTGACCATTGCAGATGTTCTCATGTGACACAAAAGCTTAACATGTAGCAACGGGCCCCTGGTGGCTCACACCTGTGATCCTAGCTACTCAGGAGGCTGAGATCTGAGTATCACAATTCAAAGGCAGCTCAGGCAGGAAACTCCATGAGACTTATCTCCAATTAGCCAACAGAAAACCAGAAATGGTGTTGTGGCTCAGGTGCTAAAGCGCTAGCCTCAAGCTGAAGAGCTCAGGGACAATGCCCAGGCCCAGAGTTCAAGCCCCATGACTGACCAAAAAAAAAAAAAAAAAACTGGATTATAAAATCCTGAACAGACCTGTGATGACAGTGAGTTCCGATGGCTGGGGCCTTTAGATCTTTTGTCCATGCATGGATTTTGTAACCACTTGTTGGTCACTACTTCAAAATGTTGACACATTTCAACAGATACCAATGCTTAGAGCTGTTAACACTAATCTCAGCAGAAGAGTATGGGGAACTGTCAAGTTCACAGTGATACTTTTCACATTTCTTTCCTCAAGTATTCAAAGATTATCAGCAACAAATGTCTCCTTAGATTTGTTTTCTTTGGAGTGCTTGCTGCATTTATTCTTGGGAAATGGACATACTTTTCTCTGTTTGTGAGCATGGTGGTTAGTTTAGCTGGTAATACACATTTCCTTCCTTGTACAGTCAGCATACTCCAGGAAGCAGCAGACTTTGTGTTTTATGAGAAGGGAAAATAGGAAGGACAGATGCTCCACAGCAAAGTTGGCTTTATGCTCCATTGAATACATCTTGCATAGAGCTGGTATTGCATCCTCTTCTTTTCCTCCCCCACTCCCCAGCAAGTGCATGGGGTGAAGAATGCTGAGGCTGGTTTCATCTTGACTGGTGACAAAGGGACAGTCCCAGCTTTGCACTGGCCTTTGCATGTCCATGTTAGACACAGAAAAAGATGAGTACAGTGTTATTGTGAAAATTACCTGTTGCCAGGTGCCAGTGGCACACACACCTGTAATCCTACTGCTCAGGAAACTGATATCTGAGGATCCAAGTTTGAAGCCAGCCCAGGCAGGAAAAATCCGTGAGACTCTTTATCTCCAGTTAACCAGCAAAATAGCCAACACTGGATATGTGGCCCAAATGGTACAATGCTAGTCTTAAGCAGAGAAACTCAGGGACAATGCCCTGACCCTGAGTTCAAGAAATACCAACAGAATAACAAAAAATAAACTGTGACCCAAGAGTGTCTCATATCACAGCCCAGGCAGTCCCAGGGAAAAAATGAGACCCTACCTCGAAAACAGTCAATACAAAAAGGGGCTGGAGGCATGGCTCAAGTGATGGAGAACCTGCCAGGAAGCTTGAGGCCCTGATTTCAATCTCCTGAAAAGGGGGCGGGGGTGGGGAGAATTGAAATGAATCGTTAAACAAACACTACATTCTGTGCCTTTGAAAACTCTCAAGTATTATCTGAAGATACACAAAAAAATTGATTGTTTTTTACCATGCAATTGTAAAGTATCAATTTCCATCGCCTCCAGGAAATTATCAATCATTTTCACAATAAGGAATTCTAGTTTCTAAGGGTGTCACCAACGGAGGCATCCTGTACTTGAAATTCATGTCAATCATTATCACAATTTTTAAAAATTACTCTTCCCCCCCCAAAAAAGAGGGGAAATGAATCCTTTAGAGAAGTCCTTTTCCTTCACAAATTGAGAGGGGAAGAGGTAACCAGATGCTGCTCTGGGCTAACACTGTGTCCTGGCTGTCCCTGACAGTGTGTCCAGCTTCCTTCCCTTCCTCCCTCCCTCCTTTCCTCCCTCCTTCCCTCCCTCCCTCTTTCCCTCCCTCCTTCCCTCCCTCCCTCTTTCCCTCTCTTTCTCCTTCCTTTCTTCCCTCCCTCCCTCCCTTCCTTCCTCCCTTCCTCCCTCTTTCCCTTCCTTGCTTGCTTCCTTCTTCCCTCCCTACCTCCCTTGCTTCCTTCCTTCTCCCCTCCCTCCTTCCCTCACTCCTTCCTTCCCTCCCTTTCTCTTTCCCTCCTTCCCTTCCTCCTTCCTTCCTTCCTCCTTCCTTCCTTCTTCCCTCCTTCCCATCCTTCCTCCTTCCTTCCACCCTTCCTCCTTCCTTGTTTCCTTCCTTCTTCCCTCCTTCCTTCCCTCCCTTTTCTCCCTCTCTTCCTTCCTCCTTCCTCCCTTCCTCCCTCCTTCCCTTCCTTCTTTCCTTCCTTCCTTCCCTCCTCCTCTCCCTCTCTCTCCCTTCCATCTTTCTTTTTTTCAGTATTGAGTTTGAATTCAGGTCACTGAGCAAGCACTCTACTACTTGAACCACAACCCCAGTACTTTTTGAAACAAGCCTGGAGAGCTGCCAGATGTGTGAGCAGCTGGACATCGGGCATTAAAAGAGGGAGGTGGGCTCTGAGGCCAGAGGGGGGTCAGCTAGCCGCGTCAGCTCCCTTTCAGGGCATGGTGTGTCGGCTGCTGACCTCTGGAGGCAGCCCGGCGCTGTCTCTCAACTGTGGTCATGAATTGGTATCCAGAGTTTTCTTTGTGTCCTGCATGGTCTGTTCTGTGACAACACAGTGAGAAGCACCCCCCCCCACACACACCATGAAATACATACACACACACACACACACACACACACACACACCATGAAATACACACACACACACACACACACACACACACACAGAGGCCAGCCCAGGCTTGACACTGAACATCCCAGAAGGGTGAGAATCCATTTCAGCCTGTGGGATTCTGTTCTACCAGCTGCAAACATTCAGTTCAGAGAGCTACGCAGGGGCTCCCTGAAGCTCCCAGTCCCTCCTCCCCAAACGCCAAGCCCACGAGCCCTTGGGCTGAATTTTAATTACCCACGAGGGCTCAGCAGACCTCCTCTGCTCTGCTCATTGGGTTTGAACAGATGCTAGAATCCTGTAATCTGGGCCAGATGTGAATCTGCCTTTTCTGCAAGAATGAGAGAGAAGGGCTGGGCCAGCTGAAGGAAGCCGTGGGGGAACCACAGTGGGGTAATTAATTGTGTTGTAAGCGCTGGGTGGGGCCGGGCATGGAGCCCTGCGTGAAATCACATTAGGGGAAAGGCCGTGTTTGGTCATGACTGGTGTGATGACATCTCTAGGCCTGGAACTGACGCGGCCTGCATTCTGGTGTGGAGTTACTGGCCTGTCCCCAGGCCGAGCTTGGCCAGGATTGCCACACCACGCATGAGGTCACAGGCCGGGACTGCTGAGGCCCAGGGGCCCTGCGGGGACAAGTGTGCAGTGGGAGGGAGAGACACAGTAAATGAAAAGCCATCTGCTGGGAAAATGTCCCGCAGCAAGCATGTCATTAATCATTGCAGAATGAGCCACCATATCCAAGTCCACAGTCAGCTCCATGTCACCCCTAAGAGGTGTCTATCTGGTAGGAGGACCCCAAGAGTGAAACTGGAGGGGCCAGCTCAGACCTCTCCGTGGCCTCTGGTCCACCAGGCCTGCAGGCCAGACGGGGCTTTGCCTGGTGGGGGCAGTGGTCTAGAGCCAGCACTGGCCTCATGGCAGGTTTGCAATGCCCGTGGGGCCACTGTCCACCCCTCACCCCCTGTGGCTTTCAAGATGGTCAGGGGCTTGGCACACCTCCTCCACTCTTCCATATCTGGAGTAATCAACATCTTACCTGGGCACTAGTGGCTCACACCTGTAACCCTAGCTACTCCAGGAGGCTGAGATCTGAAGACTGCAGTTCAAAGCCAGCCTGGGCAGGAAAAAGCCAGCCTGGGCAAGAAAATCCAGGCTACGCTTTTCTCCAATTAACCATGCGCGCACACACACACACACACACACACACACACACACACACACACACACAGCTGGAAGTGGAGCTGTGGCTGCTCAAGTGACAGAGCTCTAGCCTTGAGCAAGAAAGCTCAGGGACAACGCCCAGGTCAGTCCTCACCAGAACAAAAAACAAAACAAAACAAAACAAAAAACCCACCTCAAGTGCAAATGACAATGGATCTGATTTTTTTTAAAGTTCTGAGATAAAATTCTGAGATATGCAAATTTAATTATGGAGAAGAGACTAGGAAATGGAAGAAAAGAAAAGAAGTGATCAGCCCAAGACTGTTATGGAGTATTTGCTCAGACTACGACTCCAAGCTCCCACTGCCCCTCCCCCCTGACCCCTACCGCTTCCCCCTGGCTCCTTCCACTCACTGGCTCTTTCCCCACTGTTGGCCCAACGACCAGGATGCAAGCGGTCCTCTGGAGGCCATCCACAGGCCTCTCACCCCACGTCCCCCCTGGGATCACCACCAAGGCAAGCTCAGTGTAAACACTCTAGGATTTCCTTCCTGCAGTTTCCATGGGAAATACTCTGAACCTTCATCTCTAGTGCGTATGTTTCCAAACTGTCACTGGCAGTCTCAGAGCCTTGTCCCAAGCAGCTCCTGTTCCTGACTAGTGCCTCTAAAGGTTAATGCGCCCTGTGCTCTGGAGATCCCTCCAGCTCCAGTTTTGAATAATGGATCGGAATAGACATGTCTGAAGACACCCAAGGTCCTCGGATGTTCAAAACACATACCATGGCTAATGGACAGGAAAGTGTGACTCAAACCCCACAAAGGTGTCACTGCAGGGGTAGGGGATGGAGTCAGCCCCCCACACCCACTGCGAGCAGGAGCCCAATCCTGTGCCCCCACTCAAAACCATCTAACAGAACCTCCAGCCAGCCCACTTCCATTGAAAAGCAACAACAACAACTGCTTCAGATCATTTAGAAGTCAGTAAAAGTAAAAATGTATTTTTTCCCTATCCAAGTTTATTCTTGGACTCGAAACTGGAGCTGTAATCCAGCAACTCAGGAGGCTGAGAACTGGAGGATGTCAATTAGAAGCCAGTCTGGGTAGAAAAGTCTGAGAGACTCCATGTCCAACTGAACAGTAAAACACTGGACTGGAGGCTTGGCTCAAAGGGTAGAGCACCAGCTTTGATCAAGAAAGTAAACATGAGGCCCAGAGTTTAAGCCTTGGTACTAGCAATTAAAACAACAACAAAGAACAGAAAACTAAACTTTGAACACTCAAACTTAAATCTAGGGGTTCTAATGTCTGGTGTCACCCCAACACATCAGATAAAGAGGCCTGTAGTGGCAAAGGGCAGAGGGAAGGAATTTACCCAGGAGCATGGCCAAGGAGATTAGCAACATGGGCAGCTCAATCCTGGGCCAGGGTTTTAGGTGTAAATAGAGCTGTAGATCTAGAGGGGGGGAGGGGAGGGATTCGAGGTTGGAGGTGAAGGTGTGCATTAAACCTCCAGAGTCACCGCTGGGCTTGGCCAGCACTATCTCAGCCCCAGGTCCAGGAAGCTGTTTATCATCCCCTGAGGGAAGCGATCTCTGGTCTCTGGTTCCCAGGGAAGCTCTTCGGCTAGCCTGAGCCCCAGAGGTTTGGTCTTGGAGGGGAAGGGAGCTCTGCCCACCCCCAGGTCCAACTGTCCTGGGAGCTGAGTTTAGCTCTCAGTGTGAAGAAGGCCTCCATCAGTTAGTTCCCTCCTTCCCCATTCCAAAGCTGACTACAAAGTGGCTGCAGGGAGAACAGCTCAGAGCAGAGACAGATCCAAAATGCAGACGCAAGCTCTTCTCCTCTTTTTAATGATTTAATTTGTAGGACACCTAAAAGTGAATCCCTACTTTTTTTTTTTGGTGCCCATCCTAGGGCTTGAACTCAAGACCTCTAGGAGATGTTCCAATGCTTTATTGCTCCAGCTGTACTTGCAGTGTTTTTGCTGGTTATTGGAAACAAAAAAGTCTCCTGGACTTTCCTGCCTGGGCTGGCTTCAAACCATGATCCTCAGATCTCAGCTTCCTGAGTAGCTAGGATGACAGATGTGAGCCAGTACTCTAGCAAAAGCAGTTTCTAAGGGTCTGTTTCTGCCTGAGGAGTCACACCCCTGGGTTCTACAGGAATGCCAGGCCTAGGGTCTCAGGGTTTAGGTGACTGAAAACATGTGCATCTTGCTCTCTGTTGAAAACCATGTGGTGAGTTCTAGATACCACAGGAAAATTCTACCACTAAGCTTCCTTCCTGCAGTGCTCCTAACAAGCAGGCGTTAAATGACAGACTGTTCAGAGCAGGTAATTCCCCACCCCCCCAGCCCTTTATTTATCTGAACACTAAGTTCAGAGGAACGCCTGTCTCACAAAGAAAACCTGTGGGCAGACCATTTCTTCAAATGCCACATCCACAGTGAGGTGGCAGACAGCGTTCACCCAAAGCCAGCAGGCCGGGAACCGGAGGGACCTGCCATCGTTACTGCGATTTAGGAAACATTTTGTTCTCTGAGTCGGCAGCTGTCTGTGCGGAAGGTCTTTCAAACCTTTCTCTCTCTGTCTCTCTCTCTGTCTCTCTCTGTCTCTCTCTCAAGTGTATTCCTTCTCAAACATCTGCTGATCACAAGGACCAAATGCATTTTCCTGAATGCTACGATGCTACACATCGCTTCATAGCCCTGTCTGGGAGCTAGTCTCAAACTTCCGGTGATACACAGCCTGGCGTTGGGGCCACTCTACATCTCCTCCTCCTTCTGGAACATTCTGATAACTTCCCTCCTCTACTTGAGATGGCCTGCAACAGGGTGCAGTGTTCTGCCGCTGTTTCTAAAATCAGAAAGAAAGAAAAATCTTGGGGTCTGGACGCTCAAGACCACCCTATCCCCTTTAGAGATCTTGTGTGAGAACTGAGTCACTGCAGAAAAAGCAGGAAAGCTAAGAGTTACAGAATCCTGATGCCCCCCGCCCTGACACCCCTCCCCCCCGCCCCCACCTGGATCCAACTGTTCCAAGCCTTATTATAAATTCCCCGGGCCAGTCTTATCTGAGTTCCTGCCATGTTGAACTGACAGAATCTCATTGACATCATTTATACCACATCTCCCTGTGAGCAAAGTCTGTCTTGGGTCGGAGCTTGGTCCAGTGCTGCCTAGCCCATCGGATCAAACCAGCGAAGAAAGCTCCAGGGCCCTGCTGGATGGAGTGGCTTCCCTTCCCAGCAGGAAAGCAGCCACGCCCTCCCCCCAACCCCCGTGCCCGCTGACCATGGAGCCTTCTGCACCCCACAGCCCCGCATGGCATGTCTGTCAGTACCTGTCACACCACCCTGCAAATGCTCGCTGGGCCGAAGCCTGCTGGCAAGACAGCCAAGTCCACACTGGTTTGTGTTTCAACCTTTTGTCCCCTTCCCTCTGCTGACTGATGAACTCCAGGAATGCCTCACAGGCTAGAGTGGGGCATGGAGAGTCTCCGCAGACCTGCGGGGCGGCTGGGAATGAGAAGCTACTGCTCGGTGTGCCCTCTGCTCCCCAAACCGCACGTGTGAGTTTTTCCACAGAGCTTTCCCCAAGAGATGCTTAAACACTGAGATTTGAATCCATTTCAGTGAGCTGGGCACTCGTGGCTCACGCCTGTAATCTGAGCTATGCAGGAGGCTGAGATCTGAGAATCCCAGTTCAAAGCCAGTCAGGAAAAGTCTGTAAGAGTCTTATCTCCAAGGAACCACCAGAAAACTGGAAGTAGAGCAATCTCAAAGTGGTAGAGCACTAGCCTTGGGCAAAAGCGTTTGGGTCAGCACCCGGGCCTTGAGTTCAAGGGACAAAAAAAAAAAAAAAAAGATCCATTTTACCACAAAAGTTAAATAGTATCACAGTCTGACTTCCTGTTAAATGTGGCTCTCTAGTATTCACTGCCACAAAATGTTAAAGCTCAAAAGGACCGACAGACTTTTTATATAGATTTAAAAAAAGATTAAAAAGGAGCTGTGTTCTTCACTGCCTACAGCAATCCTTTCCACCCACAGGGATTTGATGTTTGACTTGAAGCCTCGTGGAACGTAGTGTCGTGAATGGAATCATGCAGGGTGCGTAGGAAAGGCCCACGTGTTAAATCGCAGTGTGTCCTGCCACGGGGTGCAAATATCACACCTTATTGAATTCCTTCCTCCAGTGCAGGCTTCTTGATGGTGCTGGGTTTGAGTTGTGACGAATACAGCTGTCAGAACCACACCCACGCCTGTCTCTTTCTGATTGGCTCCGGGGGAATTGATGGGCCTTGGGTGTGGGGTGGATTGCTATAACAGACTTAGCCAAGTCTTGTTCCAAAGTGGAGCCAGTTTACACTTGAGCCGTGGGTGCCTGAGGGCTCCACAGTTCCCCTTCTTTGCCTACACTTGCTGTTGTCAAGTCTTCAGTCTTGGCCATTCCAAAGGCTGTGTAATGGGCCTCATTTGCATGTTAGCTAATGAAGGTGGGACGATTTCTATGTGTTTGTCAGTCCTCCAGGTCTTCTAGCGCAGGAACACATAGACTATCTTCTAAAAGGCCTCAGAGTAAAGTCCCTGCCATCACCAGCCAGTGGTCTGGTCTCAACTCTCCTATCTGCTGTGGTGGGGCAGCCACAGACCACACGTGGATGAATGGGTGTGGCCGCAAAGAGGCCCAGGCTCAGAGCTGTGAAATGGCCAGAAGCTCCACCCCCAGGACCTCTTTCCTGACACTGTACTGATCCCTGCAAGCACACAGTACTTTGTTTCCTTTATAGATGGTCTCTTCACAAAGAGATTTGTCAACACACAGGAAATCATCCTTGTTTCCTTGGCTCCCGATGGCTGAGTAGCTGTCCACATTTCCAAATATTTCCAACATACAGCTCCTTGGAGATGTACGTAAGTCATCCTCCAATCGTGGGATTTATCAACTCTTGAGTGTTTATTCTTGTGCAATTAGCAATATTATTTCTGGAAAAAGGACTCTGATACAGCTATTCATGTCATTTTCCTACCAGCCCCTTGCATTTTTATGCATGCTCTCATTTTTAGGGTTTATGGGAAGTTTGGGTAAACAGAGCTCTTCTGAGTAATTAGTATCCAATTAGGCCACAGTTGCGTGCCAGTGTGAGTCAAGCTCTTTTCCAACCTCTGGGAAGAATTAAACAGGTCAGGGCTCTGTTTACTGAGCACGGCATTGATTGACTGCCCCGGGCATTTCTTTCAGCTCTTTCTGAGTAGCTGAATGAGTAAATGAACTTCTCCAGTCGTTTCTGTCGGTCCTTGCTGCTGGTGAAGGGTGGCTGACACCCCAGGTCCTTCCTCCCTGCCCACATCCTTGTCCCGCGGGAGCTCCCACGCCCCCAGCATCGCCAGGAAGCCTCGTCCTGACAGAAGGAAGATCTCAGTCCTGCCCTGAGAGAAAAAGGTCGGAACCCTGTCCTTCCCAGAGTGATGGCCTTCCGCTGACCAGTACCCCAGCCTCACAAATTCCCCTAATCATGGAAGACATCGCATGGGGACCCAAGTCCCAAGGTGCTCAAGCCCCTCCCTGTCAAATGTCAAAGCCATAGTATAAAACACTAAGCATGTCATCCTGCATGTTTTACTGTTTATGTTGCTTTTGCTTGGCAGTATTGGGAGTGGACTCAGGGCCCCATGCTTGTTAGCATATACTGTGCAACTTGACCTACCTCCCCTCTTTCCCTCACCCCCCAACCGAGCCCCTTCTCAGCTTGTTTTTTGGATAGGGTCTTATGTTTTTCCTGGGCTGGGCCTCAATTTGCAATCCAACCTCTACCTCCGGAGGCAGTAGGATTACAGGGTTGCACAATTGAGTCCAACCCTCCTCCGGTATATTTTCAATCATTTTTGGATCACTTGCACTATCTAATACAATGTAAACATTCTGTAAACCATTCCTATATTGTTCAAGAAAAGCCATGACAAGAAGCCCACGCATGTCAGGACAGGTACGGTTTTTGCCTTGAACATTTTCCATCAGGCGTCTGGTCAGATCCAAGGATGCACAGGTTTTACAACAAGGGGTCAACTGGGGACAGGAGAGGCAAAGAAAGACCTCTCGAAACACTCGTGTGCGCTACTTAGGTTCAACAATTTCCCCCACTCTGAACCTGAACTATGTGAATCTGAGTCACACTTCTTAATTTTTTTTCACCATTATCTTCTAAGAACAAAGACGTTTCGAATGTCAACAGTAGCATTATACCAAAGAATGTATTGCATTTGAGGTACTGAAATAATTGAAATAAAATTGGTCAGAACACTTCCTTGTTGTGTCTTTGAGTCTCTGGGGTCTGCTTCATTTGGCTTTTGTCTCCTTCTTTTCAAGCAGGTCTAGTTAAGCATTCATCTATCTACTGACTATCATCTTGCTGACTCTCATCCAAAGAGTTATTTGGTTTTTAGTTTTTTTTTTAAATTTATTAATGTCTACTTTTATTTCCTATTATTTTGAGATTTGTCTTTCTGTTCTAGCCTCTTAAGGTAGAAATTTAGGGTTTTTTTCTTATCCTGCACATTTTAATGTTATCTATTTTTGCTTTTAGTTCATTCAAAATATTTTTTTTTGGGTCCGGTCATGGGGCCTGAACTCTAGGCCTGGGCACTGTCCCTCAACTCTTCAGCTCAAGGCGAGTGCTCTACCACTTGAGCCACAGCACCATTTCCGGCTTTTTTTTTTTTTTTTTGCTTATGGGGTGCTGAGGAATCGAACCCAGGGCCTCATGCATGCAAGGCAAGCGCTCTACCACTGGGCCCTCTTCCCAGCCCCATTCAAAATATTTTTAATCCTTCTTGCTTGGGACTTCTTTGACCCATGGGTTATTTTAGAAGTATGTTGTCTAATTCTCAAATATTTGGGGATTTTCCAGCTTCTTCTGTTGTTGACTTATTAAATTCTATTGTGGCCTTGCCCGACTTCAACCCTCTTGGAGTTGTTGAGGCTTGTCCTCAGGCCCTGCATGCGGTCTCTCGGTGCACTTGAAATAGTGGGCATTCTTCTGGTGCTGGGAGATAAGTTTACAGGCATTAGTCAAGTTGGTAAACAGCATCCAGCATCGCTCAAGTCTTCTGTATTCTCACTTTCTGTACGTGTTCTACAATCATGAGGAAAGGATTGCACACATTTTCAACTTTGATTTGCCTATATTTCACTGGAGTCTATCAGTGTGTGTGTGTGTGTGTGTGTGTGTGTGTGTGTGTGTGTGTGTAAGAGAGAGAAAACTTGAGGGGGAGAATTGGGACTGTTATGTCTCTGTGATGAATTGGCTCTCTGTCATGAAATGCCTATCTTCATTTTTATTAATAGTATCATTTTCTGAAACTTAGTTGGCCTGGAATTACAGCTGGTCCTGATTCCACTCATTACTGTTTGCATCATGTATCTATTTCCAGACTTTAACTTTGTCTACCTTTGTTGTCAATTTGAGGTAGGTTTTGTGCAGATCACAGGCAGTTCTTTCTTGCAGTCTTACACACTGTTAGTCAGTGCATAACAACTACATGAGAATCTGTTGCAAGTATGCCTGCATTTAAAAGTACAATCTGAGGGAGAATGATGGGGGGAAGGGGTGACAGGAATAAAGATGGGGAAAGATGGGGGAAACAATGGAAGTGTTTACACTGATCACTGGCTCGAATCCTCTTGGTCCAACTATTTAAGGTAATTTTAAAATTGTTTAGATATCTACCCTCTTGTTTTGTTTTTCTGTTTGACACAACCTTCCTTCAGTTCTTTTTTTTAGCTCAATTCTAACTTTTTGGATTTTGGGGGGGTTATTTATATTTTTTACTGGTTTATTTTATTCACCAGTAGGTGATAAGCTATCTCCTTTTGTTGTATTATTCTTAAAGTGGTGCTTATAAGCTTTACAACATTCAACTTCTATTTAACATAGCCCAAGTAGAATTCACATGGTCACTTTGTGAGTAGTGTACAACTCTCAGAACACTCTGCTTCTGTGTCTGCCTGCTCCCTGCCGTGTTACTGCTGTCCTCCTTCTCTTCTATTTGGTTTTTCTTATAGAACATGGGGTTGTGGTTGTTATATGGGTGGTCTGCGACTTGAATCACACTTCCCGTCTCTTTTTGTCTTGGTGACATGTGAGCTAGGGTCTTACACTATGCCTGACCTGCGCTGTGATATTCCTGCTTGTGCGTCCACGAATGTACCACTGCATGGAGCCACTGTGCTGCCCCCCTAGCTGGGATGGCAGGCGTACAACTGCACTCAGCCATTGGTTGAGATGAATCTTGCAAATGCTTAGGCTCATGTTGGCCTTGAACCACTATCTCCAGATCTCTGGCTCTTGACCAGGTGGAATTAGAGATGAGCCACCATGGCTGTGTGTTTTCTCACACAAGTTTAACGTCTAGATATTTTTTGACTTAAATACTCAAATGCTGCTTAAAGAAGTTTCTGATGAGGTACAGGCATCACATTTTTCCATATATTTATCATTCCAGCACTTTATTTTTGTCTACAGACTCAAGTTCCATGTGGTGACAGGCTTCTTATTTCTGTGCTGACGTGACTTAAGTTTATTATAGAGTAGGTCCCATGAAAATGAATTCTGCAGCTTGTGTTTGAAAAAGATTTTATTTCTATTTTCAAAAGATTATTCCCTATGAATATACAATATTGGTTAGCATGATCTATGTAACTATAGATAGATAGATTCTATTTATCAGTCTCTATTCATCCATCTATCTGCCATCAAACTTTAAACCTCATTTCTTTGTCTTCTAGGGTTCATAGTTTCTCATCAGAAGTCTGCAGTCATTCCTACTATCTTCCCATGTACTCATTTCCTCTCCGCTTTCAAGACTTTGATGTTGTTTTGAACCATTTTATCATCATGTTTCACCATTGTGTGTGTGTGTGTCCTGTGTTAGATTGTTGTTTTTTGATGATAATATTTTATCAAACTTGGAAACATAGATAATTTGTTAATTTTTTCTAGAATTTCTTAGGATGGGATTTTTTTTTACAAATCTCTAAACTTCAGTCCATATTTCGTCCTCTCTCTCACTTCAGATGACAATAATTCCTGTGCTTTACCACCTGAGCCCTGCCCCGCATCCTCTACTGCCATATCTACTTTTCTACCATTTACTTGCAAAGTATCTAACCTATGATTGTTCCTTCCTCTGTTTTTTATACCAGTTTCAGCATTTGCATGACCTTAAGTTCCAGTTAGTTATTTCAGATTTGTTTTATTTCTATCGTCATTATGTTTCTGTTTTCTTTGAAATATTTAAACACAGTGATAGTATCTACTGTGATGTTCCTGCTCATGAATTTTACAACTTGTCATTTCCAATTTGCTTCTCTCCTAGTTATCGGGCACCTTTTGTGTATCTTGTAGGTTTTGGCTTGACACCGTAAGTGGTGTGTTTCTGGGTCTAGTTAGGGACCAGCTTCCTCTACAGCATACAGGCTTTGTTTTGGAGGGCAGCTAAGCACCTTGAGGCTAGACCAATGCCTATGTGGCTGGTTTTTAAGCTTTTGCCTTTAGTTTGGAACATCAGTATTTGACTTAATAAGCTAGGAGTCTATTCAAAGAGAATATCACAGAAAAATCTGTGTTAACTAAGCAATGCTTATGTAAAATTCTAATGATTTCATACATTACTTTTTAAAAGAGCACTTTATGGAGATATAATTCATATACCACAAAATCCATCTTTTTGAAATGCACAGTTCAGTGGGGGTTTTCTATGTATTCAGAGTCACATAAGCTTATCTCTCCCATTTTAGGATGTTTTTAGCATTCCAAAAGAAAAATTGGCCTGTAATCCTAGCTACTCAGGAGGCTGGGATTAGAGGGTCATGGATCAAAGCCAGCCTGGACAGGAAAGTTCATACGACTTTTATCTTTAATTAACCACAAAAAAAGCCACAAGTGGAGGTGTGGCTCAAGTGGTAGAATGCTAGCCTTGAGCACAAAAGCTCAGGAACAGCGCCCAGGCCCTGAGCTCAAGCCTTAGGACTGGCATTATAAGTATCAGAGGTAGGTGTAGGTATCTCTCCTCTAAGCTCCCACAAGACTGACCTGTTTTCTGTGATGATGGATTTGCCTATCATGGATCTGCGACCATAAATGGAATCCTATAGTAAGCAGTGTTTGTGATTGCCTCCTTCTGCTTGCCCTGTCATTTTCAAGATCCATCATGCTCAATATACACCATAACTACACACTCTCTCCCTCCCTCCCTCTCTCCCTCCCTCCCTCTCTCATCAGTCATGGGGGTCTTGAACTCAGAGCCTGGGCACTGTCTCTGATCTCTTGTGTTTGAGGCTAGTGCTCTACCACTTTGAGCCACAGTGCCACTTCCAGTTTTGTGGTGGTCAATTGGAGATAAGAGTCTCACAAGGAATTTCTTGCCTGGGCTGGCTTCAAACTGTGATCCTCAGATCTCAGCCTCCTGAGCAGTTCCATTCTCTTTCATAGTGAGTGATAGCCCACTTTGGTTTATCCACTCATCAATGCATGCGTATTTACTTCACTGGCTATTACGAATAATGCTGTTATAAACATGTCTGTATGAAGTTTTGTGTGGACATGTGTTTTCAATACTCTCAGCACGGAAGTGCTAGATTGTATGGTAACTTTACGATTGTGTTTTGAAGAATTGCCAAATTGTTTTCCAAAGCAGCTGTATTATTTTAAATTCCCTCCATCGGTGAATAAGTGTTCAAGTTTGTCTAGATCCTTACAAAATGTATGGATTTTGTCTTTTTTCCTTCCTCTTCCCCAATCAGCTACCCTAGTGGCTGTGAACTATGTCACAGGGTGGTTCTGAATTGCATTTCTGGAAATACTAATGATTTTTAATGTGTTTTTTATGTACTTATTGACTGTTTGTTTGCTTTTTACCTATTTAGCTCTTACATTTAGGTCTGTGATTCATTTTGAGTTGCCTTTCCTGTGCGATATGTGGAGTTCTAAGTGTGTTCTTTTGTATGTAGTTCTTCATTGTTTCACTATTGTTTGCTACACAACCCTGCATCCTCCTCATCTCTCACCAAGGAAAAGTATCCTCTTCTACTGTGTAAATGGTTTCATAATTTTATAAACTCCCAGGACTAACTTTACCATTCTTCCTACAGGAAGCTTATTCCAAATTCCTTTAAGCAGGCCAAATGGTTTCCCAAAGCCAGCCCTGCCCTAATTCTGTCCCCAGTTCACACACACAGGGTGAG
>NW_012267319.1:82595-98332 GCF_000151885.1 Dipodomys ordii
AAGAAAGGAAGGAAGAAAGAAAGAAAGAGAGAGAGAGAGAGAAAGAAGGAAGGAAGGAAGGAAAAGAAACAGCTATACTAAAACTGACTGAATTATCTTAATAAAGTCATCAGGTTGTGTGTCTTTAAGCTAAAATTCTAACAAATATTGATTTCATATTGTAGTAGGTGTTAGAGAAAAACAACTGATAATATCTCAGTAACTTTAGAAAGTAACAAAGAGAAAAGACAAGCCAGAAAAAAATAACATAACTCATATATGAAAACCCAAATAACCAATTTTTTAACAAGGGGTAAAGAAGCAAATAACATTATAATTTTGCTCAATGTTAATAGGTGCAGGAGAAATGGAAATCAAAACTACAGCATGATGACATTTCACACCCACTAGGATGGTTAAAATAAAGATGACTGACAACACAAAATGTTGGCCAGGATGCAGAGCAACTGGAACTCCCACAGCTGAACAGGGCAGGATGGGAGGGGGAGAATGGAGAGGGAGGGGGCACTGGGAGAATGAGGAGGGAGGGAAGGAGGAGAACAGGGCAGGAACTGTGTGGAAAGGCTGGGTAGCTCAAGGCTAAATCCACATCCACCCCCTAATCCAGAAATTTCATTTCTAGGTTTTTATTTACCCAGGGAAAACTAAAGCATCCATCTACAGAAAGATATATGCAAGAGTCTTTATCATTATTTTTTGTTTGTTTTTGTTTTTGTTGGTCATGGGGCTTGAACTTTGGGCCTGGGTGTTGTCCCTTAGCTCTTCAGCTCAAGGCAAGTGGTCTACCACTTGAGCCACAGCACCACTTTCAGTTTTCTGGTGGTATATGGGAGATAAGAGTTTCACGGTCTTTCCTACCCAGGCTGGTTATGAACCATGATCCTCAGATCTCAGCCTCTTGAGTAGCTAGGATTACAGGTGTGAACCAATGGTGCCCGGCTCATTGTTTTATTCAAATGGAGAAAAAAATGCCTTCCATTGAGAGGGTGAGGAGAAAAAAAATGGAAGTACCGTCAGGCACTGGGCAAATTGCTGATGGCTGAAAGCAATCAGGACACATCTCTAAGAAGATAACAGATGCCCCAGCCACAAAGGATTCCTGAGTTCAATCCCCAGTACTACAAACAGATAAAATAATAAAATAGTGACAGAAAGATTTCACATGAGACATTTACCCAGGTTATAGTCCCCAATCTTGAAAGAACACAATCTTGTCTACATATTTAAATTGGTCCTGTGACCTCAAGTGAACACACAGGAAGCTCTGCTGGGGTGTTTAGTAGCTCCATAGAGAGCTGCTGCATTTGGTAGTTGCCTGTTAGGAGACTTCACAGAATTCTACCATGGTGCCTAGTATAGTATTATACCACATACCTCTTGGGACTGTAGATATATAGATATACATATACACATACCATTATATATATATATATATATATATATATATATATATATATATATATATACCATTATATTTTATTTGAGAGTTTGCCTGTTTCCATATTGCTAAAGTCTGGCTGCTGGCATTTCCCCAAATCCATATACTGGAATTTGATCTCCCAGAGGACAGTTCTGTGAAGTGGGGTCTTTGGTTGGGATTGATGGGATGAAAGAGGCTTGAGGGCCTTCCCTGTCCCTCTCCACAGAAGGACATGGGGAGAAGGGGTCCCATGTGAAGGAGGAAACAGACCCTCACCAGACTATCCATTTGCTGGTGTCTGGGCCTTGGACTCTTCAGTTTCCTGAACTCTGAGCAGTAATCTCTGTTGTTTATAAACTACCCAGTCCAAGGAGTTTTGTTACAGCATTACAAATGATGAATGATATACCTGTTAGGCAATAATAGACATTAGTCACCTTCAGTGTTTCCCACACTGGCGTTCAGGCATGCCTCTGCCCCAACACATGCCAGCAGCCGGAATGACATTACCCGTCAGTACCCATGGTGTCATGAGGCTGCCCTGCTCGTGAAGAGCAATGGTGTGAAGATCCAGGGGTGGAGGTTGGGATGGGTTGTGATGTAGTTTCCTTCCACCATGATGCTTGCTGATTGAGCCAGAGGGTAAACCATGTAGGCGAGGAGAGGACCACTAGGAGCCTTTGCTCAGTTCTGAGGATGCTCTGACTCTTCTCTTTCTCTCCCAGACACTTCTAGTCCAGTTCATTCCAGCACTACCTCAGCCTTCTGCTCCCTCCTTCCCTCCCTCCCAGCCACCCTGTTGTTGAGCACTTGAGATACTCTTGCCTGAAGATCTCTGTGGAATGTGTATCTCCCAGGTACTCTACCCCCCGGTGTCCTGAGGGCAACTCCGCCCCATCTCCACAGCCTTTTCTCAAGATTCTCCTGTTCAGGGAAGTGGTTGACCATCCCTATTTAAAATTATACTGTCTCCAATTCCTGTGCCATCCTTCCCTGCTCTGAAGGCACTGTCACCTTCAACACAACACAGCATTTCTTCACTTTAGCATGTATATTTTTCATATTTTTTTGCCAGTCCTGGGGCTTGAACTCAGGGCCTGGGCACTGTCCCTGAGCTGCTTTTGCTCAAGGCAAGCACTCTACCACTTGAGCCATATCTCCACTCATGGCTTTTTCTGTTCATATGGTACTGAGGAATGGAACCCAGGGTTCCATGCATGGTAGGCAAGCACTCTACCACTAAGCCACCTTCCCAGCCCTTTAGCATGTATATTTATTAGAATATACTTCTTACCTTTCATAGTGTTATCTTATGAAACCCACTCTTCACATAAGTGCCTACAGCTCCAGTCTTCATTTTATTTATCAGCACCTCTTATGCACCGAGGCTGCTGCCTGATGCATTGTAACTGCTCAGTTGTGTGTTCTATGTCTTCCTGGATAACTTAAGTCATAGCTACAACACACCTTGGTGAAGATTCCTCATCCCATGTTTTCTTCCCATTCCCACTCACTCACCCCCTCAGCTCAGGGGAGATTTGTAGAAAGTGATTCTGCACACGGAAAACTACACTGAGTGGTCTGGAAAGGCTCAACGGCGACACTGAGTGCCAAGGGCCACAGCTCCTTTTCCCTGCGATGGCATCTGTGAACAGCTGTGTCTGCAAAGGCCATGGTTCCCTCTCAGGTCCTTCACCCTCTACTTCTGGTGCAGTCAGTGCTTACCCAGTTAACAACGGGAGGTGGACACAAAGCATTTGAATGGGGTTTTTCTTCTCCTTCAACTCCAATCCATCTGAAAATTCAAGTGGGTTAAGATCATGGTTTTAGTTTGGTCATGAGAGATAAGGAGGTTTAAGGAGCCCCTGGTGCTGAGATTAATAACCCCTACGAAAAACTTCATAGTAATGCCATAAAGAGCAGACCTTGGGAGCATTCAAGGCTATTTGGGGGACTCGGATCCTAAGCTGCTTGTCATCCCTAGATTGAGTGTTGACTCTGCACTGTGGCCTTCTATTAGCCCAGATCTCTGACTGTCCAGTGGCTGCCACCTCTCTCCAGATGTCTTCCTCCTCTTAGCACCCTCACATTTACACTTAGCTACTCACATTTACACTGGAGGGGTGTGACTGTCCTTGTCAATTCCTGGGGTCCCTACTTAGGGATTCCTGGCACTCAAAGGTCAATACACAGCCTACACCACGTCCAGCCCCTGCAAAACTGGGAGTTATGTTTTAGAACATTGTAGTGATTAATTTTATGTGTCAACTTGACTGGGCTACAGGGTGCCAAGACCACTAGTCAAACATTTTGAACATATCCTGAAGGGTGTTCCCCTAAAAATTAACCCTTGAATTGGACTAAGTATAGCAGATGTCCTCCTTAGTGCATGTCAGGGGTCATCGCCACTCACTCAGAGGTAATGAGGTGCACAGGGTAGACAGGAGGAGCATGTGACCAGGAGGGAATCCCTCCCCCACTGACTACTAGAGCTGGGGCACTAGTCTTCCAGCCTCAGACTTCAGCCGAAACACCAGCTCCTCCAGACTCTCCAGCTTGCCAACCACAGGTCTCAGGAACTATTCAGCTTCCATCACCACATGAGCCAGTTCCAACATGGCTGCCCCAGAACAGAAACCACTTCTTGCTTCTCCCAAAGCTACGCTGTAGGTGACCAGTTCCAAGAGACCAGGCCACCATGATGGGTGTGGGAATCATGACTTCATCATCAGTGTGGCCGCAGGAACTGGAGAAGGGCCTACCAGTGGGTTTGTGTGTGATCACACTGTTTCTTCAGGATCTGCAGGCCATGGAGAGTTCACAGTGCTGTCCCAAATACCCCAGGCCTCAGGCTCTTAGTCTCTGGACTTTACTTGGAACACATTACTCCTGCATCTTCCCAACAGTCAAAACCCAGCTTTTAGGTTAGGGCAGGTGTTCACAGTGACAGAATCTTCTCACTACTGGACAGTCCTGCTGGCACCCAGTAAACCTCAGCTAGATCAGAGCATCTAGGACAGGCTGACCTCCCGGCTGGACCACAAGCAGAACAGATTTCTATGAGCACCAAGAAAGCACTGGAAAGTGAAATGGATATCACAGAGGCTCCAGAGCTTCCTTCACAGGGTCTACAGGGGAAAGTCATATAGCAACCATCTGCAAGGACAGGACAGCCAGGGTCTTGAGCCCGTAGGATGCCGACCTGTTCCACAGCCAGCCACACCCACAAGCTTTTGGTTCTGGGGAAATCACAGGCATGCAGAAAACAACCTGCTGGCTGCTCTCACCTGGCATTCCACACGGCAGCGGGGCGGGGGAAGAAAGTGACTTGGAATTAATAGAAGCCCTTGATGTTTGGTCCTGCAAATATTTGCTGAGTGCCTACTATGTACCAAACTCCTTTGGCTCAGAGCAAGCCCGATCCTGTGGGTGTTTTTAGGCCTGTCTCCTGCCCTACCCGTAATCTGCTTGAAACTACAGGGAACCTGGCGCTTGGTGACAGGTCTCTACAAGCCCAGTGTATTGGCCACAACTCTGATTCACATCTTTGTCCAAGAATAAAAATAGAGGCTGATGATCCTGGGAGATTAAAAGGCCTAGATAAGCTCTGAGGGAGGCGGCCAGAGGCCAGCCGTGTTCCGCGATGCCAGCCGTGTTCGGGAAAGGCTCCGGCAGCCTGACGGGACTCGTCCTGGCTGCCTCTTCCCTCCCCAGGTCCTGCTCCACGGGTGCTTCTGGGAGCTGAGCCACTCCATGCCCGGGCATAGCCATGGGCACTGCCAGCACCCCACTCACAGGTCTACTGCCCAGCCTTTCCTGCCTAGTCATTTCCAGTTAAGTGTCGGCTGCTTGATTTAGTTTTGTTGTAAAGTTATCTATCCTGTGGATCAGAAATATGTTGAATAAGCAACTAGCCCTGCTCTGCTGGCTCCATTTTTACATCTTCCTGTGCCCCGAGGGGAATAGACTTGGATGGTTTCTCAGTTTTGACCCAGAATTCTTGTTTCTCTTCCAGGGCTCACGAGGGGGTGGGGATGGGGGAGGGTAGTGGAGTGCTGGCTCCTGTTGTGGGAGCCCCCTCCACTCCAGACAAGAAGTGTGTGGTCAGGATGTGCAGAGTGGTGATGTGGGAACCGATAACCCAATGACAGAAGACACCGCACCTCCTGGGGTGTAGGTACAGACAGGAGAAGCCATCCTCCCTCAACCCCTGCCCCACCTGAATACCTGAGCAGCCACTCCAGGCACTGAGAGGAAGAAAGACCAGGAAAGACCAGGGAAAGTTTAGACAGCCTCCGTCCATTTGTGTTGCTGTAACAAAATACCACAGACTCGATCATTTATAAAGGAGAAAAGGTTCCTGCAGCTCTGGAGTCCACAAGTCCAAGTCAAGCCTGGGTCATTGCATGGCAGAAGGCAGAGGTGGGAGGGAAGAGGAGGCCAGGCTACTTCATGTTCCCCCTCATCTCACTAAGGAACCTGTTCCATGGTGGTGACATTAACCCTTGAAGCAGGCCACCCCCCTCCTGCCCAACGCCTTCCAACAGGGGGCCACACTCCCAGCGTGGAGGGTTGGGGGAACACAATGAGCCCACAGCAGAGACACACTCCATGGTAAGTCCTGTGCCGTGTTTTCACATCTTCAGTGATGATTCCGGAAGTTTGGTGATGTAAGGAGGCGAGAGGCCCGCTGTAGGATGTTGTTACTCCACCTGTATGGATGGAGGCCTCCGGAGTGTGCACATGCCTCAGCCTCCACCTGTGGTCCTTCGTATATGAAGTGCAGGTAGCAAAACCTGCCAGCCAGAGTCATTGGGAAAGGACTGGAGACCGTGACAGAGGGAGGCCGAGGCAGGGGTGGAGGGGTGGGGGCTGGAGGGGGGTGGGGAGAGTCCACAGGACTGGCAACACCAGGGACTCTGTACTGAGAGAAAGGAAACGATGTGCATGCTTTCTAGAACAAGCCACTGGGTGAAGAGGCACCTGCTGCGTTTAGGAGGGGCATGGCTTTCCTCTGCCCTGAGAATCCGCAGGAGCTCTGCCTTTTGGAAGTGGTTGCAAGTGAAAAGCAATGGCCTGGGCAGTTTCCATGGAGTCATGGAGGCTTCCACAACACAGAGAGAAAGACAGGGAGACAGATAGACAAACAGGCCTTTTATAGAATGTTTAAGTGAAGGTGACACATTCTGTGTGCAATGTATACCATGCACGGTGCCAACCGCACAGTGGCAAACTGTCCTCCCAGAGCGCTCAGCAGGGGCTGGCCCCATGGTGGAGAAGTCTGTGTGTCGGTATTCCTGCCCTGAGATGCCCTGAGAGAGAAGACTGCCTAGTGCAGAATCAGGCCTTCTCCACCATCTCCCAAGCAGATGAAGAGCTGCGCCCAGGAGCCCCTGTGCCTACCAAAGAATCCCAGCACAGTATCTTATCGTGCATAGGACAGGAGCAGTGGCTCTCCATGTCATCCGGGAAGAGTGGCCTGACATTGTTCCTCCTCTCACGCCACGATCCCACCGTGGAATCCTGTTCTCAGGGACCCCGCAGTGGCCACTGGCCCCTTGCACCAGAGCGTTCTTCTAAAATCCTGCCCACCCCGCCTTTCCTGGCTCACATGACACCCAGGGGCCCCACACCGTGCTGTAAGCAGAGGCGTCCTGGCAGGTTCAGGGCTTTACTGGAAATGCAGCTGCTGAAAAACAACCAGGTACCCAGACAGCCCCGTGAGCACTCATCAGCACAGGCAGAGCGGAGCCACGTCCTACCCAGTTGCCATCCTGTCCCAGGCCAGCCTGGCTGGGCTGTCTGCAGGTGCCGCACACTCCTCACCCTTCTTCCTTGTTGAGTTTGCTCAAGGACCTTCCAACATTTGTTTCCTGGAACAAACTCAAGCCCGACTCCAACCTGGGCCCTGAGCCTGCTTCTCCCACACAGTGGGTGGGGCATCCAAGTGAACATGGAGACAGATGGAAGTGCGGGAAACCGAGTTGTTCAACCGCAGAATCATGCAGACTGGCCGCTCGAGCATTTTCTGGGTGCCTCTGTCAGTGTTCGGGCAGGGGGGCTCCATCTGGGGGCCATGTCAGCTCATGAGAAGTAAGCGTAGTTTGCTTATAAGAATCACCTCGGTCCATCAGAGAACTGCCTGTGTGGCTAGGCTCCAGAGGTATACCAGATGACACTGGCTGACATTTGGGCAGCTGCTGTCACTTTTTTGCTTTGGCCTGACTTGTGTTTGAACTCAGGACCCTGAGCTTGCTAGGCAGATACTCTTCCACTTCACACACACACACACACACACACACACACACACACATACACATACACACAGAGCCTTGCTTTTTTGCCCAGGGCCAGCCTGGACTGAAGATACTCATACCATCTCCCACCCTCATAGCTGGAGTGACAGACACACTCCAGCGATTGGCTGAGATGGAGTCTCACAGACTGAGCTGGCTGTGAACTGTGATCCTCCTATGTCCACTTTCTAAGTAGCTGGGATTAAAGATGTAAGCCACAGCACTCGGTACGATATTCTTATCTTACTACATTTATTCTGTAGTGCCCACTCTTGCAGCTACTACATAAGTTCCCTCGAACTCAAGATCCTCCTGCCTTTGCCTCCCGGGTGCTGGGCTTGTTCGCATTTGGAGAGGGCTTCCTGCCAGGATTCACAAAAGCAAGCCCCAGAGGGCCCACAGTGTGTGGATGAGCGGCTCAGCGGGGCCTGGGGAGCCCTTGGCGGGATGTGCCCGCGTCTGGGCCCGCAATGGGCCCGGCCGGGGCTGTGTGGGGAAGGCTGGCAAGAGCTGCCATCCTCGACACAATGTCCTGCCTGCTCCCTGTGATAGCAATGCACCCGGCCCGCGGCCCCAGCACATCTCCAGAGCCGCCAAGGACACTGAGACAGAGCCGGACTCCTCTGGGGACTCCCGGGTGAGTCGCTTCCAGGGGAGCCGGGGGTCCCCACTGGCACTGCCTCAGGGTGGGTGGCCACAGGCCGGGATCTGGAGGGCTGCATGGTGGTTGCTCTGGCACCTGTGTCTCTGTTTCCCTTGTCTGTCAGCTCTGAGGCCTGTCATCTACCCACGTGGCTGAGCTCCAGCAGCCTGGCACCTGTGCCCTAGGGCTCAGCAGCCCTGGGCTCACAGGCAGGACAGGAGGCAGTGATGTGTGGACCCTGCGTGGCACTAGACAGTGTCACCCAGGGCCACCTGGGCCACACCCTGTGTTTGCCTGGAGAACGGCACTGAAGACCTTGGTGTCTGAACAGTAAAGAGGGTGACTGTGCCCGCCGTGCCACCTGCACCCATCGGATGGCGTCTCCCTCAGAAATGCCTTCCTTGGGGCCTGATGTCAGCCCACAGGCTGGGCCACCCAAGGTGCCCGGCCTTCCAGACCCTAGAAAGTGACCAGGACATCGCCGTGGCCACCTCCAGCAGAACCAGCACCCTGGCTCCCAGGCCACGCGCTTGACCCCCGGTGGCCACGGTGGAGAGACAGCCAGCGGGGCTGGAGGCGCTTTCAGAGCTGGAAGAAGAAGCAGCCACGGGGCTCCATCCCCTTCTCCCGCATCCTGGGTGTGAAAGGCAACCGGCTCTGCCAGTCCCAGGTGGCGCCCAGGCCTGTGCCTGGCGTCAGAGCGTGTTCAGGAAAGAAACCGGCTTTCCTGCTGACCTTAGATGGCCGTGACTCACCCTCTTGGATGCAAAGCAGCCTCGGGTGGATTTGCCGAGCGACTGCCCCAGATGCAGGCGCATTGGCTCCCAGAATCCCTGGGAGTTTCGAGCCCACAAAGCCCATTGGCACGGTCAGCCATCCAACCCAAGCCCTCCGCTGGCAGGAGCCGGTCAAGACCCCACCAGGCCACTAGGGTGCCCAGCCGTTGACCCTTGCCACTCAGCCCCAACCCCCAGATGGAAACCAAGGACAGGCCAGCCTCTCCCTTGTCTATCTCTCACGCATGACGCAGCCACAGCACGTGACCAGTGTCACCTCCCTTATTCCAGCCATTTGCCTCTACTAATATGATCGGAACTCCAGCTGACAGCCAATGGTGTCGCGTAATGAGATTTACTCAGCATCTGCCAAAACCTTTTATAAAGGGCACCGTCCGGACAACGCTCCCGAGCTGGGCACGGTCCTGTCGAGTTTTGGAGTTACCTGGCAGACTTCACATTTGTCCCTGGCACATTTCTTTTCTACTGGGTCCTGCTATTGCTCCCCTGTCAGCGCGGGCAGTGTTCTGTGACGACTTCCTGTCCAGTCAGAATCACTGCAATCTTGATGATTTAATTATCACGTTATTATTATCATCACTTTCCTTACAAAGGCAAGAGGCCCATCAGTTTGCAGATTGTGTTTCTCTGCCCTGTTCAAAAAAGTTAACAGGGCTGCTCAGGAGGCTGAGGTCTGAGGATCACGGTTCAAAGCCACCCCAAGCAGGAAAGTCCATGGGACTCTTCACGTTACCTACAAAAAAATGTGTAAGTGAGGTGTGGCTCAAGTGTTAGAGTGCTAACTTTGAGCTCAAGCCCCAGTACACACACGCACACACACAGACACACACACACACGTTAACATCACACTTAAACCAAAGACGCAGCACACAGCACATATATCATACATATCTACCTATACACCACACACATCAGATGCAATGCACAACACACACACACACACCACATACACACTCCTACACCACACATAAAACACTCTCTACACACTATATATACATCTACAAATGTCACATGAAACATACACACAGCTCAGCCAAGTATCCTAAACAAACCACACACACACACACACACACACACACACACACACACACACACACGCTTCTCCCTCCCATCCCCCTCTCTCTACCCATGTGAGCCACTTCTGCTTCCAGCCTAGGCTTCCCAGAAAGTTCAGGAAGAGAGCATGAATGCTCAGAACATGGGGCAGCCTAGTGGTTTGCATGACTCGGCACCCAGCCCTGTCTCCAAAGAGCCTTCACTCCTTAGACTCGCAGACCCCTCATTTCTCGGGGCAGAGGGTCTTCATGCTGCACAAGGTATTGCCCACCCATGTGCGGTCACCAGGTGGCCATGGGGAAATGCTGAGATTTGAGTTGGGGACAAGATCACAGGGCTCTGTTATTAAGAACCCCCAGGTCACCAGGGACCCACCTCGGTGTAGACCAAAACAGCCTGCAGAGGTCCGGGATGGCCGGGATGTCGCTCAGTCCCCACCCCCCTCGGGAGTAAGGCAAGGCTTGATTCAGGTCTCAGGTGGATTGACAAACAATGGTGCTGGATCTTTAACCTAAAACCAAGAACTAGGCCCACAGACCCTGCCCTGGAGGTCAGGTGGACCCCATATTCATTGTGCTATGTAATTCTGTGCACCTCCCAAGCCTCGGCACCTGCTGTCCACGAGACTTCACTGTGACCTAGCCCAGTAGGCTAGAGCCCAGGACTAGGAACTTCTTACCAGCCAACCCAATAAATCCCCAAGGCCAATGCTGCCTTTCTCCTCCATTAGAGGAGAGATAATAATAAACCTAATAACCCAATAATAATAATAACCTAATAATAGTAAAACCTAATAAGCCTCCATGTGACTGTCACTCTCATTCCCCATATTGCCTGAATCCTTGACAGATCCCCAAATTGGGATAGCCTGTGACCCTCTGGTAACCTGTGGAGGAGATTGGAATCGTTCAAGGATTTCATTTCAAATGGTTATTTCTGGGCAGCTGTTTGAGATGGGGTGGGGGCCAGGAAGCTCTTCTTTCCCAGGATGAAAAGTACTCTATACTGATTTCTTCCACCAACCTTTTCTAAGGGAGAAAAGTCTAGTTGCATTTAAAAATGTGTGCTGATTGAGTCAAGCTGCAGGGGTGAGAGGCAAGGAGCTAGCTCTCAGGTGAGGCTGGCAGATGCCAGACCTGCCTGGCATAGGTAAATGGTTGAAGAGCATGAACAAAAGCACCTGCAAGGAAAGAGGAATCGGAGAAGCCCAGGCCGGCTCTGACAGGCACACAAACAGCCCCAAAGCCAAAAGGGCAAGGCAGTGAATTACTTGGGGGGGATGATACCTGAATGTCGCTACACTTCTCCCCCGTCCATTACTCCTCTGTTTCGTCTTGCTTCCCAATCTTATCTGCTTTTTATGTTAAGGAAAGTAAAATATTGCAAGCAATGGCGATCCCTTTCCAAACTGTACGGGGCAGATGCCACCTCCCAGACCCCATGCCCAGGTAGCTACGACCTCTGCTTGAGCCCACTGAACAACTGGACCAGGAACAAGCCTTCCCTCCGAACCCTCAATTTCCAGAACCTTCTGCTTCCAAGGTCTTCACCAGGAAAGCCATGATGAACACAGACAGATCCTGGTTCTCAGCTCCATAGATGAAAGTTCCCTGCAGGCTGCTGTGAGCTCAGGTATTTCTCACATGCAGGTCTGCCACCTCTGAGGGAGGAAAAGATGCCCCTGGGGCTCTGGTGGCATTTCAAAGCAGGCCTGGAGCTCTGTGGAGACACCCTGGCGACAATTAGATGTGGAAACAAAATGCATTCATGGGGTATCATAAACCGGATGCCCCTCCACTGGGGACCAGCCGGGACCAGATCCAACTTTATACTCCTTTTCTGTGAAGATGCTGGGCTAGGAAAAGATGCCATTCCAGGCTGCTCTGAGCCTCTAGAAATACTCTGACAGCTCGACCTCTGAGTGGAGACAGGAGGAGACACCCCACTCCAAACTAATGCTCACGTTGATGCCCAGGACCCTGGAGCAGGGGACCTGGGAATGCTCTGGGCTTGACTTGGCTTCCCCAGTTCTTTGCTATGGTTCAGAGAACCGGAGTTCTTTGACTCACTCAAGGTGCTGGACTATCTGAACTGTCTGCTTCCAACCTGATGAACTCAAGACCCACAGTTCGGATCCCAGGACCCTATCCTAGGAAAAGCAAGTGAAGAGAACGCTGGGCAGGGATGAGAGGAACAGCAGACAGAGGGTGTTCCTAGCTGGCACCAGTCGCTCCCACCTGCAATTTCTGCTACTCAGAAGGCTGAGAGCTGAGGCTCGCCATTCAAAGCCAGCGGAGGCACAGGAGTTTGTGAGGCTTGTATCTCCAATGAGCCGTCAAAAACCTGGAAGTAGAGGTTGGTGGTAGAGCAAGGGGGCCTGGGGCTCGAGTTCAAACCCCAGTACTGGCACAGAAAAATAAATATATAACAGACAAAACAACAGTGGCTGTTCGTGGGCTCTCAGGAGCCAGTCACAGGGCAGGGTCTGATTCCAGAACTCAACAACTCAATAGCCAAAGAACAAAGACAAAGAGCCAAGACAGCTCTACCAGTCTTCCAAAACACTAGGGAAGACTCCAAGCATCATCTGTGAGCCATGTCAGACACACTTGTGCACTTCCACGATGTCAAATTCATCAAACATCAGTAGGGCCACAAGCTCCAACAGTTGAATTGGCTTCCAATGGCCAAGTCCGGTTGAGGTCGCTCGAAAGCCATGACCGCTCAAGCAGGAGCTCTCTCACTCCAGCGTGAACCCTCAGATCCTGCGCTGTGCATCACACAACAACAACACACAGGACTGGGAATGTAGAAAAAGGGCTAAAGAGGCTGCAGGCTCTGCAAACGTCTCTGCCCAGGCACACAGCTGGTGAAGGGGTAGAGCTGCCACAGGTACCTCTGGGGGCAGAGGGATTTCAGGTGTCCGTCTGATGTGCGGTGTGGGTCACGACGTGAGAAATGGAGCTCCAGCTGCAGTCTGGGGAACAGAGGTGGGAGTCGTTGGCTGTGGCAATTTTCCTGACCAGGCTTATGACCTGACACTGAGACATGCCTGCCATGTCTCTCCATTTTGGGGATAGTCCTAGATGAGGGGGCTACACCCGGTAAGGCTGAAGAGCTTATGCGTCTGGGGTTTCTGCTGTGATTGGATAGATTCACAGGTATAATTTTCTAGAGTGTGTGCTCCGGGTGCACTGCCAGGTAGCATCTCTTATTTACTTGGGTAACAAGATACAGAGTCATTCGATTTGGGCGCTTAGTTTGGAAATAGAGTGGCTTTGGTCAAAACTGTTGCTTTTTAAATGGAGCAAGCCAGAGCCAGCCCCAGCCGCCAGCTGGTGTCTGTACAACATAGAGAAACCCAGAGTAACCCACCCATTCTCCTCACCAAGCCCAGCCCCCGCTTCCCAGCGCCCCCTTCCCTTTGGCCTCCCCTTACAGAGCATGGAACCCTTTACCTTCCCCAAACAAACCACCCCGCTCTCCTGGAACTGGCCCACTCTTGCTTACCCATCCTCCTCAAACGTTTTGGTGGAAAGTCTTACACACCTCTCTCTTCCTTTCCCTCTGTCTAAAGTTCAAGAGCAGGATACACTGAAGAGCAAGGATTCCGCACGCTGGTGGGAAGAGAGGCTGTGTCTACTGGGGCCTCTCCCGTGCGGCTCTTGCTATGAAGATGTGGCTGATGCCCTGCTCTGGGTTGCATACCCCAGAGCTCATTGGCGAGCTGAGGTCTTTCAAGTGGGTTCTGAGGGAATGTCTCCCGACTCAGAGGCTTGCTCTACCACAGGCCACCCCTCACATCCTGACATACATCACTCTGTCTTCACCCTCTCACAGTCTTTAAATCCCCCATGATCCTTGCAATCCATTCACTCATTTGTCATTGGTCACCCGTCTGTCCTACCTTACTGATTGCCAGATTTAGATATCGTGGTAACAGAAGGCACCCGTGCCTGCCAGCAGTATCAAGAGACATGCAGATGTGCGTGTGTGCATGCACACACACTCACACACACACACACACACACACCCCTCAGATCTGCAAGGTGGAAATCACCCGGCTGATCATTGCTGGCCAGGTTTCCAAGCCAGGGGATGGGTAAAGATGAGTCAGTGAGACAATGTAGTAACTGGCACCTCATGCCTATACTACTACTATTCAAGAGGCTGAGATCTGGAGGATCTCTGTTTTAAGCCAGCCAGGGCAGAAAAGCCTGTAAGACTCCAGTTCCAATTTGTCAGCAAAAAGTTCGACTGGAGGCATGTCTCAAGTGGTAGTGTGTCAGCCATCAACAAGAAAGCTGAGCCAGAGCATGAGGCCCTGAGTTCGAGCCCCAACATACCAACACCAAAACATAAATAAATAAATACAAAAAATCCGAGCGAGGAATTGTGATGGCATCCAAGGCTCCCGAGGTTGACATCCAAGAGAACCGGAAGCACAGAGACAGCATGTTTAGGGGGAGCTGAGACCAGCACTGGCTCTCACGGGCAATCAGGGACTGAAGAGCAACGGCCTAAAGCATAAATCAATGCTGGCGGGAGACTTCACCCATCTAGTGGGATTTACTTCCAAAAAACAGTCTGGCTTTGCCATTGCCCCCCAGATCCCTGGGTCCCTTTCTCATGCTCCCCGCACCCGCTCGTCAGTATTGTGGCTTTTCAAATTGGACCTGCCCCAGGACGGGGTAGCACGGCCTGAGGAGGCCCGCCTCCAGCCCAGGCCAGCCCTGCCGGGCATTGGTGACAGCCAAAAAGAGCTGCTTCCAGATCTGTGGCTCCAGGCAGTGCGTTTGCTTTCTTTCTTTCTTTTTTTTTCTTTTGGAACTTCTTAAAACAAATCTCAAAGAACAGAAAACACATTCTGAAGCACATTCCTTTTAGAATCTAAGAAGTGACTCATGGAGGCTGTTTGGGCATTTATACTCCCTGTCAAGATGATTAAAGTCATAAATTCTATTTTAAAATATAGACTTTGTGCTTCAGTGTTCTTCTAGAACAACAAAAAGAAAAGAAGAAAGAAATCCACCCCAGCTAGGGGAGGCTGGCTGGTGTTTCTCGCTTGCTGAATCTGATATATGCTTGCTGCCGACTACTTCTGTGTTTCATCATCTATTTTTAGCACAGGATTAAAGAGGTTGGGGAAAATATTCAGGAAAGTTGCTTAAAATGTTCTTTAGAATTAGTCTCGTTCATATGTGGGCTGGAATAAGAAATAGTCTGCCTTCACCACAATGCCCAAAGAATCATAGCTCAGAAAGTATAGTCAGGTGCTGGTGGCTCACGCCTGTCATCCCAGCTACTCAGGAAGCTGAGATCTGAAGATCTCGGGTTGATGCCAGCCCAGGCAGGAATATCTTTGAGACTCTTATCTCTAATGAACAAGCAAAAAGCCAGAAGTGAAGCTGTGGTTCAAGTAGTAGAGTGCTAGACGTGAGCAAAATAGCTCAGGGACAGCACCCAGACCTTGACTTCAAGCCAAGGAAGGAAGGAAGGAAGGGAGGGAGGGAGGGAGGGAGGGA
>NW_012267319.1:98502-138121 GCF_000151885.1 Dipodomys ordii
AGGGAGGGAGGGAGGGAGGGACGGAGGGAGGGAAGAAGGAAGGAAGGAAGGAAGGAAGAAAGGGAGGGAGGGAGGGACGGAGAGAAAAGACAAGGCAAGGCAGGAGTGGCCTTTGAGCCTGGGCAGGAATCCCCTCTTTGTCCAGAGCACCCACACTATATTTGCTACCCTCTTGGGAATCATCTCAACTATTCAGCCTGAAAAGGAATCGAATTCTGATGGTGGCTACATGTACAGATGAACACCCAGGAAATTCTGTTAACAAGCCAGTCATGAGAGAACAAATATGGTGGATCTGCCTCTCTCCAGCCCCTCCAATAGTCCCATTCCCAGAGGCAGAGCTGAAGGGAGGACACTCGGGCTGGGAGGGGGGCATTATGTAACTAGTAGAGCCCTTGACTTGAGGAAAATAAAAGGGTCCTGGAGATGGACACTGGTGTGGGCTGTATAACAAGGTAAATGTGCTTAGTAGCATTGAGCTGTAGTACTATTATAGTTAAAATGATCAATGTTATCTTACACAGATCCTTACCACAGTGAAATGTGTTGTTTTCTCTAGGAGGCATCTGTAAGCTATACTGTGGCTGACTCTTCCTCCCACTGCTACAGAAATGAACGATCTTATGCCGGGCGCCGGTGGCTCATGCCTGTATTCCTAGCTACTCAGGAGGCTGAGATCTGAGGCTCACAGTTCAAAGCCAGCCCAGGCAGGAAAGGCGGTGAGATTATTATTTCCAATAAACCACCAGAAAACCAGAAGTGGCGCTGTGGCTCAAGTGGTAGAGGGCTCGTCTTGAGTTGAAGAGTTGAGGGACAGCACCCAGGCCCAGAGTTCAAGCCCCATGACCGACCACACACACACACACACACACACACACAAAAGAAATGAATGACCTTGCTCATTGAAGGCCTCAGCTGCGCTGGCCAGGCCTGACTGCCCCCAAACTGGTCCAGCGCCTCGAGCCAGGACAACGGGTGTCAGCAGGGAGCAGGCCCAGCCTTCCCTCCTAGGGTGTGGGGCGAATAGAGTTGTGGCTCCTGAGATTTGTCTTAAGTTATCTTTCCTGTTCCGAAGTTCACACACTTCTCCTTTTGTTCTCCTATAATAAATAGTCAGAGGCTGGTGAGATCTAAGCAGCCTGGCCATAAAATCCCCTAATCTAAAACCACGCCTTCGGTTCTTAACCATCCATCGGCAAGCCCAAGGCTTTAAGAAGTGCTTTTGTGGGAGAACTTTTGATAAGGCCTATATAAAAAGCAACTGTTGCTCATGATAAGAAGACATCATATCATCCAATCAAGAACAATGGCCTGCACTCAACTCAAACCTCAAAGTATTCAAGTATTTGAGCCTGAAATAAAATAAACAAAAGTGTAGCCATCACACAGACCTTTTGAAAACTTTGAAAGAGCCTTTGGCCTGAGTCAAATTGTGATATGTATGACTTTGTGAGCTTCTTGTTTAAGGCACATTACACATTTCAGGATTGCAGGTTACAAGACATGTAAACCTGATGAGTCACCAAAGGTAAGTCCAGAACATTCTCCCACTGAAGTGTATTACAATCCTTTAAAGCTCTACTAATCCAGAACACCAAGTTTTCTCTGCCATCCACACAGTGGACTTTGGTACAGTAAGGATCGGAGAGGCCTGACTTTATCAAATACAGACCACACTGGCAGGTGAAAACCACAGCCCAGCCAGGCTCAGGTGGAGTGACTTTAACTCAGTCTTCCCACCATTACCCTTCCAGAGTCCAGACCCCCACATGGCCTTAGGGGCATAGGAGACCAGCCAGCTAAGTAAGAAGTCCATCACCACCCATTTCCAGGAGGCCACATTAGGAAGTTTTCTTCTGTGGCCAAGCCCGGCAAGGGGCACCACTTAATCCAGTACAAATCCAGAGGGGCTAGATTTCTACCATGTGAGACCTGCCTAGACCTGCCTAGAGAACTGCCACCAAGAAAGCCAGTGGGGACCACAAGTGCATCAGCCTGCTGCCACGGTAACCATGGGGACTACCAGTGCATCCTCACTGCCGCCATGGTAACCATGGGGACCACGAGTGCATCAGCCCTGATGCCATGGTAACCATGGGGACCACGAGTGCATCCGCACTGCCGCCATGGTAACCATGGGGACCACGAGTGTATCCACAAGGAAAGACCTCTCAGGCATGGATGGACATCTTGGCTCTTTCAACCTCTCCATGCCTCTTCTTGGTCCTCCCTGCACATGGGGACAGAAGGAAGGATAAAAATCTTACTGTGGTCCTAGGAGCAGCCCCTCACAATGAAGTTTGGGTTTTGTGGTCTGTAGTCATGGGTGGCAAGCAATAGTTGGTGCCCAATGCAACCCCAGGAGCACCTGGGAAAGATCCGCCCATTCTCAGGATGCTGCGTGGCCCTCTTGCTCTGCAGGGGAGGGCCGGGATGCCACTCATCCCTGGCCTGTGAGCACTCCTCCAGGTGGGAAGAGCCATGAGAAGATGCAGGCAGGGTAGCCTGGTGGATGCCGGCAGCTCACCAGTCTGCAAGCCTGCTGGTCTTTTTCAGATCCTGCCACCTCCTGTTCTGAGGCCAGCCTTCCATCCACCCCAAGAAAAGAGTGGGTAATCTCAAGAATTCTACACTGTCACAGGAGAACAGGACAGGCCTGGGGAGCACTTAACCAAATCTCATCGCAGGCCAGGATCATTCAGGGTATCCACAGAATAGTCACTACCCTCCCACACATCACTGGGTGCCATCCCAGTTATCTGATCAGTGTTACCATATCGAGATACTTGTACACAGGCCTTGGTGCCAGCCTCAGGTCTAAGTATCCACTGGGGGTCTTGGGACACATCCATGTCAGATGAGGGTGGATCATTCTACTTCCTTAACACCAGTCCTCGGCAGGCAGTGAGTGATCTTCTCCCTGGTTGACACCATCCACTTCTGAAGACATGAATTCCTGGCTGGCAGAGGAGCCACCGGCGTCTAACAGAGGGGACAAGGGGTCAAGGGAAGCTGTGAACGTCCAACCTCTACATGACGGAGCAGTCCCCAGCAGAAATGGGCCTCACACAAAACATCGATAGAGAGACAAAAAGAACCACAGTCTCAGGGAGACTGAGGGAGGAACTTATTCCAGGAAAAAGAAAGAAAAGAAAAGAACTTGTAATAAAGCTGGCTCAGCTCCTTTCAAAATTAAGTTAGTGTCCCTGTTCGTCCCATGTTGGGAAACAAAGGAGGTTCTATTCTGGTCTCCAGGGTATGACTTCCATCCATTTGGTTGGCTGGCGGGCTGGTCTGGACACATCACAGACAGAGAAGTGGGTGCGATGCATCAGGGGTGAACCCCACACTGACAAGCCCATGCCCCTCTGTCCTGGGGACCCTCTGAGCTTCTAGGAGCTGCCCCCCCACCTACTGGGGCCTCCCAAACAGGTTGTGACTGGATTGGAGGTTAAAGCTGAAGACCTTTCTGAACGGTGGGTTTTCACCTCTGAGATTCTTCCCCCACCCTCCTGCCCCCTTATACCTGGCAGTAAGAGTTCTCAAACTCAAAGAAAGCAGTTTGCTTAAAAATATCTTTACAGGGGCTGGGAAGGTGGCTCAGTGGTAGAGTGTTTGCCTTTTATGCATGAGGCCCTGGGTTCGATTCCTCAGCACCATATAAGCAGAAAAAGCCAGAAATGGCGTTGTGGCTCAAGTGGTAGAGTGCTCGCCTTGAGCTGAAGAGCTGAGGGACAGCACCCAGGCCAGAGTTCAGGCTCCATGACTGACAAAAAAAAATACCCTTACAAAAAGGACTGGGGATGCAGCTTAGTTATAGAGCACCTGCTAGTGTTAGGAGACCAAGAGTCCAATCCCAGCACTGGAAAAAGAAAAAAACAAACTTAAATAGAGGCAGCAACAATGTCTTAACACAATACAGTAGCTACTTGCTAAATTTATTCTCCTAAATCCATCCATAGAAGTCCTGACCCCCGGACCTGGGAATGTGCCTGTGTTTGGAGACTAGGTCATTAAAGAGGTATGTACCCCGATCCAGTATTACTGGGGCCTCATGAGAAGAGGTGATCACAACACTGACTCACTCACACTCACACTCACACACATACACACACATACAGAGGGAAGACTCGGGGAGAAGATGTGGTCTGCAAGCTAAGAGGCAAGGAGCCAGCCCTACCCCCATCCTCCACCTTGGACTTCAAATTTTGAGAAGTGTGAGACATAATGTTTTGTTGTTTAAGCCCACCCAGTCTAAGGGAACTTTGTTAGAGCGGCTCGAGGAGACTCATCCATAGGTCTTACAGATACGAGGGGCTGGGAACTCTTCCCCAGGGGTTCCCTCCCCCAGCCACCTCCTCCTTTATGAGCATCTGAGAAGCCATCCGGGTGCTATTGCTGTTAGAAATGAAGCTCACAGGGTTGGGAAGGTAGCTCAGTGGTACGAAGCTTGCCTCGCACGTATGAGGCCCTGGGTTCGTTTCCTCAGCATCACATACACAGAAAAGGGTGGAAGTGGCGCTGTGGCTCAAGTGGTAGAGCGCTAGCCTTGAGCTGAAGAGCTGAGGGACAGCGCCAGGCTCAGAGTTCAGGCCCCATGACCGACAAAAAAAAAAAAAATGAAGCTCACATTGCTTCATAAAGAGGGTGTAGGGGTCCTCTGGCGACTACAGCAAGTTCTTTCCATCTTGGAGTTGATTCTCTAGTTCTGGAGGCTGCCGAGGGTCAGCCTCATTATCTGACTGAGTCGGCTCTGCCCAGGCCATAGTGGAAAATCGTTTTTCTGCTGTTCTGGCATCCACAGGGACATTCTTCTTGCATTCCTTGGCTCCTCCCTCCATGTCCAGAGTCCACAGGTGGCTCTTGTTCCCGTGGCCCACACCTGGGACCCACCTGGCTGATCCCAGACAACTGTGCACCTCAAGAACCTCAGTTCAACCTGCAGTGTAGGCCACAGAAGGGGATGATGAACCCTCAGCTTCAGGGATTCGGACATGGAGAGCAGGGAGAGGGGAAGGGACGTTCTTCAGCCTGGCCCACGCTGGCCTCCTCTCCTTCCCACCCTCTTCTGCCATCCTGAGCTCCACGGCAGAGGGCTATGACTGAGTCCCCATACCCAGGAACTCTTCCACTTCTCTTCGCGCTTCAAAGGCTCTCTCGTTGCCACACTCTTTGCCCATGATGTCCAGCCTTCTCATGAGCATACTTTCCCAAGTACTCCCCAGGCTACTTCCTCTCTAACAGACTCCAGCTGTTCTTGCTCTCTCAAAAGGTGTGGGCAGGGGCTGGGAAGGTGGCTCAGTGGTAGAGCACTTGCCTTGCATGCACGAGGCTCTGGGTTCAATTCCGCAGCACCACATAAGAAAAAAGAAAAAAGCTGGAAGTGACGCTGTGGCTCAAGTGGTAGAGCGCTAGCCTTGAACTGAAGAGCTGAGGGACAGGACCCAGGCCCAGAGTTCAGACCCATGACCAGACCCCCCCCCCAAAAAAAGTGTGGGCAGCAGAAGGTTCCTTAACATCACAGGCCTTGTGTGTGATGTAGGCCACAGATGTCACTTCAGGCTCTAAGACCTGCATTTTTACCTGCAAGGAATGAGCCCTCAACATGGACAATCTGTGAGACCAGAGACTGTCCACCTCTAGCTTCCATTGCCTGGACCCCTGACCAATCCCTTACAGGAGCTCGCAAACAGTCCTATTCACTAAACAAGTGTAACATTCATTCTAAGAGGCCATAAATGTTTATTTTTAATCTCCTATATATCAGCAGTGATTTTTAGAAGAACAAAAAAAGGCTTTGGGACGGAGAGAGAGAAAGAAAGAAAGGAAGGAAGGAAGGAAAGAAGGAAGGGAGGAAACAGAAACAGAAACAGAGTTAGAGAGACAGAAGACAATCTGTGTGATGGTGAGGCAGACATCGTGGAGGGAGAAAGTGGTGGAGGAAGCTACAGTGTCTCATGGCAGCCAGGAAACAGAGAGAGAGAGAGAGAAAGAAAGAGAGAGAGAGAAAGAAAGAGAGAGAGAAAGAAAGAGAGAGAGAAAGAAAGAGAGAGAGAGAAAGAAAGAGAGAGAGAGATGAGGAGGAGGAACAGACTGGAATCCCACAATCCCCTGGGAGGGCATATGCTAATGACTTATGTCTTCCACTAAGCCTTACTTCTTTAAGGTCTTACGTCTTTAAGGCCTCCCCCACCACCACCACCCCCACCCCGCCCCACGGTGACACCTGAGACTGAAGAGCAAACCTACAACACATAGATGTTTGGGAGACCTCCTCATATGTAAGATCCTGACTTTAGTGCCAAATGCAAAGTGTCTTTTGCCATAAAAGTCACATATTAACAGGTACCAGGGAGAGGGACCCAGGCCTACCTGGGAGAGAACAAGGCGTGTCAGTCCACCTTAAGGTGGAATTCTTGTGTCAGACACTTCTAGCTGATGGCAGGTGACTGGATCAGGGGACAAGACGCAGTTTGGCAGCACGAGGCTCACCCGCTGCTCCATGAACTGAGGAGCTGTCTTGGGCCACACCGCAATACCTGCCCTGGCTGCTAACCTGGGGGTGTTTCTGAGGAAAGGGTTTGGGATGTAGCTTTTGCCTAGGATGCAAAAGACCCTGCGCTCCATCCCCAGGACCACAAAATAAATATGTGAATAAGTAGCTGTACTTGGGGGTGGGTGGCATTGAATAAAGCGTTGAAGCATGGGAGGAAGGAGGTGTGACTTGAGCGATGTGCTCACGTGCAAGCAACCCCAAGCTTGCAGAAGTCTGGATGAGACCAAGTCCTGGGGCCAGGCCCATCTTTGCCTCTGGGCATTTGGCCCAGCAGGTCACGGGGCCCTCGGGGCTCCTGGAGGCTCAGCCCCACTCAGCAGACTTTATTTCTTTAAAACTACTTTGAAGAAATGGCTCCAGCTGGACACCAGTGGCTCACGCCTGTCATCCTAGCTACTCAGGAGGCTGAGATCCAAGGATCACCGTTCAAAGCCAGCCCAGTCAGCAAAGTCCATGAGACTTTTGTCTCCAATAAACCAATAGAAAACCGGAAGTGGCACTGTGGCTCAAGTGGTAGAACGCTTGCCTTGAGCTGAAGAGTTCACGGACAGCGCCCAGGCCCAGAGTTCAAACCCATGACTAACAAAAAAAAAAAAAAAAGGAAAAAAGAAAAAGAGAAATGGCTCCAAGCTCACAGGGAACTCAAATACTAACACATTATTAACCGTGTATACAACTTCCTTCCAGAACAGTCCGTCCAGAGGCAGGAGAGCGCAAGCATTCCTTCTCAGACCACCCCCATTACCGCTCCCTCCGGTCAGTAAATTGCCTCCAGGCAAAACAAAACAAAACAAAATGTTGAAAAGGCAGAAAGAGCTAACTTAGGGGTCCCGGGTCTCTCTTCAAGGATGCTAAAGCATCCCTTCTAGGAAGGGAGCCAGGATCCAAGACATCGCCAGATTTTCCCTGCTTTGCAGGTCCTGAGAGACCAACATTGCTTCGTAAGGGTCCTGCTGATCTCTGCACAGCCAGGCCTCTGGGGCAGGAAAGGAAGGGAGGCAGGCTTCCCCTCCCCCCAGGAGCAAACCCCACAGCCAGCACCCCCCAGAAGAACATAGCCCACCACTGTCCCCGCCATCTCGTTCCCCACACTGAGCCACCATGACTCACACAGCTGCTTTGGAAGTGGTGAGTGCGGATGCCAGTGTGTCCCCCAGCGCATGTGCCAGGTCTCCGTGCCTGCCACCGAGGGTCCTCACCAACAGGGGCCCATGGAGGTCATGGAGTTAAGAGGTCACACAAGACTGGGGTGGGTGCTGAGCCGGCTGGGGTTCTCCAAGGAAGAGGTGGGTGCAGGTGGGCACAGAGGCAGGAGAGCACCTGGGACTGGAGACCCACCCCCACCCCGTGCCCCCTGCCAGCCATCGGAACCAAGCTCGGGCCAGGGAGGATCTTCTGTGAGTCTCCAGAGACGAAGCGTCTGGCTCCTGAGAACCCACTGGCTTCCAGAACTAGGGAGAATAAATGTGTTATTTAAACTCATTAAGTCTGTGGTCTTTTCACGGTAGCCCGGGATACTCATTCACTGAGCAAGGCCCTAAAACACCCCCCTTTAATTCAAAAGCTATTAGCTTATTATTATCTTTTGTATTCTTTTCCATTTGGTAGTACTGGCACTGGAACTCAGGACCCTTGTACTTGCTAGGCAAGCCCTCTGCCACTTGAGCGTGTCCCCAGCCCTTTCGCTTTGAGTTCGTTTTCCAGTTTATTTTGCTTTTCATCCGTGCAGCCTGAGATCCTTTTACCTCAGCCTCCCGCACAGCTGGGATCACAGGCATGTGCCGCTGTGCCCAGCCTGTCTGTGCCGAAATCCTGGAGCTGTCATGTTTGTCCTCCCTGTTATCCTGTTAAAAGGAAGCATCTCAGACCCAGTCTCCAAACATGGCAGAGGACACACTGACCTAAGTTCACAGTCACAAAAGGGCAGGGAAATTGGGCCATTTGTAAAAGTCTACTTGGGGGGGAGGGGTAAAGAACCCTAAACTTTTCCCTTCTTCTTCTCCCTCTCTCCTCCTTCTTCCTCTCATTCTCCCTATCCTTCTTCTTCTTCCTCTCTTTCTCCTCTCACTCTCTCTCCTGTCTCTGTCCAACCTGGGATCCGGACTTGGAGAAGCAGCCTCCTCCCTCTGGGAGGGTGTGTCTGTGTGTGCCTATGCATTGTATTTATGTAGACATGGTGTGCACACACGTGTACCCTGCTCGGCCCTGGGTCTCCGCCAGCGCCATGTGCAGCGCAGAAGTCTACCACTGACCCGCCGCACTGCGTGGCTTTCACAGAGGTAGGGATCGGTTTCCACCAAGAGCCATTGGAGTGTTGATCATATCATTCTCAGGCCACACACAGCTGTCCGGAACCTGTGTTTAGAAGAAGTTTCCTTTTACACATATACCTGGCTTACTCTTACAGAAGTAAGCATTTGTCAACACACAGAACAGCCTCTTTCATTTTACCTGTTTTATGTGTTAGCCCAAGGTCGCCACGTTTCTGCTCAAGTAGAAGGGCTTGTCTGTCTGCACCCCAGGCTCCCAGAGTCGCACACACACCCACGGGTCCCTTCTTGCTAAATGGAAAGGGCAGGTGGGACAGGCAGCTGTGGCCCACCTGGTGCTTTTGTCCACATCAGCAAGGGCCCCTCCCCCTTCTCAGGTAAACACACAAGCTAGTGGCTCGGTGCAGGGCACAGGAAGGTCCTGGAACCCTCTTCTGCATGGCTGGTGCAGGTCACGACCCGCACAACGGTACGTAATGGCCTTTGAAAGAAGAGGATGCTGGGTGCTGTGCTGACAGGAACTTCTCTGGTTTTGGCAAACTGACCAGTTCCAGGCTCGGAGCAGGAGAAGCAGGGAGGGAGACAGGCAGAGGCAGAGGCAGAGACACAGAGGCAGAGAGGCAGAGACAGAGACAGACAGAAACAGAGACAGAGACAGACAGAGACACAGAGACACAGAGACAGACAGAGACAGAGACAGTCAGAGAGGCAGAGAGACACAGAGAGACAGAGACAGACAGAAACAGAGACAGAGACAGAGACACAGAGAGACAGAGACAGACAGAGACAGAGCCAGTCAGAGAGGCAGAGAGAGAGACACAGAGAGACAGAGACAGACAGAAACAGAGACAGAGTCAAAGGAGACAGAGCAGAGGCAGAGACAGCCCACTCCAGATAAGGGCAGAAAATCTGTCAGAGAAACATCTTGTCCTAATGCCAGCCCCAGAGCGCCCCTCTGATCTCCATCTGTCTTTCACTTGTGGCTTTGGTCTCTCTCTCTCTCCATTGGATTCTATTTAAATTCGTTGCAACAAATAGATACTGTAGTCTCTAGATGACGTCTTCGAACCACAGAGGACTTGGAGCAAGGGCCCCATTCACACTGCAAGCCTGAAGAGCACCTCTGATTGGCTGTGGGCACGGTTGCCCAGGCAACGGGACTGAAGCTTCCTGCCCCACCCCCATTCTCATTACCCTCCTGGCACCAAGGATGATCAAAGCTCTTTCATTAACTCAGCTCTGATTCAGAAGTCCATAGCACTGTCACTGACAGCAGGTCTGGTCATTGCTTGTGGCCACTTGTGCCACCTCTCAGAGCGCGGCGGGTGAATCCGTTCTGGCCAGTTCTCACACTTGGGCCCTAATAACATTTATATCTAAATGGCAGCTGGTAAGCTGCTAAAGGGAAAGCTCGGGCTCCCTCCCGTGCCTTCTGCCAGATGTGAGATCCCTTTTATCTTCTGAGGCCCGTTCACTTCATGGACAGGATGATATCTCGGAGAAGAACTTGTCTCTGTCCTTTCTGGTGGCTATAGAAAGACCTTAGACTGAGCAGTTGACAAATCACAGCAGGTCGCTCTCACTCTTTGGAGGCTGGAACCTGAGAGGGAGATTCCAGTAGATTCCGCATCTGGCGAGCACCCACTTCCAGCTAGATGTGTGTCCTCGCGCCAGCGTCCCATGATGACCAACAGGAAGCACTGATTTCATCCGTGAAGGGTCTCCCCTCCTGACCCACCTCCTGCCCAAAGGCCTCATTCCCTATCCGTGAAGGGTCTCCCTTCCTGACCCACCTCCTGCCCAAAGGCCTCATTCCCTAACTGTACCCTGGGCATGAGCGTTTCCATGAGAGACTTTGGGAGGGGGGCAAGCGCAGCAGACCACTGCAAACTCCAACTGACTGCAAGGTACGTCCAGTAGAATATGACCCCTGGTTATTTTACACCAAAGCGTTGGGGTTCTGAGACGACAGTCCAGCCCTTCCTGTCCTTGCCTTAGAGGGAGAAGAGGAGGGCAGAAGGGAAAAGGGATGAAGGGCTTTTAACCGGGATCCAGGGACTTAAATAGAAAAAAGGAATTGTGTTAATCTCGCTAGCATCCCACTGAGCGGTGTCATTCCTTCCACTGGGAATGGCGGCGACAGTCACAGGCCGAGCTCGCCGGCCTCGGGCCCGGGTGTCCACCATGCCTCCACGGTGCGCACAGCCACCTCCTGCCACCAGGTGCTTTGTCCCACCCAGGGCTCTGTTTTGCTCTGGTGGTGGCTATGTTCGTCAGCTGCTTTAGAAGTGAAGTGCAACATATTTCGTTTCCTCCATTACCTGTGTGTTATTTCCGGCACACTCAACCTTCTTCTCCTGGAAAGTAGTCCCGCTGCTGAAGAGGGCCGTGGGCATCAGTTACTGAGGACACCAGATACCAGTGTGCCTCACGCACACAAGGCAGAGACTAGCCCCGGCTGGGTGCCAGCGGCGTGTGCCTGTAATCCCAGTTAGCCAGGAGGCTGAGATCTGAGGATGATGGATTTGAAGCCAGCTCGGGCAGCAAGGTCTATCAGACTCCTATGTCCAGTTAACCAGAAAGAAGTCGGAAGTAGAGGTGTGGCTCAAGTGGTAGATTGCCATTCTTGGGCAAAAAAAAGCCATGAGGCACTGAGTTCAAGCCCCAGTACTGGCACACACACAAAAAAAATGATAGGTAGAAAATGGGAGAGTGTGTGTGTGTGTATGTGTGTGTTCTGGAGTATAGAGAGAGACACTGACAGATACAGACATAAGTAATTCTATCCATCCATCATGCCTCTGTGTACGAAAGCTCCATTTGCAAAGAAAAGTAAGAATCACGAAACTGATCTTTAATCATTCTCTCATTCCAGTGCTCAGAAGTGCTGCTAAAAGATAGGACAGCGGGCGGGAGGAGGTCTGGCTCTGGTCTGGGTGGGGTGGCAGCTCAATGATACAGCCTCCGGTCTGGTGTATGCAAGGTCCAGTCCCATCCTCCAATCACCAGAATAAAAGCAGTGAGACAGGATGCTTCCAAGGTGGGAAAATTACATTGCGAAAATGAAGGCTGAGGATGTGGCATCTGATAAACAGGAGAGAAACCATGGTTGTTATTTAAAACCTAGCTCTGTCTCAATTCCACCAAAGGAGACCCTGAAGCAGAAATAGCAGCCTCCTTCATGAACTGAGTCCGGAGCCGGTACGATGGCTCCCTGTGTCCGCACGTTGCATCTTGAGACTCTAAACAAATGTCTGACACATGCGTGTGCAGCACTTCCTCTGTCTACATCTTCTACCTGTGGATTCTGCACACTACAAAAGCAGTGGCTCCTCCACTTCTCGCAGCTCTGGGAGGAAGGCCGAGGCACAGACCTCCGTTTGCAGATGGAGACCTGGGGCCCAGGGCGGGTGGGACGTTCCTCCACAGGTGATGGGAGGAGCCAGGGTTTGCTCCATCCCACCTGAGCCTGCTCACCACGGGCACCCCTCCCCCGTCTCACTAGCCCTCCCCCATGCTGAGCTTCCCACCCCTGTCTTCTTGCAGCATGGGGTAGGACTTGAACCTAGAGCTGCATGGGTAACAGTGGGATTATTACTGCCACGCCTTGCAGGCTGGTGTTCCTGGAGCAGTGAGTATTGGAGAGGTAAGGTTACTAAGATCCTGAGTTGACCTGCAGGAGGCCTCGGGGTAGACACCACCCACCCATGAATGGAGGGCATGAACCCCGAAAGTCCAAAGCAAGCACAGGCTGCTGACGTTGCTTGCTTGGTTTTGTTGTCCTGCTTCACAGTTGCCAAGCCCACATCAGATGATAGCGGTGGACCTGGCGCCTGTCATCGTGACTCGAGTCTCGACTTGCCCGCCGCATGCAAGTTCCACTGTCGCAAAGTGCGGCTGCAACCCTGGCCAGCCAGTCCCCAGAGCAGCAGGACTGCGTGAGTCCAGCCGCACTGCCTGGTGGGGTTTAGCCTGAGGTCACGCGTCGCTCCACCAGTGGGAAGGCAAACCCGTGGCCTCCACCTGTGAATCTGCAGCAAGATCCGCATTCAGCTCAATTCTGAAGCACTGACTTCTCCTACACAGACAGAACTCGTCCTGGACATCTGGTTTACCCCCACTAAGAGGCACTCACTGCTGCTTGCATAGCATCATAGGCTTTGCCAAGTGTAACCCTTCATAGAAACGTGACAGCAAGAAACACACAGAACTGTCCCATCATCCACCAGGGCTGGCCAGAGGCGGCCTCTGCTCCGCATGGCTGGTGGCTCAGCACAGCTGCACACACAGCTCCCATGGCCTGTCCAGTTTCTCTTCTTGCTCCCCAAGACCCAGCAAAGGCTCCCACCCCCTCCTCCCATCTCACTAATGGAGCCCACACGGGCACCCGTGCCCCTGTTCCTTTCTAGTGGGTGGGACTGAGACATATCAAGGCGGCATGGGCACTGGTCTGGCAAAGAACAACTTCTAGAGCATTCTAGTTTAGAGGCTAGGTGGCCATAGACCGGGCCCTGGCTTTCCTACACTCTGATAGGAGAGGCTTGACCTTCTGGGACTCAGTTTCCCCATGAGAAACTCAGGCTACAGGAGGTCTCTGCCTCCTGGGATTGGGAGCAGAGTCTTTGCAGGAGTCCTGCTTGTAGCACGTGTACAATAGTCTGTGTTTAGGCTGCTGCCGGCAATACCTCGCCGTGGCTGGGGCCGGGGCCAGCCCCACTCAGGCAGCCAGAGCCATTCCTTTGCTTCGGAACAGTGATAAGTGGAGCGGGCGGCCCTGGACGGTCCACACAGGCACGATCTAATCGCACAGGCCCTCACAGCATGGTGCTTCCTCCGTTTGGAAGCCAGCGTAGGGTTTCACAGGCTTCTGCTGACGCTGCGGGGCAGAGGCCCTGTGCAAAGACCAGCCAGAGGCCCTGGACACGGCCAACAGCTCCCAGCTGGTGACAACACAGGCTGGGCACCATCCCCACGGGGAAGCGGAGTCTGCTGGTGACCGGAAGAGCTTAAAGCAAACTCTCCCACCACCTCCGGATAAAGCCCAGCTGGTCAGCACCGTGAATTAGACCAGGACACCCAAGGCCAGCAAACACGCTGAGCCGCTTTGGACTGTGGACCTCTTGGCCTGTGCAGGCATGGACGGCGGGGGGAGGGGTGCCTCTGTCCTCTCCTGGGCTCTGCGTCCCCCAGGCCCAGCTCTCCCCATCAAGCCCAGCGCCCATACCATGTGCCACGTGCCACTCACCTCTGCCCTGGACCACTCTTGTCTCCACAGCGCCTCCTCCCCCACCTCAGGGGCTTTATTCAATGTCACCTCTCAGTAAGGCCAGATGGGGCCCCGTTCCCTCATCAATGTGCCGTATGACCACCCCCATAATGCCCACTTAATTTCTCTAGTTAACAGTATGAACATTCGCTGACCCGTTTTATCTCCTGGTTTCTCTATTAAATCATGCGCCCACTTGGTGATTAGATCTCTCTCCCTCCCGTGGGGACATCGGCAGTGCCCGGCAGCGCCTTTTATTGTCACAGCTCAGGGATAAAACTCCCATCTGGCTCACTCCTGCAACCCTAGCTACTCAGGAGGCTGAGATAGGAGGATCACAGTTTGAAGACAGCAAGGCAGGAAAGTTCATGAGACTCTTATCTCCAATAAACCACACACACACACACACACACACACACACACACACAAGCCAGAAGCAGAGCTGTGACTCAAGCAGTAGAGCACTAACCTTGAGAAAAAAAAAAAAAAACTCAGGAAGAGCACCTAGGCCCTGAGTTCAAGCCCTAAGACTGGCACACAAAAGACAAAAAAACAACCAAAAAACCCTGGTACTGAGTGGGTAAGACCAACGGTGCTGCTAGATGTTCCGCAGTGCCCGGCACAGGCCCCAAGGCCTCAGCCAGTCCCTAATGCCAACTGTCCTGTACTTGTGAGCCACACCGCTGAGAAACAGGCACATCAGAGTGGCTCCCAGATGAGTCTGAGTGAAGATGTAGGAGGGATTTGGGGAGTGCTCCCCCAGTTCCACACTGGCTCACAAGTAGTTACCTACCAGCTCCTCCCCACCCCCTCTCCAACTTCCTTCTCCAAAGAAAGAAAACCAGGAGCCACTTCCTGGCAGCTGCTTCCGGCTGGTTTCCACAGGGAGGCCTCACTATCAAGGCCTCGCCAGCCTCCTCCATCCTCCTCCGCCCTCCTCTGCCTCCTAATCTGGAGTCGGCTCTACAAGGTGGCAGGGCACCGTGGTTCCTGCTACAGGACAGGGGGAGAAGAGGCCAAGGCCCATGGCTCTCGGCCTTCCTGGATTCCCAGAGCTGACTAGCATTCAGGAATTCAGGATGGGAAGGAGGCCCATGGAAGTCTTGCTCCCAGCGAGGGGCCAAGGCTGGCATTGTACTCATGCTCTCCGGCTTCAGGAGGACCAGGCTTGGTGGCGATGATGTATGCAGACGGCTCTGCCCACCTGAGTAGAGCCCCCCCACCTCCAGAGTCCCCTCAGCTGGGTGCCTGAGGGCTGCAAACCACAGGAAGACAAAGAGAGACAAAAGCCAAGGTTCTCAAGTAAGATTTCCTCCCAGAACCTAATGTTCTGGAAAAATTCTCCTAATTAGTCATTAATTAGTACATGATCAGCACTGTGTGCCAAGGATTAAGTGGATAATTCCCATTATTTGTAGACAGCGATGAAATGCATCTAATCAGCCAGGCAGGAGGCGAGCAGCCACCCGCTTTGAGTCCTAGTCACAGCTGGAGGCCTCCACGGTGCCAGCACCAGCCACCAGCACCAGCCACCAGCCACCAACGCCAGCCACCAGCACCAGCTACCAGCGCCAGCTACCAGCCACCAGCCACCAGCCACCAGCGCCAGCTACCAGCCACCAGCACCAGCCACCAGCGCCAGCTACCAGCCACCAGCACCAGCCACCAGCCACCAACGCCAGCCACCAGCGCCAGCTACCAGCGCCAGCTACCAGCCACCAGCGCCAGCTACCAGCGCCAGCTACCAGCCACCAGCCACCAGCGCCAGCTACCAGCCACCAGCACCAGCTACCAGCGCCAGCTACCAGCCACCAGCCACCAGCGCCAGCTACCAGCCACCAGCACCAGCCACCAGCACCAGCCACCAGCGCCAGCTACCAGCCACCAGCGCCAGCCACCAGCCACCAACGCCAGCCACCAGCACCAGCTACCAGCCACCAGCTACCAGACCGCAGCCACCAGCGCCAGTCACCAGTGCCAGCCACCAGCACCAGCCACCAGCACCAGTCACCAGTGCCAGCCACCAGCACCAGCGCCAGCCACCAGCGCCAGCCACCAACGCCAGCCACCAGCTACCAGCCACCAGCCACCAGTGCCAGTTACCAGCCACCAATGCCAGCCACCAGTGCCAGCCACCAGCACCAGCTACCAGCCACCAGCTGCCAGCCATCAGCGCCAGTCACCAGCGCCAGCCACCACCACCAGCCACCAGCCACCAGCGTCAGCCACCAGCACCAGCTACCAGCCACCACCACCAGCCACCAGCCACCAGCCGCCAGCCACCAGCCACCAGCGCCAGTCACCAGTTCCAGCCACCAGCGCCAGTCACCAGCTCCAGCCACCAGTGCCAGCCACCAGCCCCCAGTGCCAGCCGCCAGCCACCGGTGCCAGCCACTGGCCTAGTCCTCATTTTCCCATGGCATGCTATTCCCAAGTGCAGGGAGAAATGCCGCTTCCTGGATAGGCAGGTTTTGAACACAGATTCTTCCTCCTAAAGATTCTGCAGCCTGGCTCTCCTGCTTTGGAAGCCAGTGTTCAGAACCTTTCGGCTACTCGAGCAGAGTGCGTGGGTAATTTTAGCATCCATAATTGAGTCTATAACAACACCTCCTTTAAGCGACTATGATTCAGCTCTTAATCACAGTATTTTATTATAGTGTCATTCCAAAAACCCTAGACTTTATTCCTCATTAAAAACAATTAAGTCTAAGATGCTCTGTACACATAAATGGACACATTACATTGAATCTTTGTGCAACTATGTGAAGATAATTTTTTAAAAATTTTAATAGAAAATAATTTATGACAAGTATACAAGGCAAATTTAATCCTCAAAAACATTTACAGAATACTAGCAATAAATTATTTGAAATAATGGTATGAAGTAAGCCATCTTTAGAGAAAAGCATTAATGCTAGACTCTATTGAATGTGCATAAAAAGCCAATTTATTTTTTCTTTTGTTGGTCGTGGGGCTTGAACTCTGGGCCTGGGAGCTGTCCCTCAGCTCTTCAGCTCAAGGCTAGCACTCTACCGCTTGAGCCACAGTGCCACTTCCAGCTTTTTTCTTTTTGTTTATGTGATGCTGAGGAGCCCAACCCAGGGATTCATGCATGCAAGGCCAGCACTGTACCCCCTAGGCCACCTTCCCAGCCCTATTTTCTAATTTGTATGAAAAGTACCTTGAAAATGCATGTTACTGTTACACAGATCAGAGCAGGAAGCCCCGATCTGATGCATGTTCCTCTTAATATGGGCCTCCGACTTTGTTTAAAGTTACAAGCAACCTTCTCTGACAGCTCTATGTGCAGCATTAGTGAAGACAAATTTTTAAATAAGGGAGACAAGCCAAGTTAAAGCTTGACTGTTCTTACATCCAGCACAACTCCTAGAAATCCTACAGAGCCCTAAGACATTATCTCCGGTGTCAGACTGTGATTCACAGGATTCCATGCTCACAGACCTGTGCAGGGGCCAGGGCCGGAGCAGGACGGGCGTGGTCCACTAGCATCAACAAGTCCCACTACGCTCTATGCAGCTCTGTGCGATTGTTGGCTGCTGTTGTTGTTGTGGCTTCTTTATACCCTGAGGAAAAAGCTAGGAATGCAGTTGGCACCTGACTGCTGCTGACCTTTGAACCTCAGAGGTCCCGAGCACAGGAGCAGGTCCCCTACTTCCCCTGGGGAACCTGGTCATACCCGACCCGTGATCTTATAAGGAGTTTCAGGAAGTTGTGACTTTTTCTGTCTCCCCGCTAGAACCCGAGCCCCAGATTTCTCCAGTGTGTGCCGCTGCCACCGCCCTCTACTTCCTAAACACCTGCAGCACCGCATGAGAACCCCATGCCCACAAATAAACCACTCCCATTTCAGCCCTGGCAGCCTCCAGTTTGCTTTGGTGTGGATGGGTTTAGCTCTTCCACGCAGGCCACGTGAGTGGAGTCAGGCAACATGTCACTTTGGGAACCTGTCTTCTTGGATTTCATATATGTGTATGCATGTGTCACAGCTTTATTCCTTTTGATAGCTGAATAATATTCCATTCGATTCCATATCTGGCTAGGCATCATAACGACAGGAACACATTCTGAGTTTTGTTATGCAAACCTGAGAGATGGCACTTACCCATCCTTGAGTGTCGGGGCCGGGCCCCTCACAGCCCGGCTACAAACCTAGACCATGTGTTTCTGTGCTCAGCAGCGTGGGCCACTGCAAAGCCTCGGTAGCACCACCTTCCACTCCTCCATCATCTTTGAAGCACATTAAACACCTTCCATCTCGAGGCCCAGGATCACTGTGACTGCGGCTCTTCATACTGCATGCTGTACACTGGGTCTATCTATCTGGCTTTTTTGCTGCTTAATTAGAGATAAGCGTCTTGATTTGTCTGCTCAGCCTGGTCTGATCCTCAGATCTCAGCCTCCTGTGCAGCTAGGATGACAGGCATGCAGGAAAGCTTCAGTTTTATAGATGAAGAAGCAGGCCGCACACCCCCAGGTGACTCTGGATGCAGGTCCTGGACACCTTGCTCTGTTCCCACCGAGCTGTGACGGTCAAGATCACAGGCCTCCCCGGCTGGCATCGCCTGCCTGCACATCCCTGCTCTCCACACTTGCCCACCTACAGCTCTGCCTCCCCTTGAGGCCCCTCCTCCTCCCTGATGCTCTCCAGCCTCCCTGTCTTACCTTCCCAGCCCTCTAATAATCCCCTTCTGAGCCCACACGGCAGTGTAGTGTAGCCCAGGCAGCCAGTGTGGACTGGGGGCCCCCCGTACCTGGGTGGGGAGAGTGTGGGAGGGAAGCTGGGGTCAGCCGGGGGCCTCGGCCTGGCAGAAGCGTCACTCGGGCCCACGTGTCACAATGTCACATGGTGACACTCAATAACACAGAGGGCAGGCACCTCCCCTGCTGGTGAGGCTGGCGGCAGTGAAGTCTCCATGAATACAGAGATGTAAGGGTTGATGGCTGGATGGGTAGATAAGTGGGTAGATGGATGGATGGATGGATGGGTAGATGGGTGGGTGGGTGGATGGGTAGACAGATGGTTAGCTAGAGGTGGATGGATGGATGGATGGACAAAATGGGGTGTGTACACACAATGGCATACTATTCAGCTAAACAGCAGGCAAACCTAACGCATGCTCTAGGACACAGTGTAACCTAAGAACACTGTGCTGAGCAGGGAAGGCCGTCATCACAGAAAGGCAAATCCTCCCCCATCCCACTGACATGAGGCACCCAGGCCGCCAGGCCCAGAGAGAGGGGACCGTGTGGAGCATCACAGGGCCAGAGCTTCAGTGTTCCAACATCGAGTTCAGGAAATGGAGAATGGTGGCATTGCACAGCGATGTGGATGGACTTAATGCTGCAGAACTTACCTCAGTACAGACTAAAATTTAGGGTGGTGAATGTAGAGCCAGAGTAGTATCACACGCCTGTCATCACAGCTACTTCAAAGAAGATTGGGAAGAGCTGATTTGGGCTTGAGGCCAGCCTGAGCAAAATGTTAGTGAGCTCTCCATCTCCACAGACAACCTGGATGCCTACGATCCCAGCTACGTAGGAGGTATAGGTAGTAAGAACAAAAGCATGCAATCTGTCTGAAAAATAACCATAACAGGGATGGAGATGTGGTTCTAGTAGAGAGTCTGACTAACAGGTGCAACGTCTTGAGTTCAAACCCCAGTACCACCAAATACAAGAATTTAAAAAGAAAGGCAAGGTAGGAACAGCATTTCTGGGCCATCCACCAGCGGAATGCAGGAAGTCCTCCGGTTTGCTGCTCCGGGTGTGTGTCAGATGTGGCTTAATGATGCAATTGCTCCCATTTATGGCTGAAGTCTCCCTCCTGCCAGGCCGTCGGTCAGTGCTGTTTGTAAGTTATTGTAAGTAGTCTCCCACATGGCTGCCGATTGGCCCATTCCACAGATGAGGGCGTGGAGGATCAGAGATGCTAAAAAACTTCCTCAGGTAACACCCAGAAAGTGGGAGATGGAAGGTGAGAGCGAGTCTTTGTTTTGAAATCTACAACTTTGATGTTTATCGGAAAACGCCCCTCAGCTGGCACCAGTGACTCACCCCAGTAATCCTAGCTACTCAGGAGGCTGGGATCAGAGGATCAGTGACTCACCTCTGTAATCCTAGCTACTCAAGAGGCTGAGATCAGAGGATCACAGCCCAAAGCTAGCCCAGGTAGGAAAGTCTCTTATCTCCAATTACTAGCAAAAAAAAAAAAAAAAAGCCAGAAGTAGAGGTGTGGCTCAAATGGTGAAGCTCTGGATTTGAGTGAAAAGACTATAGGACAACACCCAGGCCATAATTTCAAGTCCCAAGACTGGTGCAAATCTACACACCATAAACAAATAAACATTAACTAAGCAAACAAGCAAATAAATAAATGAGACAGCCAGCTGCCCCCAGGTCACAGTTGGGAGCAGGGCTGGGGCCACTGGGCCCAGGGACCGTGGTGCTGACTCAGCCACCGTGAATGCAGGCTCAGCTCTGCAGCGGCTGCCCTGAATCCCCGCACCTGGCAGCCGGTGCTGCAGGGTTGGCGTGAGCCCAGAGATGGCTGGAGGCCTTGCGTCCTCCCTGGCCTCCCCGGCCACCCACGCTGGTTTCCTGATGGAAATGTACTGCACCCCTAAGCCAGTGCATGGAAAATTACACGGCCAGTGCCACGGGCCGGCCTGGCACGGCTTGCGTCCTGCAGAGATTTCAAATGATACAGCCTTTCATCTTTGTCCTTTTTTTTTTCCTTTTTCATCTGTGGGCGGAGGAGGGAGGCAGCGTGCAGGCCCCGAGTGCAACATGACTCACTGCAGACAGAAATGACAAAGCCTTTCTGAGCAGATAGGGCAACAGACGGCGCGGAGCGAGGGCTGGTCTCACGCTCCCACAGCCCCGCTCCTAGTTCATGCCCCACACTGGCACGTGGGCAGCGGCAGACAAACACGGAGATGAACCAAAGCCTGCCCTCAGGCTTCTGCTCTACAGGGGGGGCTGGGGTGTCACGGGACAGGGAAGCGGATAGGGCGGCGCCTCTGAGGACTAGCAGGAGCTGGCACCAGTAACTCACACTGTCCTCCTCGCCACTCAGGAGGCTGAGATCTGGCAGGGAAGTCCATGACACTCTTTTTGTTGTTGTCGTCGTTGGTCGTGGGTCTTGAACTCTGGGCCTGGGTGCTGTCTCCAAGTTCTTCAGCTCCAGGCAACCGCTCTACCACTTGAGCCACAGCGCCACTTCCAGTTTTCTGGTGGTTCATTGGAGATGAGTCTCATGGACTTTCCTGCTGGGCTGGCTTTAAACCATGATCCTCAGATCTCAGCCTCCTGAGTAGCTAGGATGACAGGCGTGAATCACCGGCATCCAGCTCATGACACTTTTATGTCTAGTTCACCATCACAAAGCTTGAAGAGGAGCTGTGGCTCAAGTGTAGAGGAGCAGCCTTGAGGGAAAAGCCAAGGGACAGCGCCCAGGCCCTCAATTCAAGTCCCAGTCCTGGCACTAAAGAAAGTTATGGCGGGAGCTCGGTGGGCCCCCTCCGGGAGGGGAAGTCACTAGGGTTTGGGAGTCGAACCCAGCTTGACCCTGGGACTGGTAGAAAGAATCAGTGGGAGCACTGGGTGTCACCAGGACCACAAAGGAGCACTTGGCTTTGACTCTAAGCAAGATGGCAGCCAGCACCCGGGGCAGAGGGCACAGAGGGCTGGAGGCGCCGATGGGGTCAGGCCGAGGTGGCTGACACAGGTGATAAATCCGGGGGCCTGGTGTGGGTGGCCGGCAGAAGCCAGAGCCGTGCTGTGTGTTATTGACAGAGAGTGCCAGCACGCGCCCTAGGGGCACAGCTAGGCCAGGAGGCTTAGGGGAAAGGCTCCCTGGGTCGGGCTGCTGCCCCCCTGGCTCTGCGGCCAGGGCTGGCAGGCGCTCAGAGCTGCGGCGGTGTGGGTCCCGGCAGGCTGTGCTGGGATTAGGCTGCTATCTCTGTTTACCATCAGGGCAGGACTTGTGGTTCAGGAGCCGTCTGGATGCACGCCCCGCACGGCCCCGGTGCCCGCCTGCCTGTCATGTGTGTGTCCTCCGGGCTGTGTGCTGGCCACGGCCTGGCCTCCAGGCAGGAGAGCAGTGTGCTGCAGCAGCACGCATCACCTGATTCTTGTCTATAGACGCTTTGCTTTCTCAGCTCCTGATGAGCAATAAGAACGGGCCGAGCCTTGAGGCCTTGGGAAGCGTGCTGTCCTGGGCTTGTCAGGACACCAACAGAAAGCCCAACAGTTTCAACTGGGAGAAAGCTTTCCTTCCTCGCCCCCAAACTTCAAGGCAGGCAAGGATCACGTGTCTGTTACACAAGCAACAGATTGACCGTCTGCAGGGAGCAATTGATGCTCAGGCCTCCTGTGCAACCCGTTATGCCTGGGCAGCCCTCGGGGCCCGACTGTGGGACCTGGCACCAGTGCCCACCTGGTCCCCCCCCCAGACACAGTCCTGTCACATTCCTGCGAATATGGCTCTTCGAGCTCAGGTCATTTCCAGCACCCCTTGTGGTCCAAGGCACGAGAGACAGCTCCTCACTGCCGCCCGTGGAGGCTTTGAATGGTGAGTTGTTTCTGACGCTGTTCCAGACAAGGCTGTGGGTTGAGAGACACACGCCTCTGTGAACGCGACTGTCCTCAAGTTGGAGATGCTAAGATGAGGTCCTGCTGGATCACCTAGATGGGCCCTCGGTGCAGAGACCAAGAGGACAGTCCCGTGACAATGGACACATCCTACAGCAATATAACCACGGATCAAGAAACATCCAGAACCAAGAAGCTGGGAGAGGTGTCGGTAGAACCTCTGCTGAGCCTCCAGAGAGAGGACCGCCCATTTGATTTCAGACTTCCAACCCGTGACGTCCTAAACATCGGTTGCTCACAGCCACCAGAGCGGGTGGGTATAGCAGCTTCAGTGGTCTCGGTCTTCTTGTGCTGGTGTAATAAAATACCTGAGGCTGAGTAGATGATAAAGAAGAAGAAGACCACCTTCTCAGTGTCACGACCCAGGCGCTGGCTGGCTTGGTTGCCTGGTGCAGGCTACCATCTGTTTCCAAGATGGCGTCTCACCGCTGCCTCCCAGGCGGAAGCTCAGGGGGATGGAGCACGGAGTGTCACCTCGGTTGAGAGGACTCACCAGGGGAGACGCCCTTCCCACCCATCCCCCTCTGAAAGACCTCAGGACGTTTCAACACCTGAATTCTGGAAGAGATGCCTTCAAACCATAGTACCTAGGAAACAAACAGTCTTCAAAAAGGAATCACCCTTTTGATACCTCAATTTCAGACTTCGGCGAACCCCGCGCACTCCCAAGATGTCTGCCTGCTGACTGTGAAGTAGTAGCCTACAAGACACAAAGTGGGTGCTGTAACCAGTGCGGTGGTGGTCCTCCAGGGGGCAGCTGTAGGTCAGGAGGGCGGTGGCCATGGTGGGGGCCTATGGCCCCTACAGCAGGTCAGACAGGTGAAGCAGTGGACGGCAGAGCAAGTCCCAGAAAGGAAGTAGCAAAGGCTCAGAGAGGTATAGTCCATGAACGCAAGGCAAATGACCTTAGTTCTCAGTCACAACTCGGGAAGTGGAAGCCACCCAGGGTTCTAAGGAGCAGAGGAAAGTAAGCCCAAAGCTGTGTGAGCCAGAGGGTAGGCTGGGGGTGGGGGAAACTGAGGCAGGGCAAATGCCCCACACAGCACAGGCTCCCGGGCCACAGCGTTTCACAGTAATGGCCAGTGGAGCCCTAGGACGTCTGTCTCCTTGTGTCACCCAGCAGCTTCAGGAAAGCAACGTGGCCTCAGGCACGCAGCTCTCCTCGTGGAGTTCCACCATTGGACCAGGCCCAGCGCGACGGGGCGTGCTGCCGGCCTCCTCATCCCCGGGAGCAATGACCCACAAGAAAACACGTGACTCTGGTGTCTTCCCAAAGGAAATTCTAACCTGTCCCAAATGTCTGTTCCCAAACATGCTCTTCAGACTCGGGGGACGTGACAGGACTGACTGGGGCAACAGCGTGCCACGTGCCAAGGCCACACGACACCACGCTGCATCAGGCCCTCCTGGCTGGAAAGGCCCTGGCACGTGGGCAGCTTGAGAGGGGAGCCCCCTGGGGAAGACCGGACACCCCAAGACCAGACACCACATGGCTGATGGACGGACAGCCATCCCAGCATCCCGAGCAGGTCCTGTCCATGTGTCCCATGCGCTGTTGTCTGTAACTATTAAAACAACAACAACAACAACATTTGCAGGCAGCTTTTCCTGTCCCAGAAGCCCATTCGCCAGCTGCAAATTCTTCTTTCCAGCTTCCCAGCCGCACAGAGCAGTCAGCATCACCCTCCCCCCCTCCCTCCTTATTCTGTGGTCTGAATGTGCTTCCTAAGCCTCAAATGTCTATAGAGACGCCCAGGCCACCGTGTAAGTATGAGAGATCCCCCGACTGACACCCCGGCTCTGGCTCACAATGCCAAGCTGCGGCAAGAAAGCCAGCGCCAGCCTCCACAACTCTGAGAAACGTGTTTCTTTGCTTTATAAACTTAGCTAGCCTCAACAATTCGGTGACAGCAACCGGAAAAGAGCGCAAAGATGCTGGGAAAGTTCAACTCGGCCACTTACTCTCATGACTCTGAACCAAAGAAAAGGCCAAGAAATGGGTCGCATCCATGCTGTGAGCGTGGTCTCCGCCGTGCTAGCCTCCCGCTTCCCGCTTCTAGCTGGGGACACATCTGGGCAGGAATGCAGGGTAGAGCATCCTAACACCACAGTGCTGAAGACCAAAGACCTCACGTGTGCTCTGCCTGTGCGTGGGTTCCGAAGAGGAAGGCAACGGCCCAGAAAATGCACTGTCTGCCACAAGCAGGAACGCAAGGCCGCCTTCACGCTCTTGTGCCCATCTCCAGAGAAGCACAGCTAAACAAGCAGCAGGGCCTGGCTTCCCCCCTCCTCCTGCCCTTCCCCACCCTGCCACCAGCCCCCTGGAAACTCTCCCGATTTTATGGAGGTTTTGTGTGATTTAATTACTGTCTTCTCTTTCCACCTTTATTATTAAGCTTCCCACACACTTAGCAGCTCAAAGAATATCTGTTTATCTTGTACTTCTAGGGGTCAGAAAGGTCAGATTTAGTCTGAATGCGCTGGTAGCGCTGGGGTGGTCGGGGGGTGGAGGTTCTTAGCTCAGGCTGTAGGAGGGAATGAGTCGTGAGGTTGCCCACACGCCTTGGCTCACAGCCCCTCCCCTCACCAAAGCCAGCGGTAAAACCAGAGGCTGAGGAAGTAGCATCGAAGACTGAGGCCGGCCCCAGAACACAGGACCCTGAAGGATCCTTCACATCCATCCCAGGGGACCACACGGAGGCAGGCAGGCACATGAGAAAGATTATTGTAAGGTTTATCAGAGAGGCCATATTTCCCAGGAGAGGGAGCCCATGGCACCCGTCCCCATCCAGGAGGGTCTGGGGGGCAGGAAGTGAGGTGGTGGCGTGCCCAGGTGGGTCTGACAGAGAGAGGGAGGGGCCAGCTGTATGGCTGGAACTCCGGGGCAGGGAGGAGCCCAGGTCCCGGTGGAGCTGAGGACAAAAGGTGGGCATAATGCTAACAGACCCCACCCGAAAAATAACTTTAAAAAGCCAACCAGCGCTGAAGGCATGGCTCGGGGGTAAATCGCCTGCCTGGCAAGTGTAAGGTCTTGAGTTCCAACCCTAATATCGCCCCCAAATAAAACAGAAACAGACCTCTCATTTACTTCATTTTTTTAAAGTTCTTTCTTTTTTAAAGTATTTCAAATAGAATCTATGAGGCCAACATAGAGACTAGACATTTTTGTTCCCAAGATCTTGGCTGTGGTCCTTTGCCAGACGGCTAACATACTGTTCCCGGTCTCTGCACCTTTTCACTACAACCCCGTTTCCTCTCGGTTTGTGTGTGGTGGGGAGGGGACGGGTCGTGGGGGGGACGGTGAGGAGGGGGGACCATGGGGAGGGCATTACCGGTGGTCTCCCTTTTTCACTACAAACATACTTTGGGCTTTCTAGGGGACACTCGCCCCCCCCCACTTCTGTAAACAGCGTATATTGCACAGAATCTTGTTTTCATGGTGTCCCTGCGGTGGGGACAGGGGACTTTCCCCGCCCACAAGCCCTAAACCACTCACCATCTGCCCCCTGCCAATGCTTGCTGCAAACTAGCTCCACCGGCCAAACAGCCCTGCCTGCCCGCTGCCAGTCGGGGGTCTGTGTGCCTGGGGCGAGTGAGGAAAGCCTGTTACACCCCACCTGACCCTGCGGTGACCGCCGAGGCACAAGCAGAAGCGACCTCAGCAGCTGCCTGGCCGGGTCATTCTCCAGCCCCGGTCCCCTGCCCCGGCGCCCGGCCACAGCCCCGAGGAGGGACTAAGTGGTCCCAGCACGGCGCACCCCCGGCCCCTGCCACAGCCTCTGAGCTCACAGGAGCCACAAACACACAGCCTCTGTGCGCGTGGGGTTCTGATCCCGTTAGAGGACTGGGGAGCCGGAGGCGGAGAGACGGGGCTTTGCCAGTCACAGTGGGGGGGTGGAGTAGGGAGGTGGGGGCAGGCGGGTGAAGAGGAGGCTCACAGGCAAGTCAGCCCCTTCCCGCTCGCTCAGCCGCACCAGAGCCTCTTTAAAGGTGCTGAAAGTAGCACTACTCAATTCAAGCTGGTTTGCTTAATCTCGTGAAAATGTGGGTCAAAGCATCTCTCTGCTTTTAGACATCGGAAGCTTCTAGACAGGAACCCACCAGCTCCATCCATAGGCAAATCCAACCCTTGCTTCCTGCCAAGCCGAACCCATGGGGTCTTCTCTGGGGACCCTGGAGGGTCCCCCCCCACTTCTCCACCCGCCTTCCACCCTGCCCGGCCGTGACTCACACCTGGCCAGGGCTGGGTCGGGGACTCGGCTCCCTGCACAGCTCTTCTAACTCAGTGAATAACCCCATTCCTGCGATGCTGAGCGATGGGCTTTCTCAGGGCAAGGCCTTTGTCTTGCTGGGGAGAAGGCTCACAAATCTTCACTTAGCCAGAATGTTCCATGAGGTTCTTGTGGGCCTCATCAGGGACTGTTCAGAGAACCAGCACCATGGGGAGGAGGGCGGTTGGCACAGAACACATCTTCCTGGGTGGATCCCGACATCAGTGGCTTTGTCTAGACACTGTCTGTGGCTCTGTCTAGACGCTGTGACTCTGGCTAGACACTGTCTGCGGCTCTGTCTAGACGCTGTGACTCCGGCTAGACACTGTCTGCGGCTCTGTCTAGACGCTGTGACTCCGGCTAGACACTGTCTGTGGATCCATCTGCACACTGCGGATCCACACAGCTCCACAGCTTCAAAGCCTGCTGCCCCTAGAGAAGTCCTTCCTAGCATCCTACCTCTTGCTTGTTTTGGGAAGTACTGGGGCTGAACTCAGGGCCCCACGCTTGCTAGGCAAGTGCTCCACCACGTGAGCCGTACCCGTCTTCCTGCCATTGGCTTTTAGGATTGGGCCTTAAACCTGCATCCTCCTGCCTCTGCCTCCCAAGTAGCAGATTCTGGCATTGCTCCCAGGTCTACTCTCTTGGTTTGAAATGAGAGCCTCACTGATTTTATTGTTAACCAAGGGTGCCCTCAGACTGCAATCCTTCTGTCTCTGCCTCCCAAGCAGCTGGGATCCGGGTGTGTGCCACTGTGCCCCAATGCATGGTTTATCTTTTGGGATTCTCGAAGTATCTACCCCCAATCCTTGACAGACTGCAATGTCCTTACGCCTCTCAACCCAAAGTCCCAAAGCCACATGCACGCGTCGGATGGAGAGCCAGAACATGAGAGCCTTGAGCTGTCTCAGGTGCCTGTGGGCCCTCACGTGGGGTTCTCGGTCGCTGGCTCTCGAAGGCTGACCTCTGCCCATAGGGAGTGTGGAGCTCTGTCTGTGGCAGGGCCAGGAAGAAGTCAGACAAGAAAGACTATGCCTGGCCTGGCAGAGACTCAATTCACCAACAGGGGAGGAGAGATGTGGCCGGTCTCTGACGAGAAATCCCAGCATCTAAGGGTCTTGGAGTGCTCCGTGATGGCTCACAAATGCCGGTGTCCATGAGGCTGAGCTGAGGGCCCTGCACTAATTTAGTGTGAGCTGATTTTAGATGGTGGTCTCATGATGTTACTTACCCAAGCTGGCCCCAAACTCCTAAGCTCAAATGAGCCTTTGAGCCAGGCACCAGTGGCTCACGTCTGTCATCCTAGCCACTCAGTTGGCTAAGATCTGAGGATCACAGTTCAAAGCCAGGCCGGGCAGGAAAGTCCATGAGACTCTTATCTCCAATAAACCACTCAGAAAACCAGAGGTGGTGCTGTGGCTCAAGTGGTAGAGCGCTCACCTTGAGCTGAAGAGCTGAGGGACAGCGCCCAGACTCAGGCCCAGAGTTCAAACTGCATGATAAAAAAAAAAAAAAAGATCCTCCTGCCTCCACCTCCCAAGCAGCACAACACCCAGCTGTCAGCATATCTAATCAAGAATGGAAGATCATGGTGGCTTCTGTGTTCTGAACTGCCAGCTTCCTCCCGTCATGACCCAGGCATGGTGGGTTCACGCTCTGACCTTCCCATCAACCCAGCCCTCTGACCATGGTGGTTTAACAGCCTCCAACCTCAGGCTGGCACGGAAGAGGAGGGCGGAGCTTGTGGGAGTAGCCAGGACAGCCCAGGAGGGTTGGGATCAGCCTGAGAATGACCAGTTGGGCTTCCCAGAGTCTCATCTCCAAGGCCCTGAACGAGCTAGACATTACTTCAGAGAGAACACAAGTAGATCTGGCCTGGTGATTTAAAGAGCCGAATGGGCAACCTGGCAACGAGCCTGCCGTGATCCACTTCCATCAAGCCCAGGCTCGGGGGCCGGGCTTCGCTCCCTGCTTTGTCAGTGATCCCACTGAGGTCAGAGAAGGCCAGACGCCCGAGGGAGGTCACAGGCAGCGGGCATTCTTGAAAAGAACAAGGCCTGCCTTCCGGAACTGCCTTCCATCCATCCCTGGCTAGCCACCGCATGGCCGGGTGTGAAAGCTTCCCCGTGAGCATCCTCGCCATCAGAATGGAGCTGCTGTGTCAAACCGGGATGGAAAGGAAGCAAAGGAGGAAAGAGGAAGAGAGGAGGATTCCATGCACACGGACCTGATGACAATAATCACCCTGGAAGACGGGGGAGACCTGGCCTAGCCTCGAACCCCTGCCGTCAGGGCGTCCTCTGGGACCCGTCCAGCAGCTCACCAGCGCCGGCCCCTGGTTGCTCCCTGCAGTCACAGATCATCGGTCCAGATCCACCTCTGCTTGCCTCACGCTCCTGCACACATGGCTTAGCACCGTCACTGCTCCCGGGGGACCTCAGTCTCTGGGGAATCTCTGCCGGGGGTGGGGGGGGGTGGGGGGAGGGCAGGGACATGGAACTGGACATGACCAGAATTGCAGCTGACCCTGCAAAGCAAAATACCTGGGTAAAAAATCGAACTGTTGAAATCACGAGGGTCAGGGTGAAAGAAGGAGGTCAGTTACGGTGCACAAAACTCACTTGTGGATTGGGGCTGGGGCAGAGCCAGGGGCCTGAGAAACCTGCATATCCATAACGGACACCTCCACAGTCACCTGACCAAATCCAAGATGGCCTCAGTCCTGCAAGCAAGCACGCATGGAACACTCCAGATCTCCACAGGCGGTGCCCAGAAAGCCAACCCAAATCTCCTGCGCCAGGCCAAGGAGCCAAGGCTGTTTGTAATGAGAATCAGCTATTTGTCTGAGCAAGCAAAGAGTCATATCACCCATGCTCTTAAAGGAAGTTATGGCATGCTTTCAAACAGCCTGAACGCAAGTGCGTGGTGGATTACAGGTGGTAACTATAGACGTGTGCCTGCAGGTGTGTACTAAGTCCACACATCCAACCCCAGAGCCCGGGCCCTGGCAAAGCTGGCAGCCCAGCGCAGACAGAGCCGTCCTCGCTTAATTCTTCTCAGAGCCCATGTGACTCGCTGTCGGGGCTGTGGTTCATGCTAAGGCTGGCTGGCTGTCTTTGTTCTGAAGAAAACGACCCTGCAGGAAGAACCATGAAATCACAGAAGGCGAACCTGGATGTCGCTCCGATTTCCAGAGTCTACATCCTCTGCTTTCCAGAAGAAGACACAAAATGATCTCCTGGGCCAGATTCCAGAGGAAGGAAGGGGCAGCCCTTGGGAATGAAGTGGATTACCTCTGCGAGTGGTGACTTACACATGTAATCCCAGATACTCCAGGGACGCGATCAGAAGGACTGAGGGTCAACACTGGCCTAGGAAAATAATTGACACAATCCCATCTCAACCAACAAGTGTGTGTAGGTGCTCATGGGGGTAAACCCAGCTATTCAGGAGGCACAGGTAAGAGGCTCATAGCTGTAGGCTGAGCTCGGGCAAAAGTGTGAGACCCTATCTGTAAAATAAAGCAAGAATGACTCAAGTCACATGTCACCTGGTCTGTGTCCTCACTATCCGACAGGGAAGATGGCAGAATGGCATTTTCCCCCAAAGTTCTGAGACTGAAAGATCGTGTCCCCCGCACCCAGACACACCCAAACCCACCCATGTGAGAAGACAGAGGAAACAGGAGGAGATTGAGTTTAGTCCTCTGTTCTTAGAAAGTCAGACTTTCCAGCCAGGCGCCGTGGCTCCCACCTGTCATCCCAGCTACGCGAGGCTGTTCCCTGGCACCTCTGGGAACGCAGCTGTGCTGGCTCAGGCCCTCTGCCCACTCGGCCCGCCTCCCTTTGGCTTCTCTCTCTCTCCGAGAATGAGTTGTTCTTGCTGGAGGACTCGGAACTTTGGTGGCCTGGTGGGTGTGGCATGGAGCGGCCCCTCGCCACGCCGTGGGCTGCCGGCAGGAACATCAGGGTCTTCCCGGGGCGCGTGGCAGACACTCACCACATCGGCAATGGATGCTCCCTTCTGTTTTGTCTTCACTACTCTAAACCCAAGCACCGGGCATGGCAGACACTGTCCGTCTGGTCTCTGCTGTGGTAACAAAACACCTAAAGCTGGGTGTCGTGTATCAGGAGGAGAGGGCTGCTTGGGGTTAAAGGTCATGGTCCTGGCACCTGCCCTGCTCCTGGCTGCATCACATGCCAGAGTTTAACCCCGTCGTGGCTGGATTGTGAGAGGTGGAGACCACTGGAAGTCAGGGGTGGGTGAGAGAACCCGGCCTGTTCCCACAGGAACTACTCAGGATTTGTGAGTCTACCCAACTCCTGTGCTGGGGCCGCCACGCCATGGGCAGAGCACGAGACCATGACCCTCAGATCTCAGCCTCCAGCACAGCAGGGACTACAGCATGAGCTACTGGAGCCCAGCTTCAATCTTATTGATAGTGTGCTATCAGAAAGCCCCGCTACAGTACACAATGCTGTAGCTGCTGTAACCCATTAACCATATTTCAGTAGAATGGTCTCCTTGGTGACCTGTGCCTGTGTCTCATGCACTTCAAGTCCATGCTCATGGACAGTGTGCAAAGGCTTCTCCAAGCTGCCCCAGGAACATGGAACAAAGAACTCCTGACTTAGACACTGGAGACCTCCACAAGTGAGCCAGGTACTGTGAGCATGCCTGTAGTCCTAGCTGTGCAGGAGGCTAAGGTGAGAAGGTGGAGAGTTCAATGTTAGCCTAGGCTACATAGTGGGATCTCATCTCCACAACAAATGAGGGAGGGAGGGAGGGAGGGAGGGAGGGAGGGAGAGGGAAGGAGAGAGAGGAAAGGAAGGAAGGAAGGAGGGAGGGAGAGAGGGAGGAAGGGACAGGAGGATGGAAGGAGGGAGGGAAAAATGTCATGTTTCTTTCCAGACATGCTCTGTGCAGTTGGAATTATTTTGTCAGGGGTGGGGCTTGAACGCAGGGCCTGGGCACAGTCCCTGAGCTCTTTTGCTCATGGCTAGCGCTCTACCATTTGAGCTATAGTTCCACTTCCAGATTTTTGGTGCTTAATTAGAGATAAAGAGTTTCATGGAACTTCCTGTCTGAGCTGGCTTTGAACTGTGATCCTCAGATCTCAGCCTCGTGAGTAGTTAGGATTACAGGCATGAGCTGTTGGTGCCTGGCTGAGTTAGAGTTGTGCAAGGATGCAGTCACGTGACCAAAGCAGATGATCTTGTAGAACCAACCACGGCACCCATGGCCGAGGCCATCTTTGTGGATGGACACAGTCGCTGAACAGTGAATGTTTCCACCGCGTCGGCCCCAGCAGGCTGCCCCCCATCCAAGAACGGGAGGTCTGCCTTTGTGAATTGTTTTAGCGTGCGGCTGTCTCATTTCCAGGAATGAGATGGTAAAAAATGATGTATTTTTGTGGTTTGGCGCTTGCAGCTCCACTCTGGCTCTTCTGGTCACTGTCAGCATCTGGAGATCATTATATGCTTTAAAGAAAACAACCCAAGTCAGCTACCACCGCAGGCTGCCCGTGGGGGCTGCCCGTGGCGCCTGGTCACGGGACCAGGCCGTGCTGTGGAGCAGGGACAGCGTGGTGGAAAGCCAGGTTTCCGGTGACCTGGACATGTCTGCGGAGAGGACCGCTTGCCCCAGCTCCCGGAGGCTGCCCCCCTCCCCAGCGCGGGCGAGTGGATTTCACCTGTGTCAGCACCACGGACGGCAGAGTCTCTGACTCATTTGCCCAGAGCCACCAAAGGGATCCCTGGATTGGGGTGCTGGTCCCCAAATGCAGGCGTGGCGGTCTCTGGCCGGCTGCCTTCCCGGTGCTCCCCCGGGTGGCCTGGGTTCTCGTGACTGAGAACAGATCAGGTGTTCACCCAACACCTGTCCAGTGGTGGAAGCCGCTGTGGGGGGCAGGGGGAGGGGGGAGACACACGTTCGTCACCCGCGGTGCGCTCTAACCACAGGGGAATTGGGGTTAAACCCAACGCCACCGCAGCAGAAAGCGATCGGCTTTAGGCGCTCTGCCTGCTGCTTGTCCTCCGTTCACTTCCTTCCCAAGTCATGGGCACAATTCAGAAACAATTCGGAAACAATTCAGGACACACGGACTCGTGTCCTGGACAGCAGGACGGAATCATGTCCAGAGCTGTGGGGAGGGAGGGGGACAAGGCAAGTCAGGATCTCACACACACTGCTCTACTCCCCCCGATGACAGAGGAAACACAGGAAGGAGCTCGGGCCGTCCTGCGGGAGGCGAGCGCCACCAGAGGCCCTGTGGGTAAGACGCGGGGCTGAGGAACGGCCCAGAGCAGAGGAAAGACTCAGAGCAGGAGCAGGGGGTGGGCGACCTGGGGAGGGTCTCGGGCTGGCGGGGACGAAGCGGTCCGGGATCGAGGACAGGAAACCTCCAAGCCAGGAACAGACAGGCGATGACAGACACCCACACGCCCACAGGGCCCTCCACCAAGTCCACAGCATGGCAGAGACACCAGATGGGCCCAGGCTGGCCTCAAACTGACCATCCCCTGGCCTCAGCCACCCAGCGCTGGGATTCTAGGTGTGCACTACCATGGCTGGCTCCCACATTGGAAAATGTCAGAGTCTGAGGTGAAGTTCATTGTGCAGGGAGACGTGTCCATGGAGACAAGGACACAGAGACCCTGAGCAAGGCCACGGGAAGACCTGGTGTGGCCAGGAGAGCAGCCGCAGGAAAGTCCAATGCACGGACGCCTCCTGACCTCCAGAGGCAAGGGGCGCAAGGCTGCTGCAGAAGGCCCGGCCTGGTGTTCGGTTATGTCAGCCAGAGCAAACGACAGCATGGCCCAGGCTGGGGAGCCTCGAGAACACCAGCCTCACCCTGGCTCCCAGACTCCAGCTCGGGCCGGGGCTCTGGAGCTCCAGGATGGGGTGGCCAGGGCGGGGGAGTGAGCATGCCTCCTCCAGGCAGCCTTCCCGGGCTGAGCCCCACGCTCACCCGTGTGGAGCCAGCCAAGGGGCGTGCACAGGGAAATGCCTGAGAAACAGGATGGAGTCTCGTGCCTGGGATGGGGGCAGGGAGGGGCTGGTCAGCACCCTAAAAAGGTGCAGCTCCCAGGTCAGCCTGGAGGACATCGTGTGATGTGAATGCTGCTCGCTCCAAAGGGCCCACGGTGAAGCTGTTGACCTCTACGAAGTGGAGGGGTGGCCGTGGGAAGCAGAGGTGGAGGGTGGAGGGGAAGGAGGGACAGGAGGAAAGACTTGGAATGTTCTATGGCGTTGTATGGGTTGCGGCATTAAATATACATCTCCAAGTAGCTAGTAGTACAGAGGACTCTGCGTGCTGTCTGCACGCAGCAGTAATGGACACACAGAGCAAGCGTGCTCAGGGCTATCACCCTGTGCACAGGGTACATGTGTGTCATCGGGGTCCAGTGAAAATTAAAGTTAGAACCCATGGACCAGGATGGCTTGGAGAGGAAAAGCCTTATCTTGTTGCATGTAAAGGACGGCCTGGGATAGGGACAGCTCTTCCAGAGAGCACAGAGCTGGGACAGAGACAAGAACAACACACTGTGGCCCAACACTGGAGGAAGTGGACAGCAAGGACAGGCACTTGTCACTTCAAACGCCTCGCCTGTGTTCACTTCCTGCTTGTATAAAAACCCAAATCAGGCGGGGCACCAGTGGCTCACGCCTGTAATTCCAGCTACTCAGGAGGCTGAGATCTGAGGGTCACGGTTCAAAGCCAGCCCAGGCAGGAAAGTCCGTGAGACTCTTATCTCCAATAAACCACTCAAAAACAGGAAGTGGAGCTGTGGCTCAATGTGGTAGAGAATTAGCCCTGAGCAAAAGAGCTCAGGGAAGCACTTAGCCCAGAGTGTAAGCCCCATGACCGAAAAACACAAAAACAAAAACAAAGAAAAAACACCCAACTCTGACACCCAGCACCCCAGGGCCGTCCACCCAAAGGACCTGACTCACAGACATGCGTCGGCAGAGGGTGGTTTGTGTCACCAGTGCTGGTCTCTTTGGTTTATATTTTCACATGTATAAGCACTAGCTGGCCTTAAGGAGGTTTTAAAAAAAAAAACAAAACTTGTTTTAAAATACTGAAACTAAATGATAAGGCTCCTTGTAATTCTTCTAGGATAGTGATGAAAAGAAAGAACCCTTTCTAGAACAAAACCATTCTTCAAACACGTTAAACATGACAGAGACGCCAGTCTGGTGCAGGTGAGAGGGAGTGAGAAGGAGATAAATCCTGAGGATGGACTGACTGACGATTCAGCTGTGAGTAACCAATCGTAGGCATGCAGTAAATATTGGTTAAAGGGCTAAGGAAAGGAAGAGAGCAAGGGAGGGGAGGGAAAGAGGAAGGGAGGAGGGATAGGAAAAGAAGGAAGGGAGGGAGGGAGGAAAAGAAAGGCGGGGAGTAAGCTGCTCATCAGATCAGGGGCCCCTCAAGGAAAAACCAGCCTGAGAGGCCAGGACCAGCACTGGGGCGGGGGTCAGGATGGCTGCACCCCTTAGGCAAAGGCCACACACCCGGCAAGAGGTGCTGCTACTTAGCTCTTTCTCAGGGTTCGGGACTGGGCTCAGAGGCCGCTTCTTGACCCCTCCTGAAATCCCTCCCTGCGGGGAGGGGTCTGGCCTACCAGCCTGCCAGGGCACAAGGAACCTATGAAAGAAGAAGAAGTTGAGTCCAAGTGGTCTCCCTGTTGCCCACAGAACTGCTAAGACGCAGGGGCGGGCCAGCTGGGACTGCAGCGGGCAGGAATGTGAAGGAAAGGCACGCGTGCAGGCCACCGGCTGCCTGCAGAGGAAGGGAGGAGGTGAACTCTGCGGCCAGAGCGAAGCCAGCAGCTACTACAGCCCCGACTCACAAACCCCCAGAACCTGGGAGCTTCCAGGAGCGCCAGCTTTACACACAGGACGCGTGTGTGCACCCACAACGCAGGCCTGTGATGGACGGCAGGCTTCTACCCCGTCAGTACAGAGGGCAGCTTTCAGGGCCACCCCAAGGCCTTAATCCGGCCTTGAAGGCCAAGTTTGGCTTCTTGAGGCTACATCTTCCCCCAGGAGCATCTTGTGTGGCCCCCGACATACGATACAGTGTCTGTATTCTTATGTCTAGTGCCCCAGAGGTGAGATTTCCTATTTAAAGGATCTTTTTAGGTTTCTTGTTTAATTGGCTATTTTTAGAGCAGTTCCACGCTCGTGGCAAGACGGAACAGAAAGTACGCACCTCAAACAGCACAGCCCATCTCAGCTACGTCTAACTCCACTCAAGCGATCCTAGAGGGGTCCCCACATCCTTCTAATCACACACACACACGCACACACACACACCTCAAACAGCACAGCCCATCTCAGCTACGTCTAACTCCACTCAAGCGACCCTAGAGGGGTCCCCACATCCTTCTAATCACACACACACACACACACACACACACACACACACACGCACGCACACACACTGATGGGAGCTGAGACCCAGGGCTTCCTTCCCCCACGGCCACAGTCGAGTCTGCGGGAGAGCCCCGGCCTGGGCTGAGGACCCCAGCAGTGTGAGCCTCTGGCTTCCAGGCCTGACAGAAATCGTCTTTTGCTTCCACTTCCAAGAGGGAGCGCTGGCTCTGGCAGAGCGTGCTCCCCGGGGGTGTGGCTGGAAGGCAAAGCACAGGGAACCAAGGGCCTTGTCGCCATGGAAACAGAGCTAAGGTAGACAGCTGTTCACTCACACGGTTCACTCACGCCTCCGCACAGCGCACCAGCCGGCCGGCTCCAGCACCCACATAGCTTCGATCAAGGACAAGTGTCACACACGTTTAAAGGAGCTGGAGATGTGACCGCCCGCCTGCCCACCTTCTAACTGGTGCTGAGATCAGTGGTCAGCTCCAAAACCAGGCAACCAGCTGTGTCCATCAAAAAGAAAATGACACAGACCGCCCATGAGCCCCGGGGAAGACCTTCAGTGTCACAATCAAAATCACCATCAGATGCTGCTTTTATTTCACTAGGAGAGTAATAATCCAATGGAACATCAGAGAGCAGGAAATAACCAGAGGCGCGGAGGGTGGGGGGACGTCAGAGCCCTTGCACACCGCGTGGTGAGACCAGGATCTGGCCGTTCGCCTCTCACCCCAGGACCCCTGACCTCATTCCACACGGTGTCAGGAGATGGCTTCCATTCCTCTGGGGAATGAAGTCACCTCTCCCAGCTCACCGGCCAGCTCTGTTTACCTTCTACTGGTCTCAACGTGGCGAGGAGCTGTCCTCCTGAGCAGCCCAGACATTCTCCACTTAACCCACTGCGCAGTCAGTGATGCCCAGCTGCTAAGACCGTGTGTCCCTGGGAAGATGGACGGGGCGGGCACGGCTCTCTTGTTCTGGCCACCAGGCTGCTTCTCCATCATGCTAAGGGTCGATACTGTGAACACACTGGAGTCCTCATCGTGTGGCTCAGAACTTTACAAAAGAAACATTTTCTGGAAGCTCTAGGCCCAGGAAGTCTCTGGAAGCTTCCTAACGGCCTGGCTACAGAGTGGGGACAGTCACCTTGGTCCTCTCCCCTCAGGGAAGGCCAGGTTCACGGTGTGGGGACCCGGCGGCCTGCGCACCCTCTGTTACTTCCCTGGGCCATGGTCGTAGCCTCAGTCCCCGGATGGCGGCCCTATTTTGGAAGGCCCTAGAAACTTTACAAGATTAGGGTCTGGCTGAAAGAAATAGGTCATGGAGGTGTGCTCTGGGAGAGGTGTCTCATCCCGGGTCCCCCTCTTCTCTCTCCTGCCACCTTACCAAGGAACACACATTTGTCTCTACTTGGAAACCGAGGCAGCTGGGCACTGTTGTGTGAGTCAGAGCACGCGTGGGGGCTGAGGGTGGCGACGCAGGTCTGACTGCAGCCCCTGTGCGAAGCCCTGGGAGGCTGCGTCTCCAGGCCTTGGCTGTGGCTTCTGTGGGAGGCCAGGCCCCTCCCCTTCTTCCCGGCCCTTCCTCAGGAGCTGGGCCTGTGGAGAAGCAGGCCAGCAAGACAACCAGATCGGTATCGGGCTGGGAACGTGGGCTGACACCAGGCCTCCTCTTGAATCCCACGGAGGCCGGGCCGCACCTGCCGGGGCCCGTCCTGCAGCTGAAGCAGGCGGGAGGGCCTGAGCGGACACTTCCCCGCCTTCCACACCTCACAAATAACTCCCGGCCTAGAGGGAGGCCTGCAAATCTACCCTGACGGACACACACCACCCCACAGACAGCAGCATTGGGGCGCCGCGGCCAGGCCCCCTCTGAGGTGCTGGGGGAGGGTACGTCTGGCCTTGCCCCCAGATCACCACTGCTTCACCCCACTCTCTGCCTCCCTGTGGTATGACTCCCCCCCCACACACACACATGCATGTCTCCCCACACGCGCGTCTCTCTTCCCTGTGCACCCGGCCTCAGGGCAGGAGCCACCCTCGCTCGCTATGGTGTCATCTCTCCCGGTCACTCCTGCGAAGGCCCTTCTCCCAACGGAAGCTGTGCAGAGGCCGTGGGGGGGAGGTGCCGGGGGGGGCACCACCCCATCCATTTAGCCATGTGGACCAGCCACCCTCTCTGCCGGGGCAGCAGCGGGGACTCTGAGATGGCTCCAGCTGACCCCTCGTGGGGAGCCGGGGAAGCGGGACCCGGCCAGCAGCCCACCCTGCCCGTGCCTCCGAGCAAACCTCTCCCTCTCCCCAGACACGGGACCCGTGCCCACCCCCTTCCTGGCCCTGAACCCTGACTCCCTCAACAGCCACAGACCTCGGCGTGGTCGGCTGTGGCAGGATCTAAAGCTTCTCTGAGGATTCAAACAAGTCACCAGTGGGATGCATGGCGGGCCCCGGGCCAGGGCTGGCCGGATGCGCCATGCTTGAAATTCCCTGGGTCCCATCCGACCCTCCCGCTGCCTGGGTCACGTGACTCTGTCCTGGCCGGGCCTCGCCAGCGTCAGACACCAGGGCCTCAGCTCGGGTTTCCCCTGGGAGTGTGGACGGCCATGAGAGGCGACAGCGTGGGGCAGGCGGACGGTGGTGGGGTGAGAGCTGTCCCATCACGCCATGGCAGCCATTCTGAAGGGAAGGCCTGCTGAGAGCATTGTACAGGAATGCAGGACGCAGGGCCTCCCGGGGCCAACAGAAGGGGCGGGCAGCCGCAGGGCAGCCGAGGCCCGGGGTTAGATCCGCAGAGCTGTGCGCAGGGTGGAAGCCGCCGGCGTCCCCATCTGGTCTAGCCCAGCTCCCCCTCCTCCCGGCACCCCTGCTCTTGCTGCCACAGTGGGGAGACCACCCCAGGCCCCTAGCCCGCGGCCTGGCCAGCACCCCCACTCTCCTGGGACCTCGGCCACGACACCTGACGGCACAGCAGAACCCCACACGCGGGGGAGCAACTCCACCTCCCCAGCCGCAAACACTGCTATTCTTATCCCACACTCAATTTAGGAGTTCACCAGCAGAGTAACCGGAAAGCTCACCCCAGAGCCTCCCACACCATCCGCCTGCTCCCTCCTTCCTCGGCCAGCCAGAACCCTGTCACCCACACCCCAGCCACGGCCACCTCTGCTCCCAGCAGGGCATGGTTAAGACGCAGCCTC
>NW_012267319.1:138816-141710 GCF_000151885.1 Dipodomys ordii
TCAATGGCTTTTCTGTATGCCAACAATGAGAAGAGCAGGCTGAAATCAGGAAAGCAACTCCTTTTGCAATAACCCCACAAAAAATAAAATACCTAAGCGTTAACTAAAGAAGTGAAGGACCTCTACAATGAAAACTTTTAAAACCTGAAAAAGGAAATCAAAGCAGAACTTAGGAAGTAGAAAAACCTCCCATGCTCCTGGATTGGAAGGATCAACATCGTGAAAATGGCAATACTTCCAAAGGCTATCTACAAATTCAATGTGATACCGAGCAATATTCCAACCTCATTCTTCAATGAAATAGAAGAAGCAATCCAAAAATTCATAAGGAACAATAAAAGACCCCGAATAGCAAAAACAATCCTTAACAGGAAGAACAGTGCTGGAGGAAGATCAATGACTTCTCTACCACTCTTAATGGTGCTGAATTTTAAAAAATGGCTGGCTAAGCGTGGTGGCACATGCCTATAAACCCACCTACTCAGAAAGCTGGAGTAGGAGTACATTAGGGAAAACAGATTGAAGGTCAGAGCCCACCCAGGAAAAAACTCGAGATTTCACCACAAAAACAGCTATAGCAAAAACTGGAATGAATGAGGACATGGTTCAAGTAGTCGCGCAAAGTCCTGAGTTCAAATCCCAGTTGCGTCCCCTACCGCAAAAAAAAAAAAAATCTCTTAGAAAAATATTTCTTGGGGTATGTTTCCTGGGTGGTATAATTTCAGGAAGAAAGATTTAACTTTCTATTTTCATTTCAGAAACAATATAACTGTAAAAACTATTGTTTTCATACATTCACAGCTGGAGGATGGTTTCACAGTTAGAGGAATGTGATGTTTTAGAAGTGAGAAGGAAGCTGGGGGGGTTCTGCCCTCCCTCCTACACACACACACACACCCTGTAAATTTGATCTAAGCACTGCTCAGCTCTGGAGGGAGATAGACTATGCTGGACTCTAACCTGTCATCTGCGGGCCTTGGATACACCATCCATCCCACCACCCGCACAACTGTCCTGGGCTGCAAGCTTGGGCCTCACCCAACCTCCAGTGTGGGGAACTGGTGGCTGGGGGACCAGTTGACCCTGAGGACCGGCCGGCACCTCCAGTCTTGACAAATGTTCCACACAGGCTCTGAACAGTCAGGCGCTTCCCTAACCTGGAACTCAGGCCAGTCCCCTGCATCTGTAATTACACTGGAAACAATGCCCGGCCCCCTTTCCACCGCCAGCAAGGGAGGCACTCACAGAGCACTTACTGAACACACAGGATATGGTCCATCCTCCCCACCTCCTCTGAAAATAACCAACCAACAACAATGCTCCACTATGAACCTCATTCCACAGAGGAGAGGATCGATACAGCTGGCGGGGACAGAATCGGCGCTGGAGCCCTCCTTGTGGCCTGCACCTCCTTGCCACCCTGCAGGAAGACCCCTTCCTGGGCTGTTTTCTAGGACAGCATTGGCCTCTAAACTTCAGGGGGCCCCTGGCCATCCCTGGGCCTCACAGCTAAGACCCCTAAGGCCCTAGGGGTAGGAGGCCACCAACTTGAGTCCCTGATCTCACTGGAGAAAGCTGCAGGCGCTGGGGGAAAGGGAATCGCTTTAGTGAGAGACTCACGCACTTCGTTCTATTTCAAAGGCTTTCCAGCCTCCAAAATGAGAGGAGGGGCCTGGGGCAGGGGCCCCCAGTTGCCAACTCGGTCCTTCCCAGAGGAGGTGTGCAGGAAGCAGCCAGCCTCACCCTCCGGCCTGCTCCACATCAAGCCAGACATATCCTGTCTCCCTTGGGCCTAAGGTCAGGCTGTCAGTGACGTGGCAGGACCGGGTGTCCGGCAGTGGTCATCGGGTTCTTGGCATCTCTCACAAAGAGTTGATCAAACACACACGTAATGAGAGAAGCAGGACTTGCCGAAGTGGGAGGAGGGAGGGTGTAAAGTGGGGTCCCGGCGCGCGGACGGACAAGCTGAGGCAGAGGGGAGGGGCGGACAGTCCCTCCCACGGGAGGGCAGCCCTGAGTGGCAGGTGGTAGTGATATGCTTGTTTATAAGCTGCGTGTCCACCCCCGCAGTGCACTGATACAATATTAATCAGAGGCCTTAATTAGAGGTCTCTCCGGAAGCCCGGCTAAGCGCGGTGCTGCCCGTGTGCCATCCAGGGAGATTCTGTTCCGCCGAGAGCGGTGGGCTGGTCTTTCAAGCCATCACGGACCTGCTTCCTGGTTTTCCTTTTCTTCCTCCTGTCGCCTTGTCACCCGTGACCAGTGGTAGGGTAGGCCCCTTATCTCTTACACACACACATCCACACACACTCCTGTATGTCTGCTTGTCTGTCTTTTCTTTTTCTAGAATCTTCTAAAGCGGTTGAGCTCCATCCCTCCCCTGCACGCAGGGCTCATGACCCGCCCTCTCCTGGGAGAACGCACGTGCGAATCAAAGGCCTTGTTCTGCCAGGACCTTGACAGTGACCACCTGCGGCAGATGTCAGATGGGCCACGCCCCCACCATGGGCCACGTGACAAGCAGGCCTGGGCAGAGCCACGCCCCCACCATGGGCCACGTAACACGCAGGCCTGGGCAGAGCCACGCCCCCACTGTGGGCCACGTGACACGCAGGCCTGGGCAGAGCCACGCCCCCACTGTGGGCCACGTGACGCGCAGGCCTGGGCAGAGCCACGCCCCTACCGTGGACCACGTGACACGCAGGCCTGGGCAGAGCCACGCCCCCACCATGGGCCATGTGACACTTAGGCCCGGGCAGAGCCACGTCACCACCACCGTGGGCCACGTGGCCCCTCCCCCAGCGGCAGGCCGCTCTTCCTCCCTGTCCCGCGGAAGGCCTGCCACACGCCCGGCCTGCCACACGCCCGGCTGCTCGTGGGCCCGGCCCGTGACC
>NW_012267319.1:142760-169099 GCF_000151885.1 Dipodomys ordii
AAAAAGCCGGAAGTGGCGCTGTGGCTCAAGTGGTAGAGCGCTAGCCTTGAGCTGAAGAGCTGAGGGACAGCGCCCAGGCCCAGAGTTCAGGCCACACGACTGGACCAAAAAAAAAAAAAAAAAGCCTTTGCTGGGGAGCGCTGGCTGGAGCCCTCGAGATGGACCTCATCTCTACAGCCAGGCCAGGTCCTGCTGCTGCAAGGATAGCCCGTGGGGCAGGCGGGGGGTGTCCAGCCTAGGGCCCAGGCTCCCTTCTGTCCCCAGCCCAGGGCCCCCTCTGTCCCCATCCCTCACCCCACAGGGGAAGCGGAGGAGCCTCCGGTGCGCTTGGAGAAGGGAGGTTTGGAAAGGAGGCTGAATTGCCTAGAGGGCTAAGGGAGACTTGTATTTGCACAAACAAGGGGTGGGGATGCTTAGCCACTGCCTGGAAGTCTTTTAGCTTACTCAGTCCTGATTGGGGCAGGGGGGTCCCCATGTCTGGTGTGGAGGCCGGGGGCCAGAGGAGCGCTTCTGCTTCTGCTACAGGAACGGCTGCTTATTTCACTCATTCTGTGATGGGCCACATGCAAAAACAACTAGGTGTGAGCCATGAGTGAGAGTTTGTAAACCTGCCTCTGTTAATATTCAGAAATAACAATTATCACATTGGAGGGGTGGGTTGGGGGCTTTAAATTTATTTCTCTAATGTTACCACTTCACGCTTTTGAAAGGAAACTTTCATAAAGCAGAAGTGCTGGGCAGTGGTCTTCGACATTCTCAAATGCTATTGGCATCGGCACCCCATGTCCGCAGCCCGGAATGGGCCCTGCGGGACTGCACACATCTGGCTGTATCCGTGACACACACCCTGGGAAGCCATGTCCAGAGGTGCCGGTCCCCACACGGGTCGCCAGGCGTGTTTTCTAACCTCACTGCCAACACCCGGGGGCGTCGGTTTCTTGGGCACCTGAGAGTGGCAGTGCCAGCCCTACAGGGAGGCGATGAGCAGCCGCCAGTCTGCAAGTCCAGGGGCAGCAGCCCCGCCAGCGGGTGCGTGTTGCTGCTCCATCCATGACCATTGGTCATCTGTGAACATCCATAAGCCACGCCTCCTCCGGACCATGGCGTGTGTCTGCACTGGTGAGGGCCAGAGCCCAGGTTGGAACCAGGTCCTTCTCACTCAGGACCCCGAGGTCCCCATGTGTCATCGAGCCGGCTGTCCACAGGGAATTACAGTCAGAACCCAGCGGCTCCTCCCAGCCACACCTGCAAGGAGCTGCTTCCTGCGCCGGGCCTTCTGTCTCTCTGGGGTTTGCAGGGTCCCATCCTGAGAGAGGAACCAGTTGTAAAAATCGCATGTGCCCCACATGAGTGGCTTTGGACATACATAGAAGAAAGAAAGAAAATGCTGCTGAGTAGGATAAACATTTCACCCTTGACAGAAGCCCGGGCACTCATCCTAAGGAGACAGCCAGGAAACCTTCGTACGCAAAGCAGGAGAGCAGCGGCATAAACTAGCCCCATGAGCAGGTTCCACTTGGGGTGTAGTGACGGTCCTGGCTGGAGCCCCCCTCCTGCGGGGAGCCTCCTGGGCTCTGTGGACGGCATCTCTCGCTTTATTCTTCCTTTATTATATTGGTGGGCCTGGGCTTGGGCTTCACACTAGTTAGGAAGGAACTTGGCCATTCAAGCTACTCTGCCAACCGACTTCAGACAGGGTTATTGTAGAATAGGGCCTGGCTTTGTGCCAGGTTACTGTAGGCGATCCTCCTGTTTTCTCTCCTGGGCCAGTGCTGGAGCTTCAACTCAAAGCCTTGTGTTCTTGCTTCACTTCTTCACTCAAGACTGGTGCTCTACTACTTGAGCCACTTCCAGATTTTTGCTAATAGGAAATGAGTCTCTCGGATTTATCTGCTCAGGCTAACCTTGAACCATGGTCTACAGATCTCAGCCTGGTAAGCAGGTAGAATTATGGGCATGATATATATATATATATATATATACATACATACATACAAAACTAGGGCCAGCCACTGCTGGAGACAGAGTCCAATCCCATGAATGTTTTGTCTTAAAAAAAAAAAAAGCCTGGTCTAGCCTCAAACCAAGATCCCCTGGTCTTCTCCAAAGTAGGCTTACAGGCTTATACTACTCTGCCTAGCTAGTCCTGAGGCTTGAACTCTGGGCCTGGGTGCTGTCCCTGAACTTCTTTTGCTCAACGTTAATGTTCTACCACTTGAGCCACAGCACCACCTCTGGCTTTTTCTGAGTAGCTTATTAGAGATACAACTCTCACAGCTTTCCTCCCTGTGCTAGCTTTGAACTGTGATCCTCAAATCTCACCCTCCTAAATAGCTAGTATTACAGGCGCCCCGCTGGTCCTCCCATTTGTGATAAGGCCTTGTCTTTTTGTCTGTGGCATGCCTAGAGAGGTGGGCTGATCACACAAGACTATAGCCAGTGACAGCAGTTCTTCAGGAAGAGCACATGGCAGAGTAAGTGCCTCAATGACCTTCAGTGACCTTCAATACATTTGGAGGGGGGAGGATGGGTCTGGGGAAGGTTGACACTAAGGAAGGTCAACACTAAGCAGGGCTGAACTTGGATCGCTCAGCTCAGAATCTGAAGTAGCGCTGTGCTTACTCAGGACCAGTTAAACCAGGGCTACGAGGCCTGAGGGCCAAGGCTTTATCTGATGTGGAGGGGTATGTGTCCTCTGTGCACCTCTGTGTATTTCACTCTGAAGGAACTGAAATTATCCCAGCTCCCTTCCAAAAGTCTGTCAATAAGCCAGGGTTCACACCTCAGAACCACCCATTTCCAGCACGCATGGCCTGTCAGACCATTACCCCCCTTGAAGGTGTGTGTAAAGCTGCCACCCAGCAGCCTTCAAGATACCAAATGTTCCAGAAAGCAGAAGAGTAGTCTTTCCACCACAGGCCAGAGCAGAAGACATGAATCCCACCTGAGGTGAGCGTGGGCCTGCACCCCAGACAGGGCCTGCTGCCCCGATCTGTCCCTGAACCGTCTGTACCACCCTTCCCACAGACCAGGAAGACAGGTGCCCTGACCCAGGGGAAGGATGGAGGACAGATTGCGATCCTTCTACAGACCAACAGCGAGGGCTGGGAAGGTGGCTCAGTGGTAGAGTACTTGCCTTGCATGCCTGAGGCCCTGGGTTCGATTCCTCAGCACCACATAAGCAAAAAGAAAAAAAAAGCCGGAAGTGGTGCTGTGGCTCAAGTGGTAGAGCGCTAGCCTTGAGCTGAAGAGCTGAGGGACAGCGCCCAGGCCTAGAGTTCAGGCCTCACAACTGGAGCCCCCCTCCCCAGACCAACAGGAAGCAGCACTTCTTGGGTAGTGGTGAGGATATAGCCAATGTGTGGCCCATGCCTCCAGGCTGCCTCTGCAGCCCATCCAAGAGAGTTGAGAATCCCAGTCAGTCACACGTGAGAACCATCAGACCCAACACAGGCCACCAGGAGCCCTGTGGAAACACCGCCCTAATCAGCACTCCACTGACCTCCACTGTGCCTAGGGGCCAAGCCTGATAAGCTGCCCGTTTATTCCAGAAGATTAAAATCTGGAAAACAGAGCAAAATGGAGAGCTGGCACTGCCACAGAGAAGGCCCCTCCCTGCCCACGTGGTTTATCACCAGCATCAGCAATTACTGCGGCCCACGGCCCACCGCCGGCTGGACGTCAGCCTGGATCCTTGTCTCTCTGGGCCTTCCCAGCCCGCAGGCGTGTGCTGGCCGGGGACAGCCACATACTCCAACTCCCAAACTAATTCTTCTGTTGTCCTGCAGCCTGCTGATTGCCCCAGTGGGAAAATTATAATAATTACGGGCAGTTACACAAAACCTTCGACTGAGATAGCAATCCTGCACAGGTGAGTTGCCTAAATATGAACTGAAGGCCCCACGGGCCACCTGGGCAGTGCAGGCTGCTGCCATCTTGCAGATGGGGTGGGGGGGTTAAGGGACAGAGCAGTGCATTTTGCAGGCAGGCATGAGCATCGCAGTTCGTCTACATCACATTTTACGCAGCTTCTGCACTGATGCTCGGTGCAGAGACGGTTTAACCCAGGGCAAGGCGAGGCACGGAGCTGCTAAAATTCTTTTCAAAGACACGGAGAAAGCTTACTATGTGACCTTCAATGAAACCACGAGGGACATTAGTGAACGCGTGAAGGCTGGGTGCAGTTCCCACGTCCGTGGGTGCCCCGTGTCCAGACCCGACGCCACAGATAACAGGGTCGTCTTCGGCTGGTGGAATTCCGGGGACTTGTATAGTTTTTTCTTATACTTCTCTGTCAGTTAATACCCAATCTTTCATAAGAAGAAAAACAGCGAAGTGTGTTTTTTTCAGGCCTTTACGCTTCCCTGTTCCAATCAGGCTGACGCGGCAGGGAGAATGTCAGCTTCGGCCCTGGTCACAGTCACCTCTCCTCCTGCTCGGGGACTGGGTCTAGCTGCAGGCGCCGGCAGGCCAGACTCCCCCGGGGAGACCCGAGAGACCTACTCTATGTCTGCCGACGGCACGGGCCAAGTCCAGAGTCAGAGCCCACCTGGAAGGGGGTGAGCAGCTGTGGCCTCGGCTCGGCGCCACACGGTGCCCTCGAGAGTCCGAAGATCTCTGAAGGGGATGGGCAGACGTGTGCTGTGGGGACACTGGTGCCCACATCAGAGGTCACCGCCGGTGACCTCCAGCCCTGCGGTGGAGCTGTCAGCCTGCCCAGACCTCACATCCTGTTCTGCACACAGCTGCCCTGGAAGGTTCCAGACTTCCCACCATCACCACCTCCTGCCCTGCAGGGACACCAAAACCCAGCCGAGCTCTCGGATGGCAGTGTGACGGTGTCTGCCCCCCTCTAACCAAATCTGCCCACCACACCCCAAAAAAGAGAGCCCCGTGCCCTGCTCACCTTTGGATCCACGTCTCAGATGCTCCAGCCACCGCCAGGGTGTGCGCCGGAGCCTGGGCAGCCCCTCTGGACACAGGCGGCCGCTCTGGGCAGCAGGCTCTTGAGGTTTGTGGCCCAGGTGCTCACCATCGGACCGGAGTGGGGCCTCCACTTGCTTCCCCCTTTGCATTGTGGGAAAGTCCAGGTGAGCGTGGTTGGCTTGCAGGAATCCACGCACACAGCTGCTCTGGGTCTTGGTGAGGGTTCATCTTCATCAGCTGTGCTTAGTCCCAAGCGCTGGGGGGCGGGGGGCAGAGGGACTGGCAGACGGCAGCAGTGCCCTGGGGAGAAGAGCACTCTCTGTGGCATCCCAGGAGCAAGCCCAGGGTGCCCTGAGTGCCCGCACTGGCTGCGGGGAGGCAGGGCAGCCGGGAGCCCCCGGGGCCCCCTCTGTACTGCCTCCAAGAAAGCCCTTGCCTGGAGCCCGCGCTGACGGCCCCCTTGGCCGCAGTCCTGCCTCCCGCCATTTTAGTCAAGGCCTCTAACATCCCGAACAAAATCTGAAAATAAACTACTTGTGTCTTTAACAGTTGTGGAAGCCTCCCGACATGTCAATGGCCCATGTCCTTCCAGGATCTCCTTCCAGAAAGATCTGCCACATCTTCTGAGTACAGCCTTTGCTGAGCCAGTGGTGGCTCTTGAGGTCAAGGGAGACACTTTCAGAGTTCCCAAGCTCAACACCCACCACTGGACCTGTAACAAACGCATTCTCCCCACCTCCAGGTCGGGGTACGGCCCCCAAATCCAGGCAGTCCCTTCCCATGCCCATCATGATCCTGAGATTCCAGCCTCAAGGTCCCACCCTAGAACTGTACCATCAGTCTACTCCCGAGACCGCAGGGGCAGCGAAGACCATTCCTTCTGTCCAGGTGTACCCGAACACACGCAGCATGGGGCTCACACAGGAACTATGTCGTGATCATAATGGGCCATCGCAGAGGTAACCTGCAACCAAAACCCTTCCCCGCATGTGCTAGACCCCTCCAAAACCCTCCACACAACGTATGCTCCATGTTAGAAAGGATGAAAAATGAAATGCTAAGCGAGTGTGCCAAGACGCTGAGACTCCCCCCACGAGAGATGGCATCTTTGTATGTCCACATTGGTAAAAGGCAGTTTCTGTTTGGACAGGGGCGTGGTGAGCGTCGGGCGTGGTGGTTGGGTGGCACATGTCACGGGCGGGTACACCAGTACCTAGAGCAGAGGCGCAGGCTGCTCTCGGACCTGTGTCTTTCAGCTCTGGCTCATCTGCTCCTCACTGTCACCCCCGAGGCCACCGCGGGGCGTTGGTGCCGGCCCTGTGTGACATCACTAGGCAAGGGACGACGAAGCGCAGCCGTGTGTGTGTGTGTGTGTGTGTGTGTGTGTGTGTGTGTTTCCCAAATAAAGTTCCTTTTTGAACAGTACATGGTTACTTTTCCCCCCCCTTTCATTGGCCCACACCTGTAGTACAAGAGGCTTCACTGTGGAAGTTCCGTGGATGCGTGTGGTGTAGTGGAACACGTTCATGCTGTGCACACCCCCTTTTCAAACAGTCTACTTGGTGGGTTTCCTTATACCGTCTGCATACACCTAGGAAGCATTCTTCAATCCTCTTCACCACACAGTCCTTCCTCTCCCCTCCCCAGTCATTTCTCAAGAATTATGGTAGATCTTTCTGGATTTCAGCATTTGGATTATGGTGTTCACCAGGGCAGGAAACAATCTGGGATTTGGAGGAATGGGGTGGGGGGGAGGGGGGGAGGGGGGAGAGGGGTGTTAATCAGTGACTGCCAGGACTCAAGAGAAGCAAGTCACTCCACAATAACATAACATATAAAGCCAGTGTTTCCAAAATACACTCAGCGTATGTGAGATGTTTAGTACAGCCATTTTCTGACTAGGGATTAAGATGGCATGCAGAGAGAGGGTTCAGGACTCATGTGAACTCCCGGCCAGTCTGAAACCTGCAGGCAGGCACAAAGAGCTGCACAGTCCGCAGGAAGAATGTCTCCTTCCCAGGGGAAATGTTTGGCTCTTGAGGCTGTGAGGTTGTTGCTGCGTGAGTGGGTTTGAACTCAGGACCGGGAGTTTGCTGGGCAGACGCTCTACCGCTTGAGCCGTGCCTCCAGGTCTTCTTTGCTTAGTGAATGCATCTCTTTACTGTTTTCCTGGGCCATCCTCAGACTTTCATTCTCCTACCTCCACCTCCCAGTATCTAGGAGTGGGCAGCACACCCAGCCCTCTGAGGCCTTTCAAACGATGGATGATCCCACTCTGCCTGGTGAGGATAATCTTAAGGCCAACTGGCTGTGGGTACACCCTGCTTCTCCACATCTCCACTCCTGTGTCTGACTCAAAGCTGGTGTGTGGCCACCCACGCTCCGCTGTCATCTGCTGATGAGCACGGCTACTGCCACTCACCAGGGGGAGAGACTGAGGCACACAGGAGCAGCTAGGACTTGCAGAGACCGCAGCCCAGGGCCGTACACGGGCTCCCTAATGTCATCTACCTCTGACCTCCTCTGCTCAGACGCATTCCAATCACATGTTCCGCTTGCTCACCACTCCCCACAGCTGAGCGGCTCCAGTCTCCCGGCCGCACACTGGGCATTGGCTTCAGCTTTTCCTAAACACCCTCTGGAAATTCTACGTCATCCTCAAAACCCATCTTGAGTACCCCCTCACTTGAGAATCCCCCAATATTCTCCACTCTCCAGTCTTCTCACCCAACCACCTCCTAGGGCTAGACTTAGCTCTTCCTCCTTCCCTCTCCACTCAATTAGTCCGCAGTCTTCTGTCCCTTCTGTTCACCCCAGGGTGACATAATTGCCCTGTGATTTCAACAAGCGAGATCCTCCAATTCATAATTCATAGCTTAGGATTCATTTCGTGTGGGGAAGGTGTTCTCATGGGCCACGAGCTGTCAACCTGAAAGGAAGCAGGGCCCAATCCAGCCTACTGCCTACATCTGTGAGTAAAGTTTTATTGGTACACAGCCAGGCCCACTCATTCCTATGTTGTCTGTAGCTGCTCTGGGGCTGTCATGGCTGAGTCAGGCAGTTGTCCAAGTGGAGGTTACCAGTTACCTGGCTCTGTATGGGGAGAGACCATGAGCCCAGTCAGGCCTCCCCAGTAAGGGCTTGGCCTCCACCTCTCGGGATCAGCAGGGCACCTGCTCATGGAGTCCCGAGGGAAGGAGGCTGGGGTGCTGGCAGAGGCGGCTGCCTGAGAAGCAGTGAGCACTTGCGCAGAAGCGCAGCGGGGTCACAGGGTGGCCAGTATCCCCTTCCCTCCACTCCACACATCGCTGCGCATGTGCTAAGTGCTGGCTCCGTCCCTGTGGAGTTGTGGCTATGAGAAATTTCCAGAAGAGTCTCCAGGAAGAAGAATTGCTCCTTCAGTCGCTAGTAATCCTGGTGCCAGGCTCCACGGGTGCTTGCAGAGTGAGGAGATGCATGAGTCAAATGCCACACCGAGTGGCACCTGACAGCACCTCTGCTCTCCCGGCCAGTCGCTGGCCTGGCCCTGGCCCATCAGCGCCGCAGGTCCAGAGGACATCTTCCTGCGGATGACCGCGCTGACAGGCGCTGAACGGGCAGATTCTGAAGACCTGGTGTGGACTGAGCAGAATCACAGAGGGCAGGGCAGAGGGCTGGCACACTGTGCACACCACCACGCCCTCACCAGGACCCGGGCTGCACCAGCAGAATCTCATTCGTGTTCAAGCATCATTTCCTTGGGAAATGTTGCAGCCACACATCTTCTACCCAGCCCAGGAGAATTTTCCCAGAATCTCAAATTATTGACAGTCATGTGGCCATTGATCAAAGTGATGTCACGTGCTCCAACACCTCACTCAGAGAGACAAGAAAGGAAGAAAGAAAGAAGGAAAGAAAGGAAGGAAGGAAGGAAGGAAGGAAGGAAAAAAGAAAGAAAGAAAGAAAGAGAGAAAGAAAAGAAAGAAAGAAAGCCACCTGCTCTCAAGAGCAGAGTAGAATGACTCCATCTCTTCCTCCCCGCAGGGACACGGGAAATGACACTTCTGCAGAGCGTGTGCCAAGGGAGTTCCTAAGAAGCAGAGAGGCTTCTTGTCACGGGATCCAAGACAATGTAGCTGCCAGCTGCAGAAATGACGGATGTGCCGCTGACGCTCTGTCACTGCTGTCCAGCGCCCCTCCCTGATTTCCAGTAACGTCAGTACTGTGGTTTGGGCTGGCCTTTTTTTTTTTTTTAGGAAACATCTCAGTGTGGTTTCAACAGTTATCATGGAGAGCTGGCATGACAGAAACCTTTTGGGAAAAATTACTTTCAAGGCTAATGTTCTCTCTCACACACACATGCCACATGCACCCATGCAAGCACACACACACACACACACACACACACACACACACACACACACCACACACACGGTCTTTGTGAGAGAAACAGCAAGAGCCTTTACAGATCACAAAGTATGGTGATGTGACCTATAAATTCACGTCTTCCTTCGGCACCCCCCAGGGGTGCACCGTGTGCTGTCACCTGCAGATTGCTGGCTTGTGTTACTGGCTAAGATTTTATGTGACAGCAAATGCAGAGCATTCAGAGTCATGAGGCCTGATGAACACAGCTGTACGGGACCAACAAGCAGCTGCCAACAGGAGCGCCCATGGACGAGGCAGCTCCACACCAGAGTGCGTGCCTGCAAGAGAGGCTCGGGAGCCTCGTCAGCTCACATTCTGCTGAGCCCTGCCGGGGGCCTGTGTGACTGAGGAGCAGTTCCAAAAATGACTACTGAATCAGCAACAGGCACTGGCGTGTGGGCCGTTACAGGCTCCACACAGTTCTCCCGCAGGTCCGGCATAAGGCCATCAACTCCAGCCCTGTCCGCCATGAGGCTCCAGGATCTATGCCTATGGAGTTGGGGTGGGGACACAGAGGAGAAACAGAGGAACGGGGACCAACAGGAAAAGAGCTGTGACCTGTGCTCCAAGTTTTACCATCTGACTTCACAAAATGACAATTCTGAGAGTTGGGGAATGGGCCTGATTCCAAAAGCCATGTGCTCTAAAACAGCGCTGGGGCTCAAGCAACAGAGCACTTGTCTTAAGCACAAAGAGACTCAGGGACAGCGCCCAGGCCCTGAGTTCAAGCCCCACAACTGAGAGAGAGAGAGATCTGAGGATCATGGTTCAAAACCAGCCCCAGCAGGAAAGTCTGTGAGACTCTTATCTCCAATGAGCCACCAGAAACCTGGAAGTGGCGCTGTGGCTTCAAAAACTTCCCTCTATCTCCCATCCCACCCTCCCCTGACTGTTCTCTGAGCACCACGCACCCTCTGCCCACGCTGCCAACTGAATAGAAGGGATGCCAAGGTCCTAGAGGATGCCACCACTGTGTGGGAGCTGAGATCTTCAGAGCCCCCCAAGGCCGGCGCTACTGGGGAAGGGGAGCCATGAGGAGGCAGAGCCTGGGGGCGTGGAAGGGGATAATCAGACCAAAGCCCCTTTCTCTCTCCCCTGTCTTCACCCCACCTTCTCTCTCTTTCCTTCCATCGCAATTTCCCATTCAACTGTAGATCTTAGCAACCTCAACATGCTCTGATGTTTCTTCTTTCCTTCATAAGTCCGCCACCTTCTGCACTTCTGTCCACCTGTGAGACCCTGCCGTCTCCCTGAACTGGGGGGGCACTGAGGGGCTTCTGTGGGACCACAGGCAGGGGCTGTGGGCAGGGGTGCAGGTCGGGGGCACGGGCAGCGTGGACACAGCAGGCCGGGGCCCAGCTCATGACCTGGGCAGCACTGGACTGGATGGCACACGTGCCCACTATTCTGAACAGAACAGTTTAACACTTACCACATGCTCATTTCTAGAGTCTTCCATGTAACATGTTTTGGAGCACTGTTAAGTTCAGGTAACAGAAACCATGAAACAAGTAAAACCAGGGACACAGCAGGACTCTGCACAGATCTCTCTTCTCACACACACTCCCTCACACAAACACACATGCATGGGCACACACATACACACACTCACACACAGGACTGGGCCCCTCTACCTGCTTCACCTCCTGGAGGACCCCGGGGAACCTCCCAGACCCCAGTGTCTCCACAGCTGTTGTGTTTAGCTATGACAATTGCAGTGCTTTATAAATTATATAGTAACCATTCTTCCTTAAGGAAAAAAAAACATAAACTGTTGCTGGGGAGGAGGCTCAGAGACCCTCAAGAAGAGAAATGCCCACTCCCCAGGGGTCCTGGGGGTCAGGTGTTGGGGACTGTGCAGCAGAGAGCCCCAAGCATGCACCTGACACCTGAATGGCCCCCACGCCGAAGTGAGCACCCCGCTACCCAGGCCTCAGCCTGCCTCCAGCCCCAGGGAGACAAGAGCAGCTTTTCTATTTAAACCAGTCCCAAGTTCTGTAACTCAAGACCCCATTGACCCATGAAAGGCTTCAGTCCAGTCCTGTTCCTCCTTTCTGACCAAAATCCTTTCTAAAATCTTTGGGCCAGGTTGTGGGTAGCTCACACCTGTCATCCTAGCTACTCAGGAGGCTGAGATCTGAGGATCACAGTTCACAGCAGGCCTGGGCAGGGAAGTCCATGAGACTCTTATTTCCAATTCACAGGGGAAAAAAAAGCCAGAAGTGGAGCTGTGGCTCAAGTGGTTGAATACTAGCCTTGAGCAAAAGAGTTCAGGGACAGAGCCCAGGCCCAGAGTCCCAGCCCTAAGACAGGCACACGAAAGCAGGACGCAGTGAGTGCTGTTGAACACCCGCACCAGAGATCCCCGAGCTCTGCTGTTGAACACCCGTACCAGAGATCCCCGAGCTCTGCTGCTGATCACACGCACCAGAGACCCCCGAGCTCTGCTGCTGATCACACGCACCAGGGACCCCCGAGCTCTGCTGCTGATCACACGCACCAGGGACCCCGAGCTCTGCTGCTGAACACCCACACCAGGGACCCCCGAGCTCTGCTGCTGAACACCCACACCAGGGACCCCGAGCTCTGCTGATCACACACACCAGGGACCCCGAGCTCTGCTGTTCAACACCCGCACCAGGGACCCCGAGCTCTGCTGCTGATCACACGCACCAGGGACCCCGAGCTCTGCTGCTGATCACACGCACCAGGGACCCTGAGCTCTGCTGCTGATCACATGCACCAGGGACCCCCGAGCTCTGTTGCTGATGACACGCACCAGGGACCCCGAGCTCTGCTGCTGATCACACGCACCAGGGACCCCGAGCTCTGCTGCTGAACACCCACACCAGGGACCCCGAGCTCTGCTGCTGATCACACGCACCAGGGACCCCGAGCTCTGCTGCTGATCACATGCACCAGGACCCCGAGCTCTGCTGTTGAACACCCACACCAGGGACCCCGAGCTCTGCTGCTGATCACATGCACCAGGGACCCCGAGCTCTGCTGCTGAACACCCACACCAGGGACCCCGAGCTCTGCTGAACACCCACACCAGGGACCCCGAGCTCTGCTGAACACCCGCACCAGGGACCCCCGAGCTCTGCTGTTGAACACCCGCACCAGGGACCCTGAGCTCTGCTGCTGATCACATGCACCAGGGACCCCGAGCTCTGCTGTTGAACACCCACACCAGGGACCCCGAGCTCTGCTGTTGAACACCCGCACCAGGGACCCCGAGCTCTGCTGTTGAACACCCGCACCAGGGACCCCGAGCTCTGCTGCTGATCACACGCACCAGGGACCCCGAGCTCTGCTGCTGATCACACGCACCAGGGACCCCCGAGCTCTGCTGCTGAACACACGCACCAGGGACCCCCGAGCTCTGCTGCTGAACACCCACACCAGGGACCCCGAGCTCTGCTGCTGATCACACGCACCAGGGACCCCCGAGCTCTGCTGCTGAACACCCACACCAGGGACCCCGAGCTCTGCTGTTGAACACATGCACCAGGGACCCCCGAGCTCTGCTGCTGATCACACGCACCAGGGACCCCCAAGCTCTGCTGCTGATCACACGCACCAGGGACCCCGAGCTCTGCAGCTGAACACCCACACCAGAGACCCCCGAGCTCTGCTGCTGAACACCCACACCAGGGACCCCGAGCTCTGCTACTGATCACACGCACCAGGGACCCCGAGCTCTGCTGCTGATCACATGCACCAGGGACCCCGAGCTCTGCTGCTGATCACATGCACCAGGACCCCGAGCTCTGCTGTTGAACACCCACACCAGGGACCCCCGAGCTCTGCTGCTGATCACATGCACCAGGGACCCCGAGCTCTGCTGTTGGTCACATGCACCAGGGACACCCGAGCTCTGCTGCTGAACACCCACACCAGGGACCCTGAGCTCTGCTGAACACCCACACCAGGGACCCCGAGCTCTGCTGAACACCCGCACCAGGGACCCCGAGCTCTGCTGCTGATCACACACACCAGGGACCCCGAGCTCTGCTGCTGATCACATGCACCAGGGACCCCGAGCTCTGCTGCTGATCACACGCACCAGGGACCCCGAGCTCTGCTGCTGAAAACCCACAACAGGGACCCCCGAGCTCTGCTGATCACACGCACCAGGGACCCCGAGCTCTCCTGTTGAACACCCGCACCAGGGACCCCGAGCTCTGCTGCTGAACACCCACACCAGGGACCCCCGAGCTCTGCTGCTGATGACATGCACCAGGGACCCCGAGCTCTGCTGCTGATCACATGCACCAGGGACCCCGAGCTCTGCTGCTGATCACATGCACCAGGGACCCCGAGCTCTGCTGATCACATGCACCAGGGACCCCGAGCTCTGCTGCTGATCACACGCACCAGGGACCCCCGAGCTCTGCTGCTGATCACACGCACCAGGGACCCCCGAGTTCTGCTGTTGATCACACGCACCAGGGACCCTGAGCTCTGCTGCTGATCACATGCACCAGGGACCCTGAGCTCTGCTGCTGATCACACGCACCAGGGACCCTGAGCTCTGCTGCTGATCACATGCACCAGGGACCCCGAGCTCTGTTGCTGATGACACGCACCAGGGACCCCGAGCTCTGCTGCTGATCTCACGCACCAGGGACCCCAAGCTCTGCTGTTGAACACCCGCACCAGGGACCCCGAGCTCTGCTGCTGAAAACCCACACCAGGGACCCCGAGCTCTGCTGCTGATCACACGCACCAGGGACCCCCAAGCTCTGCTGTTGAACACCCGCACCAGGGACCCCGAGCTCTGCTGTTGAACACCCGCACCAGGGACCCCGAGCTCTGAGCACCTGCTCTGCAGGCAGCTTCTCGTTTGCCCTTCCTGTCTGCTCTCAGCGCGACTGTGAGGTCCGGAGGGCTGCTGCCTGCTGGGCAGACGCAAACTGGAGGAGTAGAATCCCTGCCTCACAAGGGGAAGCCCCAAGTTCAAGCCCAGCATCACCAAAAGGCCCAACCAGCTATAATAGATGAAATCCAGATTGGTAATATTTCAAATGAACCACTTTGATAAAGAAAAGAATCAGCTATTACCTGTGCTCTGCCTTTCACAATACCAAAAAAGGGTTAAGAGAAGAACTGATCTATAAGAGGATCCCAAGTAAAACAAAACAAAGAAGAAATGATCCTGCGTCATAGTTCGGAACTCCTAATGGACTAATGAACTGAAGCAGTGGTAACTAGAAAAAGAAAGCACAGAGACCCTCTACCTTCAGCCTTCCTGACAGAATGGCCCAGCAACATCTACACGATTCTCTTGATACCCCCAAAAGTGTACAGCTTGACTCTGAGCAGCCCGCTAGATCCAAATACCAAAGAGCAACCTCACACATATGTCTCCTACATCACAGGCAGAAGCCTGGCGTCCTCTATAAATAAATTACAACACAACAAGGGACAGAAATGTAGACTAAACTACATGAGCCAACCCTGCTTGCGTCTCAGCGCAAACAGACTGTCACAAGATAAAACCGAGGAGTCGAGGAGTCGGCTGGGGAAATAGGAACGCTGACTAAATACTTGGCAATCATTTAAAAAATAAGTTTACACAAGAAAATGATGTTGTGCTTATTTTTTTTGAAGTTCCTAGTCTTTTCTTCCTTATCGTTCAGATGCCACACAGGCCCCATGACCGGACCCCCCAAAAAAAAAGCAGAAAAAGCCAGAAGTGGTGCTGTGGTTCAAGTGGTAGAGCGCTAGCCTTGAGCTGAAGAGCTGAGGGACAGCGCCCAGGCCCAGAGTTCAAGACCTACTACCGACAAAAAAAAAAAAAAAGTTTACAGTTTAGTAATGGGTGGGGGATAGGAAAAATATCAATGTCAATATCAATACAGTAAAGTCCAACCTGGATAAAACAGTATACTCCATGCCACAATGTTCATGGAGGCTGGAGGTGGGGGGCGGGCATGGAGAGAATGGATAAATTTCATTCCTTACTCTATACTCTGATTCCCTGTCTCCACTGGGGAAGGATAACGGGACTGTAACTAGCCAGAACGGCCTAGATGCTAATTTGAGGGCAGACGACGCTGTGCCATTTGAAATGATCCTCGTGCGTCTTGGATGGCGTGTGGAGAGGCCATGGTGACACTACATTCCCAGCCAGCCAGCCTGGCCTCTGCATCCCTCCATCTTTAATTTGCGTCCCCAGCCAGGCAGTGAAAGACGCGTTCATCTCCCAGAGTTCTTCTCCGTACTACCAGAGGAATGCAAAGATCCAATAATGATGACACACAGACAATTCTCCGGATGTCTCCAAAGGAGCAAACCTGGTAAAGGCTTGTTATTAGGTACCTGCAGTTCTAGAACCTGGGCCCAGGCTGCCTGACCTTTCCTCTCTGTTGTTTTGGTGATGGATGTGGTGGGGGCGGGGCAGCGGTGGTGGTGATGCTCTCCCAAATGAATCCTTCAGACCACACTCCCAACGCCACCTGCAAGCAGAGGTTTGGTTTTCCTACACTGTTTGCGTGCAGGAATCTCTCTGCCACTGCTTTCTTGGGAAACTTTAAAACCCTCCCCACCCTGTGACCCCCTCCCTCCCCCCAACACACAAAGGAATGTGTAGAAAAAACGTGGTCAAGTCTTCTGTTATCCACTAGTCTGGAAAGTTCCAGAAGGATTTGAAATGTTGACATAGCTATCATCCATCCTTATGCTACTCTTATGCAATTATTCACATGCGGAGAGGAGCTGGATGAAACTTTGCTTTTTCCATAGCCTCTTAGATTCTTCATGGGTTTGTTTTATTTATTTTCCCTCTTTTAGCTTTACTGCCGGAGGGTGACTTGACCTTTCTGGTAAAAATCTTAACTTGGGAATTGCTTGGATTTCCTGCTTGGCCATTTTCACCCATATACCCTGTGGTATATGAAGATCTTCACCCCATATACCCTGTGGTATGCGGGGATTTTCATCTCCATGTATCCCGTGCTCACAGGTGCCCTTCCCGCCAGTCTGTACTTCATTCTTTCCCCTCCAGTGGAAGGAACGGCTCTCACACATCTCTACCAAGCTCAACAAACCACCCACCGAGGCTACAAGCTCCAGCTCACCATGGGCAGAGAGAGACCCCCAAAGCACTTCCCGAGTTGCTGGACTCTCCCTGCCTGTATCCAGCTCTGGCCAGGGCTGACTCCATAGCCAGGAGCACCCAGGCCCACCTCCAAGAAGGCTGTCCTCCTCTTCCTCCTCCTCCTTTCTTCCTCTTCCTCCATTTTGTCTTCCTCCTCCTCTCCTTCCATTTTGTCTGTCTTCCTTTCCCTCCTCCTCTCTTCTTTTCCTCTTCTTCTTCCACTTGATCTTCTTCCTCCTTCTTCCCTTCCTTCTTCTTCCTCTCCACTCTCCTCTCTTCTTCCTCCTCCTCTTCGTCCTCCTCCTCCTCCCCTCCTCCTCGCCTCCTCTTCCCCTCCTCTTCCCCTCCTCCCACATCTCCCCTGGCATTAGGGAGGGGGTGGGCCAGATTCACAACACTGTTATTTATAAGGGTCTCAGATATAGGAATCTAAACTCACCTCCATGTAGGAGAGAAGCAACTTTGAGATGACAGGAGGCCAGACAGCCCTCTTGGGGAAAGTCAGAGAGAATGCTGGCCTGCAAGTCCCCTGCCTGTGCCCAGACACACACAGCAGGGTCTGAAGGGCAGCTCAGAGCTGCTCCGACAGCACCGACAGTACGTGGTCCCAACGTGGACGGCACTCAGCGGGGCCGCAGACCACACCCCGCGCACCCCGGGCTGAGCTAGCCACGCGCTGCTTGCTCCCACCCAGCCTGTGGCACTTGAGAATCGGAGGGTGGGATGAGTGAAATACACACCAGACCCCGGAACCTGCGTGAAACAGAGAACGCAAAGCAAAGCACCCGTGCACGTGCAGTGAGATGAGATGGTTTGGGTTCAATCCCCAAAATCACTATAGTCAGTGCAGTTCCCGCTCACTGGCTCTGAGAACATGCTACGCTAAGGAACGCTCCATCTGCTGGGCAGCACAGACCCCCAGGCCTCCCCGAGTGGACAGCTCTAATTCTTGGGTTACCATTTGTTTGCCTGCTCCTGGAAAACATCAGTCATCAGCCATCCAGAAAATTCTCATCCACCCACTGCTTCTCACTAAAGAAAGAAAAAAAAAAGCTGAGGGAAGCTAGATATTTTTCATAATTTGTTTCTCTGATCAGCCTACTATTTGTACATATTTATGTAAAACCAGATGTTTATCTTGGCACAAATTGTTCCACACAGGGCTAAGGCTTCCTTTGATGGCCATCATGGTGACTTGTGGTTTAACGTGGCCAGTTCTAGGTGCCCAGTGCTCATCCTTATTAAAATTACCACTAACTGCCCTCCCCAAAAGATTCTCCAGAACCCTGCTGACACCCAGCCTGCTTGTTTTGCTTTGTTTGGGGAAGGCTCTCTCTACGCAGTTCTGTGGGCCTAGAGCTCAATGCGTGCCTGGGCTTTCCTTCACACTTGTAGCTTCCTGCCTCAGCCTCCTGAGCCCGGGACCACAAGCCTGGCCACGAAATCTGCTAAAAGCATCCGGCATTGTTGGATCCCAAGCTGATCAGCTGCTTGATCAACACAAGCCAGTCACCGTCTTCTACCCCTTTTCTCTAGAAGCATCTTCCTCATTCTCAATTCTCCCCCCCCTCCACTTATAAATAGAAAGGCTATTTGTAGGACAAACATTTGCTAGAAGGCAAATGTTTTGCAAGGAACTTCCACTCATGATTTCCAAAGCCCAGGCCAGTATGTGCAACGTGTAACGTGTAGGCTGTCCCGTGAAGCAAGCACTTCCAGGAATACTTACTCTGCAGAACTAAGTACACATCTACACCGCTCTTGGTGACGATTTCCACACATCCGTCTAACGGCCGGGGACACAGGCAGACACACAACACTCCCCCCCTCCAAAAGCGGCCCCAGGAGCAGCGGTGGGCCCTGGCTCACACCCGCCCCGGCCGAGGGCTGCCTGGCGCGGCCTGATGCCTCTCCACACTCTGACATCAGCCCTGTGACCCCCGACCGGCCCATCTCACCAAGGTCAGCTCTCTACTGCGGGGAATCCCACAAACCAACAACGGAAGAAGTCCTGGATGTCCTAGGGATGTGTTTACGGGCATTTCCCCTCACAAAGGACATGCTGAGGGCCTAACCCCAAATAGCTCACACTGAGGCCTCATTTGGAGATGGTTTTTGAAGTCATCGAGGTGGGCCTCACCCCCTGGGACTTATGTCCTCGGGAAAGAGGGGATGGCTGTGGGAACCCCAGGCTGCCACGATCCACCAGTGTCTGGGACACCAGAATCGGGCAGAGGCCTGGTCCACATCCTTCCCCAGCATCCCTCAGAGGCCCCGCCCTGCTGCACTCTGAATTCAGATCTTCACCCTCCACAACGGGAGGATGAACCTCCCAGTTTACAAAACTCTGTTCCAGCAAAGCAATAAAGTTCCCTGAACACTGACAGACTGGTTCCCTCAGCTCAATCAGTCTTCTAACTTCAGAGTCTTTATGCACACCATCCTGATATCTGAAGGATGTGTTCAAAACCTGGTTGCCAGCATTCACAGATAAAACTAGATTGAAGGTTGTTTAAAATTTTTTAAACTTTAAAAAGATAGGGCAAAAGCAAAAAAAAGAAATACAACAAGAGCACACCTAGTACTATTTTGAGTTCCGGATACACAATAAGTCTTTTATTTTTAGTGTAACTATGTCCCAAATATTGCATGGGACATACTCCTACAAGACATTTATCTGTCTGAAGTTGCTATCCAGCCAGAAAAACATGTGCATGTTGGTGCCAAAAGGCAGGACAGGACTCACCTTTGGCATTGCACCACACTACAGTGAGGAGCTGGAATTGGTCAGCCAGTAGACAGCTGGATTGCGCCATTTCCTAAATGGAGAAGCATTTCTGTTGCTGTGTGTACCCCGGGCCTGTGCCCTCCACCCTCCTGGAGGAAGTACAGTCTTTTCAGACTATTCTGCACCGACAGGGCCATGGGGAGGGAGAGAGCAGCTGCCCAGAGCCTCTGGAGGGCCCAAGGCTGACACCAGCCTCCACTGTCACCACATGGACGCCCTCAGTCAGGTGTGAGCAAGAGGCCCTGCATTGGTATTCAGCACGGAGGCCACAAGCAATGCGGCCACACTAGGATCGCTAACAGCCCTGTGCAGAATGCCCGCCCCAAAGACACTGGCAGAGGCCGAGCTCTCTTCTGTGCAGAACTTTCCTTAAGGGACTGGAGGACTGGGACCTCTTCCCTGCCACGGGCTACCATTTCCGGCCCTGCTTTGATTTCATTTGGGTCTGGCTGCTTTGGAAGATTGTGTTGGATTCCAGGTTGTGTTATAGGAGCTGGGGTCCACAGCTTCTCCCAACTCAGCCTCGAGAACACTCAGGGAAGAATTTGCTGATGGCCTGCACGAGGCCTGGGGTTTGATCATAGACTTGGAGGCGGCTGGAGACTTTTTCTGAGGCCCCCGTGAAGCAGCGGATTTGGGGCCTCTCTGTTTCCACCAACAGCTGTGTTTGTGTGCACTGACCTCGCTCTACCAACAGCCCTGTGCTTTCCAGTCTGCTTTTACCTCCCGCCTCACACACAGTGTTCGGCCTTCTCCAGGGCTCTGCCTCTAGACATCCATGGCTTGTGGAATAGGGCTCTCTCTGACCTTTCCCTCTCTGGCCCTTCCGTTAGTCTACAAGGCCTGTCGCTGGCCCAGCTCAGGCTCATGTCTTCCCCGAGGGGTTGAAATTCACATTCATTTTGCTGCTTGTTAATGTCTCTTTTTAAAAATGGCATCAGCTGGGCATGGGTGGTTCACACCTGTATTCCTAGCTACTCTGAGAGACTGAGATCTGAGGATCATGGTTGGAAGCCAGCTCAGCCAGAAAAGTACAGGAGACTCTTATCTCCAAATAATTGGAATTGGAGTTGTGGCTCAAGTGGTAGAGCGCTAGCCTTGAGCAAAAAGGGATCAGGGACAGTGCCCAGTCCCTGAGTTCGATCAATCCCCAAGACCAACAGAGAGAGAGAGAGAGAGAGGCTTCAGATGATTAAATACAAAGAAAAACATATTTCATCATAATTTGAGCATTGAAAATATTCACATTATGCCGGCATCTAATAAAAATAAAAGTCAAGCTAATCAGTCTGGTAAACCAATCCCAGCAGCCTGCTGGCATCCCAGCCTACCAGCACGTTAACACCCCCTTAGAACGTCACAGCCAGCAATGGATTGAAATGAAGCTAGAACAGAACAAAGTCATGGGAGTGGAGAATACCTATAGCTGACATCGTGGTCATTTTCGGGATACATGTGTGTGCACACGGGTTAGACAGGTCAGGCATCCCTCATTATCCAAATATCCAGGATTTGAAACATTCAAACATCCAAAACTTTTTGAGCACTGACTCAATGCAGTGGGTAGAAAATTTCACATCATAAAGCTGTGCTGGAGCCAAAATTATTAGAAATATGGAGTGATGTCACCTTCAGGCTATTTGTCTAAGCTGTATATGAAGCAGTAATGAATTTCATGTTCAGACTTGGGTACTAACTCCCCAAGATACCTCATTGTGCAGAAGCAGATAGTCTCAAATCCAAAAGTAATCTGAAATGCAAAGCATTTCTGGTCCCAAGCATTTCATGAATATATATATGTATTTGTATATCCATATAGATATATACACACAGATATGGAGATATATGCATGTATAAATCTATAGATAGACATATATGGATATAGGCATAATTAACAGACTAAAATTGAAATGTCATATTCCTAGTGAATGGCAAAAATATTGTTTGGAAAAACCTCTCCAAAGATAGATAGATAGATAGATAGACAGATAGATAGATAGATAGAATGTGTCTTCACTGCTTCCATTACTGTAACAAAATCCTAGATGATCCTGTAAAGAAGGATTTTAGTCTGCTCACAGTTTACTGGCTTTAGTCTGAGGTTAGTTGGCTCTGAGCCCAAAACAGTACAGAACATCATGGCAGGTGCGGAGGCAGGGATGCATGGGGGGGAGGCGTGGGGGGCGTGTGGTAGGGGAGGCAGGGGCGCATGGTGGGAAGACGGGGCGGGGGGGGCATGGTGGAGGAGGCGAGGGGTACGTGGTAGAGAGGCCTGTTTGTGACAATCAGGAAGCGGAGGTAGGCAGGAGAGGGAGTGAAGAAAGAAGAGAATGAGCTCCAAATTCCTCCTTCAGGATCATGCCCCGTATGACCTCACGTGCTCCCCCTCCTCACAGCTCCACTGCCCTCTAACAGTTGACAGCCTCCCCTGTGTGGACATTCAGACTGTTAGGCAATGTGTGCATACATTCACAGATGCACACAGTATGAGATATTCATCTTACCAAGCTGTTTTCGGTTCTGCAGACTTGGATACACACACAAGCAAGAGATGTGTCTCTGGTAGGGAGGACAGGAAGGACTCACAGACTCTGCTAGAAGCATCCTCAGGAGGAAGACTTCTGAGCTCTCCTTGAAGGAGGTTCTGTCTGTGGCCCACTGTGCTGCCAGGCGGAGATACACAGAGCTGGAGAAGCAGAAGGTAGAATCAATCACCAAATACTTTACATATGGAGAGCTGGGACATGTTCACTTATTTCCTGAAAAGGGATAAACTTAACTCTAAAGCCCCATTAAACCAATTTAAATGTGTGGAAAGGGATCACTGACAGTACAACCAGTGCCTCCGAACACCCATAACCTCTTCCTGGGGTGGGGTGGGGGGTGACTAGAAAGCTTGCCTGTTCCTGAAGCCGGCAGTCACGTGATCTGGAAGCAACGATTAGAGTACTGAGTCTTTGCACTCGGCACAGCGAATGGCACCAAGGAGGCGCATACACTGCAGGGTCCACAAACATTTTGGGTCTTAAAAAAAAAATGTGCTCAACAAATGGCCTGTTACTTCAGCAAAAGGACTGAAGGTGTGTGTCCATCAGAGGCTGTGTGTTCCGCAAGCCCTCTGCAAAGCCGGGTCCTGAGAGGGTGGCAGCCGGGCAGCACACCGGGAGCCATGTTCACGTATTCTTTTTTTTTTTTTTTTGAGACACTCGATTTTTCCCCGGATCACATCGGGTGAGTCTCTTTTTTTAAGTTAATTGTTAAGAAAATCAAAATCCCACAGGGAACCTATGCCAGTGAAGGTCACGCTCCTCTCTGCTCATGCCCAATACAAATCCTCTCCGTTCTTCTCCTCTTCCTCACACTTTGCCAACTCGGATGTCTCAAATCCAAGTTAGCAGCTGTGATTTGGCTCTGGGATGTCACCCAAAGGCCTGTGTGCTAGAGGCTGGCCCTGGGCCTGCACTGTTGGAGGTGGAGCCCACTGGGAGTCTGGGTCACAGGGAGCAACCTTGAAGGGGAACGTGGGGTCTGGCATCTTCCTCCGTTTGCTGCTGCCGGGAGGCGCGGCCTCCTCCACCACACACTCTTGCCATGATGGGCTTGCCTCGCCACCGGCCCAAAAGCAGTGAGTCAACGGACCATGCACAGAACCTTCCAGAACTGTGAGCCAAAAGTGACCCTTCCTCTTTGCAGCTGATGATCTTCAGTCACGGAAAGCTAACCCAACCACGACAGGAAGTAATGCTTGCTGAGCTCTTAGTCAGGAGACAGACTCAGCTCAATCTGTGTGGTTGGTTCTCTCAATGAAAGCCAGGCCTGGGGAGCCCCTCGGTCCCCCACGGGAAACCTAGGAACCCCTAAGTACTACCGGGAGTCATCCTAAGCGCTTTGGCTGCGTCCATCCCTTCGGCCCTCACACCCCACCGAGTAGGCCCTGCTACAGAACCGCCCCTCTTACACGCAGACCCAAAACACACGCACATGATGGCACCTTGTGGTGGGTCTAGAATTCTGACCCCGAGCTCCGGTCCCAGTGCTCACTGTCTCCTGTCCCTGCCAGCACCCACATGCTAGCACAGCACCTCCAAAATGTGACCACAGACGCACAGGTCCACGTGATGGGCCCCCAGGCTGCGGAATGTAGGTGGCGAGATGTGGGTGACCCCCGGGACTGCAAGGGAACGCAGCCCCAATGATGTCTTGCCTCCAGCCAGTGAGACCCACCTCAGCTTTCTGACCTCCAGAACACCGTTACTCAAGTTTGTCTTGCCTTACGCAGTTATGCAAATGTGTGCAGTTATACCTAGTGCCATTGGAAACTAGTACCCATTATGTATTAGAACTAATACAGATTCTGCATTAGGACCACCTCAAGGATCTTATACTTTAGTAAGAAAAAATGCAACATATGTTCATAAAAAATATGAGGTCACTCTCAAGACTGAAGCAAAGCATGAATGGCCAATAGATGCTGCCCACCAGTACCTCGTCCACCGCCATCAGAGGAGGCTTCTACTTACCAAGTGTTTTCCCCTCCTAAAAACCTGTCGTACTTGGTATCACATGGGTTCAAACTTGACACTAACCTTCCTGTTGGCTAATTCAAAGGCAGAGGATTCACAGCCCCAAAACATACACTGGAACATAAAATAATAATTATATGATAAATAAGTAAATAAGTCCAGGCACCTGTGGCACATGCCTGTAATCCTAGCTACTCAGGAGGCTGAGACCTGAGGATCACAATTTGAAGCCAGCCTAGGAAGAAAGTTCATGAGACTTTCATCTCCAATTAACCGCCCCCCCACACACACACACACAAAGCTAGAAACAGGGCTGTGACCCAAGTGGTAGAGCAGTAGCCTTGAGCAACAGTGCCCAGGCCCTGAGTTCAAGCCCCAGACCAACACCAAAATCAAGCAAAAAAAGACAACTCCTTTCACATTTTGCATTTATTGCCCGGATTTTAAACTCTGGAGATTTGGCATGAAAATACAGGTTCTTTCTTCTTCCTTTAAAAGCGTCTGGAATCCCAGGTTCCTGCCCAGCTCTGCTGTGACGGCCTCATCAGGAGGGAGGGCGTGTGCCAGCCATCTTTGGAGTCTTCCCAGAGAGATGGCCTCCTTCCCTCACCGCTGGCTTCCCTTTGAGCCTGAGAGCAAACCTGTATTGGTTCTCAACGTAACTCCGGGGCCACCAGGCCTCACCGCAGGCAGAGCCACCCCGAAAGCAGCCAGGCAGGCACCACTGTGCCCACTTGGAGAAAGACACGTGGGACTCTGCTGGGAAGGCCTCAGGGCAAACTAAGGCGCCAAGGAGAACACAGCAGATTCTCCCAGCGCTTCATACAAAGAAAAGAATGCACACGCGCCAGTCCCCAGGCTCGGGGAGATGGAAGAAGTCTCGAGTGCGCAAGCCCCAGGCCTTACCACCCCCAAGGGCCGGGGCTGCAAACCCTGGGCGCCCCACGACCCACGTAGCTCAAACACGTCACACAGCCAGATGGTCCTAGAGTTCTCCCTGGTGCAGCAACATTATATCCTCAGTACAACCAGCCCAAGGGTGGCAAGTGAGAGGAGAGAGAGCTGGCCAGTCAGGGAGACGCAGACGCTCTGGGCCTCAGTGTCTGCCATGTGTCCACAGCACAGTCACCTCCTGCACGGAGGGGAACGGGGCAGAGAAGGGGACCCCATGGACACAGACTGGGGTCCCAGCGAGTCCTGGCCATCCCAGGACATAGAGTCCTGTGACCCAGAGGCCATTGTCCCTCCCCTGCCGGGCCAGGGGCAGCCATACCCACCAGCCACAGGAGAGGGTGCTTCGGCCACCGCCGCTTTCCTGACCATGATGCAAGATGCTTTGCCCATGTGCTGTGTGCTCCCAGCCCAGTCAAGGTGACAGATGCTTCTCCAACAGAAACCACTTCACACCCTCCCTCCCCTGGGGGGGGAGGGGTGGAAAGCAGCTCAGGGCTGGTCCCCCCCACAGCTCCCCTCCCTCCCGGGCAGGATGGAAAGTGCTTCTTGGCCGGGTCCTGGATGACTCTTCCTCTATGTTCTTCAGGCACCACTGACCCCAAAGGCCCTTCCCCTCTTCCTGCGCCCTCTGACCTTGTACTCTGCCCTTCCTGTTTCTGGGAACCGCTCTAGTCGTAGATATGAAGGGTGGAGCCGAGACCTTTCTGCTTAAACTGCATTCGGTTCTGCAAGCTCCTCTGTTTCGCACCAGCCCATCTCCTCATTGTGGGGGTGCGGAGGGAGGGGGTGGCGTGACTCAGCCCAGGCCGGTTGCATAAGCCTGGCTCAGGTGAGAGGAGTGAGAATGGAGAGCACGGATTTGAATACGTATCTGCGTGTCGCAGGCATTGGGCAACATCTCCGCTTTCCTGGCAGAGTGTCCTAGCAAGGCAAGAATCAACAGCAGCAAAAACTGGGGTACAAGAGACACTGTGAAGTCTAGGACCCAGCCCCATTGAGCCTGAGCAAAATCAAAATGTCCTGGGGTTGGAGGCATGGCTCAGTGGGTAGAGTGCTAGCCAGTGAGCGAAAGCATTAGGTACCAAGTTCCAGTCCCAGTCTCTAACCGGAAAATAAAATGAAAACTTCCTGCTCAGTGCTGGGTGTTTAACAGTTGGAAATACAAGCTAGTGAGGGCGGCTTGCTGTGCTGAACACAACGCACTGAGCAGCCATGCGCTCAGGGGCCCACGTGTGTGGCCGTCGAGCTGCTGGGACCAGGCCCAGCGTGAGAGGTGGGAGGCATCCAGAGGCTGGCGAAGGTAGACAGGAGCATCTACCCTCCTGCCGTCTGGCCGAGGTCTCTAGCCTGCCCAGCCCACCCGTTACCAAGGATGGTGTGAGAAATCAGCTCAGAACCCTGGCCTGCCACCAGGGCACCAATGCAGAGAGCAGCAAACAGCCTCCAGAGCCACGTACCACTCTCAAGTACTGAGACGCACCCCAACTCACGGGAGCACCTGTCCAGATACACAGAGCACCCGTCTGGACACTCACTGAAAACCTCCCAGAACAGCCGCAGCAATCCCAGGCATCCGGTTTGAGCTCTAGCTTGACTGATTTCTTTCTTAAAGATCTGTCTTTTTTTTGCGGGGGGG
>NW_012267319.1:169536-187149 GCF_000151885.1 Dipodomys ordii
AAGTGGCGCTGTGGCTCAAGTGGTAGAGCGCTAGCCTTGAGCTGAAGAGCTGAGGGACAGCGCCCAGGCCAAGAGTTCAGGCCCCATGACCAGACCCAAAAAAAGAAAAGAAAGAAAGAAAGGAAGGAAGGAAGGAAAGCTGGGTGTCAGTGGCTCACACTTGTCATCCTAACTACTCAGAAGGCTGAGATCTGAGGACTGTAGTCGGAAACCAGCCTGAATAGAAGTCTGTGAGACTATTATCTCCAAATAAACAGAATTAAAAAAAAAAAAAAACCCAGAAGTGGTGCTGTGGCTCAAGTGGCAGAGTGCTAGACTTGAGCAAAAAAGCTCAGAGCCAGTGAGGCCCTGAGTTCAAGCCTCAGGATAGGCAGAGGGGAAAGAAAGAATGTCTAGAATGTCAAACAACCTCTGGAGGCAGGGGAGTAGTACTGGGAGAAGGGAGGTGACCAGACGGGAGCAAGTGGGTGAAGGTACTTTATAAACCTATAAAAACACAACACTGAAACCTGCTGGAGGGGTGAGGGAAAGGGACGGCCAGGATGAATCTGATCAGGGACCGTTATACATAGGTACGGTCACCCCCTGCACCACTAATAGATGCTAATAATACAATGTGAGACAAAAAAAGGAAAAAGATTGGTCCCGGTGCTCATTAGATCCGCATGTTCGCAGGCCTCCACTCTGCTGAGCCAGGAACTCCGGGGGTGGTGCCCACCCTTCAGGTGACAGTCAGGCCCTGCCCTGGCCATCCCACAGCCTGGACTCACACTGCTCCAAGCATGGTGCCTGCCCAGAGCAGGCCCAGGGCTCTCCCTGGCTCCCAGGAGCGCCCCCTGTCTACGGGCTCACCGCAGCTCTCCAGCCTCAGGGCACAGAGCACAAGGCCGCGGACTCCTGAATGTAGGAGGCTGCTGAGAGCAGGCTCTGCCTCTGGTGCAGGCTTCCTGGGGGAACAGGTCAGGTCCCCAGCCCTGGGCCTGTGACCCGCCAGAGCAGAGCCGGTGACCTGTGCCTTCCCGGATACAAGCCAGCCCAGCCGACTCAGGATGCTTAAACGGGATCTTTCCATATTCCTTACCACATAAGCAGTAGACACATACTCAGTAGAAACCCAGCTTGAAACTATTGAGAGTCCCAATACTCTTCAAGGATGCTGTGCACACAACCAGCCCTGACACAGACACCGACACCCTAACTCCTTCACAACAACCAGTCCTGACAGACACCACCACCCTAACTCCTTCACAACAACCAGCCCTGACACAGACACCACCACCCTAACTCCTTCGCAACAACCAGCCCTGACACAGACACCACCACCCTAACTCCTTCACAACAACCAGTCCTGACACAGACACCACCACCCTAACTACTTCACAACAACCAGCCCTGACACAGACACCACCACCCTAACTCCTTCACAACAACCAGCCCTGACACAGACATCTCCACCCTAACTCCTTCACAACAACCAGCCCTGACACAGACACCGCTACCCTAACTCTCACAGTCACCCTAACCCTCACGACAACCAGCCCTGAACTAGACACCACCATCAAATTCCCTCACAAATGGGAAAAGTCAGGTAGAGGCATGTGAAGACATGTGGCAGGCCCCATGGCTGGCCAGGCCATGGCTGAGGCTTGAACCCACCCTCCTAGCAGGGCCGGGTCCTGTCTTCAAGCTGTGTGGCGCCTGCCAGCCCAAGGCACAGGACTTCCGCCAGGCTTCCAACCCTTCCCCAAAATCCAACCCGATCCAGAATGGCGGCCTTCAGAACCCAGCCCAAGTTAGCCCTTGGGTGAGAAGCCGGAGTTCCCTGAGATTCTGCCCCAGGACGAGCAGCAGGGTCTGAGTCTGGTGAGCGGGAAGGGCAGTCCCCAGTGGTCTACCGCCAACGAGAATGCACCACGAGGGCACAGCCTGTGGCCGAATGGAAGCCAGACTGAGTCTCCCCAGGCCCTGGCCTGCCGTCAAGAGGGTCTGTAATTAATTAAGACGGAGGGAGAGCTGAATAAGGCTTTTGTGGACCGAGCTCTCTGTTGGAGCCCAGCCTCCCAGCTCTAATCCACTGGGGACTGAGAGGCACTGCTTTGTTCCAAACCTCCACCCCGCATCAGACACTCAAGTTACAAGCACGGCTGCCGAGGCCACGGCCGTCCAGGTGTGGAAAAACCAGAAATAGCACACTGGGGCTGAGCCAGGCACTGGGGGCCAAACCTGCACCTTACAGCCTTCATTTACTAAAAAAGAAAAAGTCCCCAACCCACCCAGGAGCACCAGACAAGCCAGGGCATTGGCCTCAAGCCACCATGAGTACCACTGGGGCAGGACTGAGCTTCTCAGCAGTGGCTCAAGTGCTAGATTGACAGCCTCACACAGAAGAGGCTTAGGGACAGCACCCAGGCCTCGAGGTCAAGCCTTGGAGAAGGAGAAAAGCAGATCAAAGAAGACAAAGACAAAGATGAAGATGAGGAAGAAGATGACGACGATGATGACAGCAATGATGAGGACCCAACGTTAGCAGACGCACCTGTGAGGCCCTGGTTCACAGACCCAGCACCACCTACACAACCAAAACCAAAGCAGGACTGTTCACTTTCAAAAGGGATTAGGAGCTGGGAAAGTGGCTCCGTGGTAGAGTACTTGCCTTGCATGCATGAGGCCCTCCCTGGGTTTGATTCCTCAGCACCACATCAGCAGAAAAAGCCGGAAATGATGCCGTGGCTCAAGTGGTAGAGCTCTTGCCTTGAGCTGAAGAGCTGAGGGACAGCGCCAGGCCCAGAGTTCAGGTCCCATGAGCAACAAAAAAGGTGGGGGGGCTAGGCTTTATCTTCCTTTCATAGCAGCGTCCTCACATTTCATTACACAGAAGCAACCTTTAAGCATTTTTTTACCATTACCAAATGGAACAGACCAGGCACAGTGATAAAGGAGGTGATTTGCCATTCCCTGTATTAAAACCTCCAGCTCAGAAAACGCTTCACTGTCCACCTCACTGTCACCTGACAAAAACAGGGGACACCTCCCCACCCCTGGCTTTGGGACACAAAATGAAGTCCTCAACGCAAAGCCATAACGTAGGTGTCGGTTAAAGCCCAAGGATGCTAATGTTATCCCAAGTTCTCAGCACTAAGGAGAAACAGAGCCAGCACTCTGGGCCCTGCATTCTAGAACTTTCTGTACTGGGCACAGCACCCCACCTTTCTCAGGAAGCTGACTCATGAACCACTTCTGGCTGGTCCACGGGCCTCACATGGGGTTGGTAAGTGCGGGCTGAATTATTTCATAAATGGGCAGCTACTCCAGCTACTCCCTTTGAAAGTCAAATTTTGACTTTTACGTCTGTGGGACGGGGTTAGCATTGCCAGGAAGAAACAAAAGCCTCCTTTATAGATTACAACTCAAATAAATCAGCCTTCTCCAGGGCCAAATACTGCCTCCCAACCCAGAAGAAGCCCCAACCACAGTAGCTGAGCTCCAGGCACCAGCAGCAGGAGCCTGAGCAGACATGGCGGAGAAAGATGGCGTCCATGAAATCTGAGATCAGCCACTGGGGTGGAGACAGGGAGCTGGAGCTGGGCCTTCCCCTCTCCCTCCAGCTGGCTTCTGAGACCATTTGGTATCGAGGTAGGTCACACCATTCACAGGAAGTTAGACGTCACAGGAACCTGCAGACAGAAGGGACACCCCCCCCTTCTGTGTAGGACCCTGGAGAAGAGATCACAATCATGCGACTCACAAGACTCTAAGGAAATTAGTAGACCAGCCCACAAAGTGGCCTTGGGCATGTCACTCCAGTGAGAACAATCTTGGGCTAAATTCTGGGGTGCTCTCAGCACACATTCCTCACACTGCTTTTGTGTCGACACTTCTCAGTACAAGCAGAAGACGGAGGCTTCTGTCCCTCAGGGGTGACGAATAATTACAAACAGACTGTGGGTTTGGGTTCTGTTTTGTTTTCTGAGGCACCATCCCACCCTGTTTGCTTTCTAAGTGAGAAGACATTGTGTGCCTTTGTTTCCCTCTACGTTACACAGCATGCCTCCATACCATACTGCAGCACTGCCAGGGGAAATGGCCGGAAATTCCCCAGGGGACATGGTAACCCTGGGGCCAGGAGCACCCAGGGATGGAATGAACGGTTCTTTAATTGCAAGTCCTTTTCTATAATAAGAGGTGATTCCTCTTCATATTTAATTGCAAGTCCTTTTCTATAATAAGAGGTGATTCCTCTTCATATTTAATTGCAAGTCCTTTTCTATAATAAGAGGTGATTCCTCTTCATATTAAATAGTTAAGGTGGCTTTTAAGACGGCATCCATTCCTTGGACAAGCCTATCATGTTAAAGTCGCAGTAGGGCATGGGAAGATGTCCAGCATAAAAAATACATTGACTGACGGCCTGTTGGCCCCGGATGAGCAAAGACCCGCCTCGGTGCCACACAGGGTATTCAGTTCAGGGAGCAGCGTGGATGTTTCTGCTTTCAATTAACCTGTATTTTTTTCCCTCTGATAGACAAACATTACTGCTTTCATAACAAAATTACTTTCTTTAAATAAACTTTAGAAGAAAAAAAAATCTTCCATTTAACTTACCCCATGGTTCTCTGGAATGCGCCAGTGAAAGAGAATTAAAAACCTAATGCTAATCAAAACACCAGCCCAGGGAGGGCTCTGTCTTTGAAGTTCAGCCCTGAGTCACAAAACACAGAACAGCCCGTGTTTTCCATTCCCAGCCCATCACGGGGCACTTTGCCCCACACTGCCAGAGCCCCTGGCACTTTGCATCTCAAGGTGTGAGATGCCATTAACCCCGCCTGCAAGTCCCCCCCTTACACCAATGCCCCACTAAGCAGCGCCCAAGGCACATGGAAGCTGAGGGGAAGGGGAAGACCTTCTACTTCGGAGGCCACGTGGTACCCAGTGGACCCCTCCTCAGGAGACTGTCTGGAAGACAGAGTAAACCCAGGACTGAGACCGTTTGCAGCTGTGGTTGCAGAAGGCCAGACACCGGGTACTCTATAAGCGGCAAGCATTGCCTGGCTCATGCTCAGAAGGCTGGCAGTGTGGGGTGTGGTTCTGGGACCGGGTGAGGCCCGTGGTGTCCCGATGGGTAGCGCGTGGAGAGACTGCGTGCAGAGCCCGGTGAATGAGCATCCACCCACTGCCCCAGTGGAAGAGGGGGCACTGGAAGGGAGTGCATCAGGATCTGCCTTGAACGCAGTGGGGACCCCGGCCTGTCCGGCCCCCCTTCCCCCTCCCCCTCCCCCTCCCCCCCGCCCAGCAGGCATGAGGCGACCAGGCCTTGCTGCATGCGTACACCGTGCTGGGTGTGTCCCCACAGCAACACACCAGGCAGCTGTGCAGGAATACCTGAGCCCCCATGAGTCTGTGGCCTCGGGTACTTGTGTCACAATGACAAAAAGCGGACAACAGCACGCAAGGCCACAGGGGAGCAGAAGAACAAAGAGCCGAGGGATTCAAACTCACTAGGATGCCAACCCCCACTGCAGCTGGCAAGAACGCGTGCCCCCAAAGAGCCTAATCCATTCTCACGTGAGCCCCCAGTAACAGCCGTAATCCTTTCTGAGGGAAGAGTCCTTGTGACCTAACTGCCTCACCTAGAGGATAAACGAGGGAGTCTGCGTCCACAGAGTGAGAAGAGAGCTGGAGTTCAGCCTGAGGACTCTGTGAAGCCCGCCAGAGGCCTTCCTCATCACCAGTGCCTGTCTGCCCACTGCCCTTCCCACCCCTTGTTCCCTGGGGGGCTGGCTGGATGCACACATCTGTGCCTGTACACGCGCACGCACACACATGCACACACACACACACTCAGCTGCTCATGTCCTGTCTAGCTTTCACGGCCAGATGCCCTGTCCCTCTGTCTTTCATAGATTCCCACCATGAACACCCCAGGCCAGTTCTAGAGAAGGTGGGGCAGTCCTGGGGGGGGGAGGGGCACACACCAAGGGAGGAAGAAGTGGAGAAGGAAGAGGGCGGCTCCTTCCTCCCCTCTCATCGCTAAGTGCCGTTGCCCAGGCAGCGAGGCCGCCATCCGCGCAGGAAGCCCTCCGTGTCTTGCTCGGGTCTGTCGGCCATTTTCCAGCCATGTGTCACGGAGCAGGGAGGGCAGCGCGCCCTCCCCTGAGCCAGCGGCTGCCCTTCATTCTTCAAAGTCGCCTGCAGGGTCCTGTGTGCTCCTTCAGAAGGCTGCGTGAGCCAGACACAGGTCCTGGGCTCTCTGCACTTCTGCTTTTCGCAGGAATGGAATTGTTTTACTCGTCTGTTTCGTTTCCTCTTTGGGGATACCAGGCAACAAGCCTTCCTCCCCGTTTCCTGGCAGTGTGTCAGTCCGAGTGTGCGACAGTAGAGGTGGGGTCAGAGGCCGCCAGCTCAGGTGAGCCTGCGCTACCATGTAAGACGTCCCGATGGTTCCTGGGCTGCACTGTTTCCTAAAGCACCGCACCAGGCTCGTGCTCGGGACAAGAAAATACGGGGAACAGTCTCTCTCCGTGGGAGAACAACACCCAAAGCTCTACAGAGTGGGGGCTCGTGGGAGCAACCAAGCCAGGGCTCACAGCGCAGTGCTCTCCCAACAGGTTGGCAGTAGATTTAGCAGGAAAAAAACAAAATCACTGTGATTAGAAGCAAAGGATGATGCAGATTCTTCCCCAGCCTCAGAGACGCGGCCAGAACATTGGAGGACTACACACAACGCACTGGGGAAGCGGCAAGAAGGGGCGGCCCACCCACGGCCCACAGCATGCCTCACGAGGGAGCAGACTCACAGCCCCCCAGAACCACACACTGGCCTCCTGCACCACGCTCTGATCCCCCCCCCCTCCAGTCCTTGGGACTTCACGTGCCTGTTTTGGAATCTGGCTTCTTTTGCAGTTTTCCCAGGCCTCCCTCGGCCCTCTGCCTATCCACAGTTCCCAAGTCCCCAGCTTCGTTCCAACTCAAAGGCTGGTTCAGAAAACTGCTGCTCCGACCACCGGAGGCTTTCAGTCACCCTTGACCCACAGCGGGGGAGGGGGAGCCCCCTGTGCCATGCAGGCACAGGCAGGTGAGGCTCCTTCCCAGCACACCAGCCCATGGCCCGGCTCCACCCCCTCCTGGATGACGTGGGCCTTCCCCGGGGGGCTGAGACACAAGTCGATAAGCCAATGAAACCCTGATGTTCTTCTGAGCCGCGTGGGGCTTGGTAACTGCTGGGTGCCCCCAGCGCTGGGTGTGAACTTGCCAGGCCCACGCCCCATCCAAAAGCAGGTGCTTCCCCAGGCGGAGGGGCTGAAAAGGAGGCAGAAACGCGCCCTAGAGGCGGGGCTGGTCCTTGGCAGAGTCCTGCTGTTTGGGGTGTGAGCACCGTGAGAGCTAACAGAGCGCAAGGCAGCCACAGCCCCTGGCCGGCAGCGAAGCCCTGCCTTTTCCAACCACATACGAAATCTCCCTTCCAAGCATGACCAGATCCTTCAGTATCTTGCTGTGTACAGACAAGCAGCCAAGCAAAATGTGTCCCCTCAAATTACAGCGTGAACCCCAGAGAGGCAACTCCATACACAGGATCGCCAGCCGTGAATAACAGGGAATAAAAAGAGAGATCCAAGAGACACATGGCAAAGCTGCCCCCCCAACCCTGGAATGGTGATGTCGAATATTAACCTGCCAAGGATTCAAAGCCCAGATAAATGCCAAGAACCAATAGCAGCCAAGGAGAGTCTGAGTCTCTCCAGAGGCGGGCGGAAAGGTCACAGAATGCTCCAGCAGCCCTGTTAATCATTTCTCACAAGGAAAGAAGTTTGGGGGCTGAAGTTCTCAACACAACCTGCTGGCGGGCGGGTGGCTGGCGTGAAGTCTGTGGGCTGCTCAGTGAAGCCTCCCGGCTGCAGCTAGGGGAGACGGTGCCCAGGCCTCCTTGAGACCCAGCCAGGTTGGAGGCCACCTGAACGCTCAGCTGTGGTGGAAGGAACACACAATCCCTTTTTGTCACCATCTTCACCTACTGTTTTAAAAGTGACATAGGCGTGGGAGGTCCCTGAAAATCTACAAGAGAAAGCTGGTGCCAGAGGCTCATGTCTGTAATTCTAGCTACTCAGGAGATTGAGGTAGGATCATAGTTCAAAGCCAGCCCCAGGCAACATAAAATCTACAAGATTCCATCTCCAAAAGAAAATTAAAAAGCGGGTTTAGAGGCTGGTGCTGGTAGAGAAGCAACCACACAAGCAATCAAGAGCAAGCATGAGGCCCCGAGTTCAAAGCCCAGTACTGTACCTCGCAAAAACACTCGAGAGAATCTTGCCGTAGAACTCATTCATTCCCACTGGTGTCTGTACTGGCCAGCACCAGGAACAAAGACATACAAGGAAGAGGAGGGCCCTGCTGACCCCTGGACACCAGGTGGGACTAGGCCACCTGCACAAGGCAGAGCCAGGCTGGCCGGTCAGAGCCTTTGGTGGGGAGAGCATGATATGGGGGCTAAAGAATAAGCTCCTCAGCAGGCTGTTCCCAGCAAGTGCACTGAAGGGGGGAGGACCACACAGGTACTGACTACACAACCCTACAGACGGCTATGTCCAGAGACGACCAGCAGAACTAGCTGGAAACCATGGGTGAAGGGAGTGGACAGGGAAGACAGCAGACAGAGGGCAGGCCATGGCTGAGAGCAAGCCAAGGGGCTTGCACCAGGATCCACTCCAAGTGGAAGGGAGCCCCGAAACCCCTGAGTTGTTGTACGTCCACTTCCCTGTGGAGACTGGGCTGCAAAAAGGAATGTCCTAAAAGCCAGGGTAAGATTTGGACGCTCCAAGCATAATGAGGATGACTGTCATCTCCGCTCACCTGGCTGGGGGTGTCCATGGAAGCAGACCCTGCATGTGTGGCCAATCACCATCGTGTTATCATGGAGACAAGGTCTTTCTGACCCTGTGGGCCTGCCCGCCCCTCCCCGCTTCCTCCCCTGAGCCTGCCTCCTGCTCTCCTGCCCACTCTGGGAGCAGCCGGTACTCCCTGTGGGCACACAGGCCTCAGTTCCTAAGGCCTCTCTGGTGCTTCCCAGCCTGGGGCTCTCGGCTCCAAAGTTCACAGGATCTGAGAATTCCTCCACCCAGACCCGGCATCCCATGGTCTCTAGAGCCCAAGATGCTTGTCCTGAAGATTATCTGTGCCAAGAAAGTCTTGGTTCCTTCCCCTGGGCCTCGGTGGGACTAGAGGGAAGGGAGAGAAGAGGATACACAGTGGTGTCTGTAACTTGTGGTACCTATATACACAATGAGAACAAATAATATTATGTTATTTGCAGGGAAATGGATGGACCTAGAACAAATCATGGGAGGAAAGCCAACCTCAGAGAGACAAACGGTGTGCCTTCTCTTCCACATGTGGAAGCTAGATCTAAAATAGAGCTAAGCGCGATAAATTAGACAGGGCTCTGTGCATCTGCACACAAACTGACTAGAAGAGGGGAATAATTCAAAGCCATAACTCCTCTGAACATGTACTATTTATCAAAATAAATCCAAGAAATGGAAACATGGTTTGGTTTTGTTTTCCTTTTTGGGGTGGGCAGGGGGGGCACAGGAATGGAGGAAGAGTAAAAAAAAATGCAGTCATTGTGTTCCATGTCCACTATGTACAAGTGAATTACATAACTTGTGGGTAGAGATGGGAGGGGGGATGAGGGAAAGAGAAGGGAAGGGTGGCACTGAGCTCAGAACCTGACTCAGGAAACGGTAATCCCATTATACAACTCCTTAAAGACAATACAAAGAAAAGAAAATTTAAGGAAGAACATAAATAAAAAGCGAACCCGGGTTATTTTTTATTTTCCTCTGTTGTTTTATTTAGGGTTTTGCAATTGAGTTGTGCACCTATTTTTGTAGATATAAGCTCAGGCAAATATTTTCTCCTATTCCATAGGCTGACTTTGCCGTGACACAATGCTGCCTGGGCTTGCTCCCCGTGAAACCGAGAGCGTCTGGCCTCATGGAAGGCTGGCAGAGAGGTCAGCAGGGGCAGGGAGGCTAGCCAGAAGACAGGTCATTACAGGCCAACAGGAGGAAGTCACACGCACAGCAAAGCAACGAGCTGCAGACGGCGTATCGGACTCTTGAAACATCTCCACAGTGGCTTTCAAATGTCCTCCTCACAAAAATACGAGTTAATGAGCTACACTTAGCCACCCACGAGAACTATGTACCTTGTTGTGCTCTGGAAAAACCTTCAATGCCGTCTACCCATTAGAAAAATAAAAGCCTAACAAGCCAGGCCTGCTCTTGCCCGCCCGTGAGGCCTCTGGGCACCAGGTTCTGGCGGTCATCGTCTCATTCGCATCTGTTTTTCATCAGAGGCGGAAGTGTGGCCCCTCCCACGGTGGCCAGCTGGTCATTGTGCTGGGCACAGAGCCCTTGGGGACACCCGGAAACCTCTCCCCCTAATTAGGGTGTTCTGTGCTAACGAAGGGCTCAGGACCTGTCACTGGGTGAACTCTCACAGCCACTGCTGGCGTCTGGCGCTCTTCCATGTCACCTGAGCCAGGGCCGGGGCCTCTCGTGTCTCTGACACGTCTGTCAGTCCTGTCCATCCGGGCTCCTGCTCGCTGATTTGCGAAGTGATAATGACCGAATCGCATCTGCCTCTGTGGGAAAACGTGCAGGGAGATCAAAGGGGACCGCAGAGGGGCTGAGGCTCTTCCGGCAGGGTGGGCAGGAGCCTGCACTGACCCAGCCTGGCCTTCTCACAATGGTGGTGTCTCCACAAAGCCACACTCCTGATCCAGGTTAAAATGTCCTTACACTCACTCTGTAACTCAGATCTCAGACACCTGTGCCTGCCCCACTCCGCCTAGATGCATGTGTGCCCCAGCTGGGCACCCAGCAACCCAGCCCTCATCGCTTCTCCTGGTGTTGGCAGAGCAGCACTAGAGGGGCACAAAGCATGTGGATCGCCCTAGGAGGAGGAAAGGTCAAGGGTCGTCCCTAGAGGACATCTGGCCTCAGCCCCTGGGCCTCCCAGCCCTGTCTCCAGGAAGTTCACATCTAACAAGTCGGCCAGTCGCTCTGTGAACCCGGCAGGCTGCTTAACCTCTGCTCCTTATCAACAACACCAGCAGGCACGGGGAGCCACTTACTCTGGGTTCCTGGAGAGAAAGCCAGCGGGCCGTCGTCCCCAGGCCTCTGTGGGCATTTTACAAGCATGGTTCCCGTTGCTGACATCTTTACAACTCTCCCCCAAAAGATTGTCATTACGGAGACAGCTAGCTCCACCTCCAGCTGGCCAATAAATAATTCTTTGTTTTAAATGGTAACTCTCTTTTGCGCTTTATCCCAGTTATCTTAGGGAGAAAGGCCTCCACTGCATTGATCCGGTCTTTTACGACAGATTCACTGGCTGTCACCGAGGTTTCTAGATTAGACTGGAAGTTTTAAAGCCCGAGACCCCAGCAGAGTGAAGGGGGTGGGTCCATCGCGTCTGTTCCCCCGCCCCGGCTCTTGGAGTTTGCCACCGCACCTCCTTCCAGGCACCCTGGCCTCCAGACACATTCGGCAGAACTAAGAGTCAATGCTTAGATGACCGGACGGAGGACCGAGGCCCCGCGCTCTCCTCCTCCCTCCCTGTGGGAGGCCCACGACTGTGTGCTCCCTGTGACAGCCCCCACGTCTCAGCCACAGAGACCAAGGAACCCACAAATGCACATGTGACATCAAGCCAGGGAGCAGAGGAGAACCGTGGCATCAAAAGAGGCAGAGAGAACGGGGTGGGGGACCAAGGGTTCTTAAGAGTGGTCAGAGAGGAACTCTGTGGGGTGACCACTAAGCAGGGGCCCGAACGGCTAAGAAGAACATTTTACAAAAGGGAATTGTAGTCCTGCCTCGAAAGCAAGTCTGCTGTGTTCGAGACACATCCGAGCCAGACCACAGCGGCCTGTGGGGTGCCTACCACCTGTGACCCCAGTACCCAGAGACTAAGGCTGAAAGATCACCATTCAAGGCCAGCCTGGGCTACTGGGAGCCCTTGTCTCAAGAGAGAAGGCAGGGAAGGGGGGGCAGATAGAATGGTAGAGCAGAGCCAGTGAGTCTTTGTCAGTAATTATTGGGAATCAGGATCTGATTTTTTGTTTTCATCTTGCCTTTGGTGGTATATTTATGTTTATATTTATCTTGGACAGGGCTCAGAGTCTTCTGAGCACAACTGGAGGTCTGTCATCTGTTTTGGAAATTATTTGGCCATCACTTCTTTGAATAAAACCGTTGTCTCGCGTTCTCTCTTCTCTCCCTCTGAGACTTCAGCTCCTGAGCCGTGTCTTGGTCCGAGTTCAATGGGAAGGGGTGGTAATGCATGGGATAGGACTCCGGGCCTCACGGGATGGCAAGCGCTTTGGTTTGGTTTGGTTTGGTTTGCTGACTACACCAGCAGGGCTCAAAGTCACCCTGCTCCTCCCAGTAGATCACAGGCTTGATCCCACCAGGCCTGACTCTGATGTACTTTTAACTTCTAATTTGTTTTCTGTGCTTTCTAGTTCTCTGGCAAGATTCTCAACTTCTACTTACCTTTTTGCTTATGTTCAGCATAGTGTTTAAAATCTATTATTCAGATTCCCTGTTGACAGGCTTCTCCTCTCCCTCTCTCCCTCCCCCCCCCCCGTCTTTTCTCCTCATATACTGTTATTTTGATTGGGTGACAGACATTATATATGAAACTCATAGAAATCAGGCCAGGTGTGCTGGCTCACAGCTGTAACCCCAGCTGCTTGGGAAGTGGAGATTGGAATGACAGAGGTTCAAGGCTAATGGAGGGGGGAGAGAAATTATCCAGAAAAAAAAATAACTAAAAACTGAAGGAGGGGGAAAAGTATGGCGTAAGGACTCTGAGCTCCGCATGGCACCCTTGGAAAGCTGCGCACAGGACACAGCAGATGCGGTGTGCGCCAGCGCCCCCCGGAGGATGCAGAATGTACATTCTGCCCGAGGCCCAGAGCCCCTAGTAAAGGTGAGGACTGAAACCCAGGCTGCGGCTACACACACACACACACACACACACACACACACACACACACACACACACACACACACACACACACACACACACACCGGAGGATGCAGAATGTACGTGGCAGAGTTGCCAGACAAACGTCCTGGGGAAGACACAGTGACTCTGGCTCACTGCACCCTGGGCCTCTCGAGTTCCCATCTACCCATCCACCCTGGACGCACAGGAGCCTGCGCATGGAAGGGGAGGGGGACTGGCCGGGACCCTGCGGCCAACGTCAACTGCTAAGCCATGTGCATGTCGACGTGTGGGCTGAAATCTATTTTCTCTGGGTTTGCTGGATTAGTATAGCACCCAACGCCTTCCAAGAAACGTCAGACTAGTTTACCGCAGCAATTAAGCTGTCTGCCATCTGCAAGGGGCTGGGCTGAAGGTTTACACAAGTTAAATGTATTTCAAAAAGAAAAAAAAAAAAAGATCTAGACTTTCGATGTTTTGCCTATCTGTCAATCTCAGCCACACTCGCCTCAGAGACTGAAGGGAGAATTGTCCTAGCGCGCCATGCTGAAATTCCAGGACCCAGGGACCCCTCCAAAAATGAATTACTCCTTGAGAAACCCTGAGCTTAATCTTGGGTTTGGCAAAGTTAAAACTCCACTAGGAAATTCAGCCAAGTCTCTGAGATGAAAGATTTTTATCATCTCCCTAACTGGTAAGTTCTTTCAAAAATCAGTCCCAAGTTTCATATGCTTTAAGGCAAATGAGTGTCAAAAATAGTGACTGAAACGCCTATGTCTGCATAAGGACGTCTACAAAGACTTCTAACTCCTCAGCCAACGCCCCGTCCCGTCTATCCCACTGTGCATGTGTCTGGAAGTGTTTGGGCCATCTTAATACAGAGTGGGTTTTCATTTTCTCAAAAAAATGATATACATATATATACATATATTTCCTCCCACTCCTCCCACCCCCACCCAGGAGCCATAAAGTCATAGCTGAGCCGGGGAGAGAAACCAGCATGGCGGCCTCATTTTTCTCCAGGAATAAAGGAGAGGAAGCCTTGTTTGTCTAAAGCTGGTGTAGTCTGGGAAAACAGCCCGCCTGGAGCAGGAATCTTCTTGACTTGTGCCATTTGCAGTTTCTAGGGCATAAATATTCCCACCATGGCCAATTTCAAGCTATCGATACTTGGATAACCAGAAGGGAAAATTCCTAAATAGTCAACAAGCATTTCCAGAAGCCACGGGGCCGGTCTCCGCCCGTCACTGCCTGGAGGCCTTCACCAAGGCCACCACACGTGGTGGACGTAACCAGAAGGGGTGCTGACACCATTTCAACAGAAAAGACGGGAACCACGGGAAAAGCCTGGTGATGGCCTCTGGAACCTGGCTGCTCAGAATTCTAGATGTGACGTCAGTCTAGAATATTCTCTGCCGAGAGCTTTTAAGCAGGCATGGATGCGGGAGGAAGACGGTGCCAGGTGATGGACAGCTGTGGTACTGGAAGGGTGACAAAGAGACCGGTGTGTAGCATGGGACAGAGATGGGGAGGGAAAAATGCTTCAAGGGCATGAGGGCTGCCATTAGAAGACTTCTTCTTCCTCCAGTGGTAAAGTCCACAGGGTCCAGGAAGCTGAATTCTGTTCCACTTAAGGAAAAGGTTTATGAAACTGTTTAAGTTCTCATAGAGAAAGATGCAACAATAGTAACAACACCTGCTGAAGGTCATGCAGTTGTCAGATGTCCCTCTTCGCTGACCTGACCCCCAGCGGGCCAGCTCTGCCATGCAGTCATTTCCCATACCGTCCGCACATGCTCAGAAGCACAGCCCCCAGCCAGGGAGGTGTCACTCAAACCCACACAGGGGCCTGCCCGTGCTGTGGGGCGCGCCTGCGCACTGGCCTGTCTTCTACAGCTATGTCCTGAAATTAACCTGAAGCATTCCCCCAAATCAGCTCCAGCGGCATGATTCCAGCAGTCCCGCTGGCTGTCCCCACAGAAGAACCACTGTGGCCCCAGGGAAGCACTAACAGAGGTGGGAGCCATGGAAACAGACATCTCCAGAGAAACTGGGTGAAACGGCACCAGTGGTTCCTTCACAGCCCGCGCCGCAGCCGGGTTTGGGAGCCCTGGAGGGAGACAGGCCAGAAGCAGGAGCACGAGTGGGTGGCAGTAGAGCGAGAATGGCTGACAGATAGCATGAGGGATGCAGCCATGTCAAGACTGGTCGCTAAGGGTGCACGGGGCGGGGCGAGGGGGGAGAGGAAGGGAGAGAATGGGCAGGAAAGCTAGGTGTCAGGGAGAAGCAGAGGGGGAGAGAACCAGGACAGCTGGGCCCGCCCTGGTCATGTGGCACCAACAGCAGGGGCGGGGCGGAGTCTCGTCCTGCCTAAAGCCATGGTAGAAAGGATCAGCTCTGCCCTTCTCAACCCATGTGCCAAGGGAAAATGACTGTCAGTCTTGTTTCCACAGGTGAGCAACCTCTGCCAGCACTCCACGAGACCCAAACTGCTAAGTCGTTGATTCGTGCCAATAAACAATTATATCTGCCGATAAATCATGTATGTTGCAGTACCAGAAAGGATAATACAATCATCATCGTCATCCTCATGAGCTGCTGAAAGTGTGCCCGTCCGCCCTGGGCACATCCTCAGAGACACGGAAAAGCAGCTGCACTGCAGAAATCCCAGACTCAGAACTCTCCACCACACCCAAAGCTGGCCCTCACTGGGGACTCTAACCCCAAGACCTGCGCGCTGACACGCGGCCCGTCATCCGGCATGGGCCTCGTCCCGGGAACCTGCCACGGCACAGCAGGACGCTGCCTCTGCCCTGTGCCCGCCGTCTCTCCTGCCTGGGGCACACAGCCCGCTCCCCCCCGATGCTGGAACCGCATTGGTCCCTCTGCAGCTGCTCTCCCGGGAAGCTTTCCCCACACTTCCCATTGCCATCCGCGGGTTTCACTCTGCCACGTCCACATGTGTGTAGCAGCCTAGATGAGGCTGCCGTCCGGCGTGCTCCTCAGCCTCCCTGCCAGGAGACCTCAGCAAGCTTCACGGTCCACTTTCACACAGGCAAATCAAAGATTCCAGCGTCTTTGGCCTCCTCCACCCTCTCTCGCTGGTGCCCGTGCCCTGGACAGGACCTGGTCAGCGTTCCTGACCCTCATTTTGCCAGGTGTAACTGTTTGCAGGGGCTCCTGTGGCATGTCACACGTGGCATTCCAGGTGTGGCACTGCCTGTGTGCATGTACACGGAACTCTTCCAACGCACCCTTCACCTGCTCCTCCTTTCCCCACCCCACCCACCGCTACTCAACGGCTTCCAGTGAGCTTGGTTTTGCCATCTTCATTCACAGATGCAGTGTATTTTTGGTATTGCTCACTTCTAATATTCTCTTCCTCCCCCTCCCTAGCCTCCATAAACAGTCCTGATTAGAAACCTGCTGTGTGGATATTTTATGTATATATTTATCTTTCAGATGTAGCATCTACTAATCTGGTCCCTGTCCTTTCTGTGTGTGTATGGAGGGGGGGGTGTATGTGGTGTGGTGTGTGGTGTGTATGGGTGATGTGGTGTGTGTGTTCTCTGTCTATGTATTACCATTCCTTTGAATCCTGCGGTCTCTAACCCTTTCCTAGCCATTCTGTAATACACATACACATAATTGTGTGAAGTATAGCATAATCTGAGTTAATATTAGTAATTACTTCGGTGTTGCCAGTGGCTCTGGGATATCAAGTGAACTCAGTAGCATTTGGAAAACAGATGGGGACAGTTTGATCTCACTTGTGAATTTACCTTGGCAGACACAGGTCTACCTATGTTTCTGACACAGCCGGCTCACAGCCTACAGCTCAGGGGGAGGGAGACGGGCAGGGGTGGGGGACTCACTGGGAAGGAAGCCATGACTACATGCCCCCCCCAGCTGTTTTAGATTCGCAGATACATTTATAAATCTTCACACTGACAGGAGTCAGAGAACACTGAGCGGAGAGATTCAAACTCCTGTCTGCTCCTGGTTAAGAAGAAAGAATGAAGGTGAACTTCTCATCTCCCAGAAGAAAAACAGATTCCCTGCTGTGTCCACCACCCGGGGCTGTCATACCAGGATGGGCAGCCGGGCACCGCAGCGGGTGCAGTGGACACACTCCCCACACTTGGCCTCCATCACGGGGAGGCTTCTATCACCAGGGGGGCCTCCATCACGGGAGGGGGGCCTCCATCACGGGAGGGGGGCCTCCATCACCAGTGAGGCCTCCATCACCAGGGGGGGCTTCCATCACCAGTGAGGCCTCCATCACAGGGGGGGCTTCCATCACGGGGAGGTCTCCATCTCCAAGGGGGTCTCCATCACCGGGGGTCTCCATCATCGGGGGCTTCCATCACGGGGGGTCTCCATCTCCAGGGGACTCCATCACGAGGCGGTGGGGGCTCATCACCCCCGGGCCTGTCCCAGCCGCTGAAGGATCGGGCAGCTGAGAGCGGGCCGTGGTTCCAAGCCAGCCCAAGCACGACTCTTCCCGCTGGAGGCCGGGGCAGAGCGCCGGCGGAGCCAACCAGAGCTGGGGCAGCGCGCGGCCGGCACCCAGGAGATGGGCGGCGACCGCGGCCCGCACCCCCC
>NW_012267319.1:187394-187694 GCF_000151885.1 Dipodomys ordii
GGCGTGGGGACGTGACGCGGCGTGGGGACGTGGCGCGGTAGCGCGGTCCCCCCGCGTTTTCGGGTCGGGGAAGCGGTTGGGGCGACCGAGCACCGGGGCCTGCGTGCTGCTCCCTTGTGACAGCTAAACCTGCTCCACAGACCTCTGGTCTGCTCGCGTGTGCGTGCGTGTGCGTGCGTGCCAGAGACCACTCCTCACCGTGACCAGCTAGGAACAACTCGACCCCAACGATGGAGCGGGACCTGCAGGGTCTTCTGACCTCACCCACCCCGCGCCGACCACCCCGGCCCCGCGCCGTGG
>NW_012267319.1:187979-208877 GCF_000151885.1 Dipodomys ordii
CCGGCCGCGGGCCCACGGGCGCCCCCCACGCGCCTGGCACCGGGCAGCACCGCGTGATGACAGGAGTCCACCAACCAAAGGCCTCTTCAACAGCGGGCTGGGCTGACCTGGCCCCCTGGAGGGACGGGGCCTGGTCACTCCGCCCGGCCTGGCGATGCGAGCGCTGGTGGGGCCGGACATACTTTTATCACAGGTTCCTGGGGCTTCCCGGCTGGTCAGGGCACCGCCCCTCACTGGGCCCTGCCCGCCTGCAAGGGCGCGAGCCATTACAGAGGTGTGGCCACAGTGCCAGCAGCGGTCAGCAAAGGGGTCAGCCGCTGAGGGCCTGGACAGGCTGCCCCAGGCTTTAAAGACAGAGCCGACCTCTGTCCCCCCCAAAGCAGGCCCCCATGGTTTTGAGGCCACGCTGAGTTCAAGAAGGGCCTCCCAGATGCCTTTACAAACAGTCAGCACCTGAGTGTGTTTGGAGACAGCTGGGAACTGGAGCTGGCAGCTGCAGGGGTGCAGCTAAGAACATAGAACCAGACTGCCCCTCGCACAGACAGACGTTTTACAGGGCATGCCAGTCAACCAGTCAGCAAACGAGCGAAGCCGGTGACTCACACCTGCAACCCTAGCTACTCAGGAGGCTGAGATCTGAGGATTGAGCAAAGTCCATGAGACTCTTATCACCAATGAACCACCAGAAACAAGAAGTAGAGCTGCTTCCAGTGGTAGCACACTAGCCTTGTGCACAAAAAGCTCAGGGACAGCACCCAGGCCCGAAATTCAAGCTCCAAGACTGACAACAACAACAACAAAAAGTGAATGGAAAAGAGGAGGAGAGGGAGGAGGGGGAGGAGGAGAGGGAGGAGGGGCAGGAGGGGCAGGAGGAGGGGGCGGAGGGACAGGAGGAGGGGGAGGAGGAGTGGGGAGGCAGGGGTGAGTCTGACCAAGGACTCCTCAGCAAACTGACATCCAACTAACTGAGCTAACAGAAATGGGGGAGCGGCAGACGTCAGGGAAAACTAAGAGCCCCCAAAACTACTGCCCAAAAGATGGAAAGCGCCTCCCAGAAAGTCAAGAAGGACTCAGCCCCACGCATCCAATCCCCAAAATACTATCAGATCTGTTAAAACACCCCCCTTCCCCCCACACACACACAGCCTTCCAGATCCTGGAACCCATAAGACCCCTTTGTGGAACCAGCCCAGGCCTGGCCAAGCCAGGGAGCCTCTGACCTCCAGGGCCCCACAGTTGCTTCTGGAATGGCCTTCAGGCCTCCCACCTCAGGGCACAGCGCCGCCTACAGGCCTTCTGTGGCACTACAACTTGTGTGGTGGCCACAGGAGAGGGTGCCCAGGGCCGGCCGGGACACACCAGCAAGGTGCAGCAATCCCCTGAGGTTGGAGAGCTGCCCATCTGGGTACTGGCTGGGTCCCCAGAAGCCTGGCTGTCCCCAGTGCAACTTTGCTATTCTATTTTTTATATACTTATAACTCCTCCCTTACACATACATACATGCTTAATTTTCTTCTAACTTTTTTTTCTAATTTTCTTCTAGGAAAGCATTTGAAAAGATGCTAAGCTTCATTAGTCATCAAAAATGCAACATTTCCAGATATGGTGGTTCAGGCCTGTAATCCCGGCTATGTAAGAGGCAGAGGTAGGAGGATCGTGACTGGGGGCCAGTCCAGAAAAAGTGTTCAGGAGACCCAATCTGTAAAATAAACTAAAAGGGAAAAAAAAGTGTGGGCTGCGCTGCGGTGTGAGGAAAGCCCGGCCTCGAACGCCAGGGCCGTGAAGCGGGAGACTCTGCCTCCAGTTATGATGGACCCGTGGTGTGAGTGACTACTTCCTTCAAATGAGTGGGCACCTCACTAAAGATTTGGAATAGCCGGGCGCCAGTGGCTCACACCTGTAATCCTAGCTACTCAGGAGGCTGAGATCTGAGGTTCAAAGCCAGCCCAGGCAGGAAAGTCCGTGAGACTCTTATCTCCAATAAACCACTAGAAAACCGGAAGTGGTGCTATGGCTCAAGAGGTAGAGCGCTCGCCTTGAGCTGAAGAGCGCAGGGACAGTGCTCAGGCCCAGAGTTCAAGCCCCATGACTGACAAAGCTTTGGAATAAGCCAGTTTATGAAGTGGGGCCTCTCGATCATGTAAGGGCATCGTCCTGTGCGGAGGATGAGGAAGAGGCCTCAGACTCTGTGGTCACCCCCTCCCCAGCCAGGGTAAACACTGCCCAGGCCCTCAGCAGCTCCTCACAAGCATAGGAGAGCCCCCAGACCCCAGGGCCCTCGCCCTGCACGAGGTGAAACCCAGGGCTCTCGCCCGCCAGGCAGGCACTCTGCCACCGAGCTATATTCCAGCCCCCAAATCTACTATCTCCACATAGCACCAGTCCTGGCTGGGAGCCCATGGCTCACACCTGTAATCCTAACCCCTCTGGAAGCTGAGAGCTGCAGATCACAATTTGAAGGCAGCTGGGGCAGAAAAGTCTATAAGACTCTTATAAACAACTCAGAAAAAGCCAGACATGGTGCTGTGGCTAAAGTGGTAAGAGCACTAGCCTTGAGCAAAATGAAGCTCAGGGGCAGAGTTCCAGCCCCAGGATGCACATGCGTGCGTGCACGCGCGCGTGCACACACACACACACACAGTAACTGTGGCAATTATGGTCATGGCATCCCTGTCATCCTAGCTATTCAGGAAGTGTAAATAGAGGCAGGATTCAAATGGTAGAGCACTTGCCTGACAAACACAAGCCCCAAATTCAAACTCCAGTACTTCAAAAACACAAAAGAAGGAGGGAGGAGGAAGAAAAAGGAAGGGGAAGGGGAAGAAAAGTGGGAAGAGATGAAAAGAAAGGGGAAGAGGAGGAGGAGGAGGAGGAGGAGGAGGAGGCAGCAGCGGCACCTGTTCATCTTTTAGGTAACCATATTATTTTCTTGTGAAAGGCTGTTACTTGTCTTCAGTCACAGGACTTGAACTTAGGGCCTGGGTGCTGTCCCTAAACTTTTTAGCTCAAGGCTAGCACTCTACTTACAACTTTGGGCCACAGCTCCACTTCTGGTTTTCTGGTGATTAACTGGAAATAAGAATCTCTTATTTCTTCCCTGGGCTGGCTTCACACTGTGATCCTCAGATCTCAGCCTCCTGAGTAGCTAGGATGACAGGTGTGCAGTACCAGCGCCTGGCCTGGTCTTTTTTTGTAGTAGATCTTTATTTCCTTCCTGAATTACATGTTTTACTACTTACAGAAATCAGCTAAGCTAGTAACTGCTATAACAAGAAGCCTCAACAATAACTCAGTGTCTTGAACGGTAGGACTGCTTGTTTTCTCAGCTCCCACAGTCCATGGGTGTAGCAGATGCACCTGGTCACACACATCGTCAGCTCAAAGCCCAGCCAGGCTGGGCCTCAGGTACATCCCCCGAAGTTCTTGTGCTGGGAACTCAGTCCGCAACGCAGCTGTACTGAGCCAGGACAGGAGGGGACCAGGCAATCAGAGTTCTGCCTTCATGAATGGGGTGAGGGGCCGCGGGCTGTATGGGTGGCTCTGTTGCGGGAGCAGCAGCCTCTGGCGAGCCTGCTCCATCTCGCCATGTGGTGCCCACGGGTTCAGATGTTACCTGTGGGTCTCCCCAGATGCCTGTGGACTCACAGCCTACAGAAGCTTCATTCTTCATAAATCACCCAGTCCAGAATACTTACAGTCACAGTAAATAAACCTGCACAGTGCCACGTCCTGTCTATCTTATTTCTTCTCCTTGTCCTAAGCCGTCCTTCTGCAGGTTCCATGCTGGGTTACTCACAGCTCCATGCTCCCGCTATGGTGAAGGACATGGAGGGGCCCATCACCCCAACTCTTGAAGTTTCCTGACCCAGAATGACCCATATCTCTGTGTCCATCATCTAGGATTAGCATGGAGTCAAGTGATTGCATCCAGCTGACAGGAAGGCTGAGCTACAAGATACTCCAGCTAGGTGATAGTTGTCTACTCTTAACAACACGACACTAACTTGGTGATAATGAAACCATTTCTAATTCCACACTTAGGAGCCCAGAGCTTGGGACGGCGTAACTTCCTCTTTGCGAGTTGTGATGGAGGTGTAGCCAGGGCTCCAGTCTCGTCTGCAGGTGGGGATGTTAATTCTCACTCCTGCTCTTTCCCAAGTGATGGCAGTGATCCCTCAAAGGCATCCAGGGAGGCTGGGTTGACCTCTCACCTCCCGCTGGTAATCACAGGTGCTCACTTGGCATCTGGAATGGAGGATGGGTTCCTGGAGGTATGTGATTGACTTGGCGTAGATCCAATGGGGGGAAAGGGTGGGCAGGAAGGAAGGGCAGATATGACCTAGGACAAGACCTAAGGCTCTCTGACCCTCAGGCTGCAGAATGAATGCTGTGTTCACAGCATGAAAACAATACCAACTTCAACAAACATCTCTCTCTGAGCTCCTGGGCGGCCAGATGCATTGTCAGTGAACAGTAGCACTGTGAGCTGAGCATGGTGAGTCGTACCTGTAATCTCAGTTACTAGGGGGTTGAGATTAGGAGGATCTTGGTTCAAAGCCAGACTGGGCAAAAAGTTCATGAGACCCCAATCGCAATAATAAAGGCTGGAGCAGTGGCATAACCTGTTAGGAAGAAAGTGGAAAATAACTAGGATCATCTCCTCTGAAATCAGGAACATTCTTATTCAACACAGTACAGAGAAATCGAGCAAGAAAAAAATAAAAGGGAAGGAAGAAGTCAAAACATGATCCTATACCTCAAAGACCTTAAAGATTTAAGCATAAAAAAGTATCCTCAGGCAGTGGTAGAATGCTTGCCTTGCATGCCTGAGGCCCTGGGTTCGATTCCTCAGCACCACATAAGCCAAAAGAAAAAAGCCAAAAGTGGCATTGTGGCTCAAGTGGTAGAGCACTAGCCTTGAGCTGAAGAGCTGAGGGACAGCACCCAGGCTCAGAGTTCAGGCCCCATGACCGACAAGAAACACACACACACACACACACACACACACACACACACACAAAATGTATCCTCCTACATATGATAAACATTTTCAGAAAGACAGCAGAATATAAAACCAGCACTTCAAAATCAATTATTTTTCTATATACCAATAATAAACATACTGAGAAATATGTCAGGAAAAGATTTCTATTCACAATGGTCTTAAAAAATAAAATACCTGGGTATAAATTTAACCAAGGATATGAAAGGAAAAAAATAGAAGACACTAGAAGATGGAAAAACATCCAATGCTCATGGAATACAGAATCAGTTACTACAAAGATGGCCTTCCTGTCCAAAGCAGCCTACAGGTTCAATGAGGTACCCATCGAAGTTCCAGTATCATTCTTCACAGAGAAGTCTAATCCAAAATTCATATGGAAGGCATACAAGACAGAGCAATGTGGAAAGTATCACAATACCAAACTTCAAAGTATACTACACAGTAACAAAAACAGTATGGTACTGGCACAAAAAGAAACACAAAACCCAATGAAACTGAATGGGAGATCTAGGAATAAAAGCACACTGCTACAGCCATCTCAACAAACAGCCTCTTTAACAAACAATGCTAGGGAAACTAGATATCTATATGCAGGATCCTGAAATCAAGCCCTTTCTCTTACCCTGTACAAAAAAAATCAGCTACAAGTGGATCCAAGATCTAAATGTAGCATACAGAGCCCTGAAACTACTACAGAAAAACACAGGGGAAACTCTGGAAGATACAGGAAAGGTAATTACTTCCTGAATAGAACTCCAATTGCCCAGAAAATAGGAGCAAGAATTTGTCAGTTAGACTACATCAAATTAAAAAGTTTCTGCATAGCAAAAGAGTAAGAGACAGCCCATGCAATGGGAGGAACAATTCTGCAGCAGCTATTCACACAATGGATTCATACCCAGAACATACATTCTGCAGCAGCTGTTCAATACACAATGGATTTATACCCAGAACATACAAAATGCTCAAAAAATTAAAAAGTAAAAGGACAAATAACCCATTAGTAATTAGCAAGTGAATTGAACAGCCAGTTCTCAAAAGAAGAAAAGCAAGTAGCTAATCAATACATGAAGAAAACATCAACATCCTTAGCCAGGAAGGAAATGAAAATCTAAACTGCATTAAGGGGGGAGAGGGAGAGGAAGTGCATTAGCGTAGGGAGAGTGGTCAAAATGCAGTGTAAATGTGTAGAGCTGAAACTACATCCCCCTGTATAATTAATATATGCTAATTTTTAAAATCACATTTTTAAAATAAAAGTAACTTTAAGATTTATTCTCACCTCTGTCAGAATGATAGGGTACACTGTAGTATGTATGCAAATGTCACAACAATATATGACAATATAAAATCTCAATTACAAAAACAAAAGGGCTAGAAGTACGCCTCAGATGGTGGAGCACCTGGAGCTTGAGGCCCCAAGTTCAAACCACAGGACTGACCGAGCAACAGCAAACCCAGTCGATCCCACTGCCCTTCTCTCTATACAATCTCGTTGTGCAGCTGCAGAATGGTAATGAAAAAGTTTAAACTGCTGTGAAATTCACCAATGCAGAACACAGAAATAGGGCAGGAGCTGGAGTCTTAGGGAAGACCACCTCGATGCAAGAGGGCCATCACCTTTTCCATTTGTAAAGTATTTGTGAGCTACAATACAGTAAAGCCACAATCAGAGGTTTTTGTGCATGTGTGAAGTGTGTGTGTGCACGTGCGTGCACGCGTGAGTTGTACACAGAGTCAAGTACAGCCTGCTGCTGTGGCCAAACTCCATTGGCTGGACATGAGTCACATGTCCCGCCCACACTAATGGGAAGAGAAAAGGACCGTGGACTTCAGTTAAAGAAAGTTAATTCTAGAGGACAGCGAGCTGTCAGCTTCCACCACAATGTGTTGCAAATATTTTTCTTAGCAGGGGAAAATTGCTAGGTTGAAGACTGGCTTCATATTTTAATTAGATGGTTATTTTGTGGTTGATGTTTTAAATTTGTTTATGTTGTTCTTAACATACAGAAGCTTCCATTTGTGTAAAGTCAAACGTATCAATTGGTCCCTTTCCAGTTCTTGATTTTCAGCACTGTGTGAGAGACCTCCCTCCTTCCTGTAACACAAGGTAACTCCTACAATCCGGGCCACGCCTCCTGCATCTTCCAACCTTCCAACCACCAGGGTGATTTGTTTATATAAACTACTTTGCTGCTGGCTGGCTGAAAAGCTATCTGTTCACAATTTTGCTAATCAGTGACTTTGGGGGAAGAAGTGAGACTTCAGCACATTGCTTTCACCTGGAATATGCAGTTCTCAGCATGGCTGGAAGGTAAACAATAACATTTCATGGAAAGCTGATCTGGCAACAAATCCGGCCGCATGTGCAGGCAGTCCATGATACACCTCATTCCAATCCCGTGGCTTTCTTGAGTTCTTTTCTTTGTGGTCTCCAGTGTTCACCGTCAAGAGGTCACCCAGATGCTAACCCTCTGTTTTCTTCCAAACAGGAAGCCATGACTGGACTAAAAAGACCCATCCATCCACGGTCACCCCTCGCAGGAATCAATCACTGGGAACACGAACACAAGCACGCAGTGCTCCGCTGTCTGGGCGTGGAACTCTCCGAAGAAGGTCACTGCCAGCCAGCAATACTCTGGAGATGGAGCCAGGACAGACAAGGCCACCCACATTTTGGTTCCCCACCTGCGATAATATTATTCTATTCCTGTACTGTTCAGATCACACGGAAAGAAGAGGCCTTAAAAATGTATTTTTTAAAACAGTGTTAGCCTTGAGCTGAATAGCTGAAGGACAGCACCCAGGCCCAGAGTTCAAGCCCCATGACTGACAAGAAAAAAAAGCAAAAACAAAAACCAGCCAACAGCCATTTTAGACAATCATGCTATTCAGTAGACACCATGTGGGAAATGACTTGGGGACAATGCTGGGGGCATGGGGCAAAGTGGAGGAAAGCAAAAGAAGAGGTGACATTGTCCAAAAAACCAGAAATGTACTCACTGCCTGACTTAGGAAGTGGTAACCTCTCTGTACCACACCATAATAACAATAAAATTGCATTAAAGAAAACAACAACCAACAGACATTTCAAAAGCTCTAACACACACAGATTTGCATACAGATTTCTCTGGTATGTTTTTTCATTGCTTACAGGTCTTACCAGAAAAAAGAACCAAGGAGGGGCTGGGAAGGTGGCTCAGTGGTAGAGTCCTTGCCTAGGATGCATGAAGCCCTGGGTTGGATTCCTCAGTACTACATAAACAGAAAAAGCTGGAAGTGGCACTGTGGCTCAAGTGGTAGAACACTAGCCTTGAACACAGAGAAGCTCAAGGTCAGTGCCCAGGCCCTGAATTTAAGTTCCAGGACCAGCAAAAAAAAAAAAAGAAGAACCAAGGGCATTACTCATTCATAAATGCTCAGGGGACAGGCAGACACCACACACTTGGATGAGTTGTACTGCCCCCTTGTGGCCAACCATTCCAAGGTAATATACGACTTGTCTGGTTTGCACCCCTTTAACACTCTCCTATGCCTGAAGGGAAGGTGCGTATGAGACACCAACCACTTCTAAGTGAGGAGAGGTTTGATTTAAGACACTGTGGTCAAGGAGCTTACAGTTAACACTTGAGAAGACATGGGCCCTAGAAGTGAAGACAGCTTCAATTGATCCCCATTTTACACCAGACCCCACAAATCAGGGAATTTGAGGAAATTCCCTCCAGCCACACAATGCACCTGCTGGGTTTTTACAATTACAGGAGGCTGGTGCTCAGATCGCCTCCAGTGACTCTAATGATGGTCTTTACAGAAACTCCTGTGGCTTGCTTCCACCCTGCTGACCCTCACAGGGCCTCAATCTTCACAGACATTGAATATACCCAACCCACTGGCACTGTGTGCCAAGCGTCAGGCTAGAGACTGCAGGCCTGGTCCTCCACCACACTTGGGAGCCCAGGAGCACAGTGGCTCAAACATATAATCCTAGGTACTTTGGAGACAAAAGTTTGGAGGATCGTGGGTAAAAACCTGCCTGCGCAGAAAAGCTTAAGAGATTCCACCTCCCTCAATGGCTGGGCGTGGCGTCACTCAACTGTTATCCCAGCTACAAGAGAAGCACCGTGGCCGGACTCAGTAGCACATGCCTGTCACCCTTAACAACACAGGAAAGCACAAGCAGGACAACTGGAGCCCAGGCCAACAACCAATGAAAAGGGGCTGGAGACACTGTAGAGCGCATGAAGCCATGAGTTCAGTCCCGGGAGGGGGGAGGGAGAGGAGTGGGGGGAACCGGAAGAAGCACAGCCCACTCAAGAAGCAAAGCTTGGATGTGCATTACCAAGATCCCCATGTGGAGCACCTGAGGTGGTCGGCAGTGGCCGTGGCTCACCAGGACAGCGGGCTGACTGACACACGCTCTGGGGCACCGGGACCATCTCAGTCCCCAGGGTGAGGCCCAAACAGGGCAAACAAGTTCCCTCTGGCTCCCAAACTTGCCAACATGCTGGCTCCAAGACAACACTGCATCCAAAACTGAAACCGTATGCAGCAGGGCGGGGCACTGTTTGAAAGCTCCTAGGGCGATTCTAATGGCCACTGAGGCTTAGAGATCGCTGCCGTGGAGAGATGAAAAGGCAGACACTGGTGAGCCTTTCTCAGTTGAGTTTCCATCGACTCTGATAATGTGATGACGATGTTTTGGTCCATGATCATGGCTCCTTGGAAGCCCACGCATGCCCTCTGAGGGACAGACATGGACATCATCTTGAGGAGGTCACTTGTTACCTTGGACCCAAAGCTGGCTGGGATGTGCTAGGCTCTGGTAGGCTGAGGTCAGTGGAATACATGCAGACAGACCTGCACAGCCACAGCCAGGAGCTGGTCCTGAGAAAAGACAGAAGAGCCACGTCTACTGCGTGGAAGTGACCTTTAAAATCATTCCTCCAGGTGGCTCACACCTGTAATCCCAGATACTCAAGAGGCAGAGACAGGAGGATCTCAGCTCAAGACAATTCCTGGCATTAGCTTGAGGCCCTATCTAAATAGCAAACCAAAAGCAAAAGGGCTTGGGGCAGAGATGAAGTGATAGAGCACCTGCCTGAGTGCTAAGCCCAGTACTGCCAAAAGACCAGTGCTTGAGCTTTTTGGTTTCCGAATGGTAGTGGTATGTGGCCCTCACCTTTCTAGGTGTCAGGCCAAGGACGTCTGTTCATCAGAGAGAAGCTGATCTCAGGCTGTGCGGCTGGACACACATCCCCATGTGATCGGCGCACAGACTGCCTGCAGCTCACAGTGTGCCGGGAAGCTTCCGTCCTGAGCAGGACCCTGCCACAGATAAGGTAGCAGACAGGTAAGACTAAACCATGGGTGTGGGAGCAAAGCAGAATAGCAAATCTTTCTTCTGTGACAGTGACATGAGACTGTAGTGCTGTGTGATGAGCTTGAGGACCTGGAGCCGAGGGACAGAATGAAACTATGGAATGGCTTCGAGTCAGAATAAAGGAAGCGGGGGGGGGGGAAGGAGGGAACAGTGTGGGGGGAGAAGACAACTCAGGAAGCATGAAGTGAAGGGCAGGGCCAGGTTTGGGGGGAGAGTAGTGAGCAGAGCTCCAAGTCCTTTTGGGGTACACCTATCTCTAGCCCCTCCATGTGTTTACCTACCCAGTCCTCCACTCCAACGTTCTAGGCATTTTTATGGATCTTCACTCAGGCATGATTGATGATTTACTCACCCTCCATCTCTCTCTCTCTCCTCCCCCAGAACAGCGGTAGGCCTGAGGTTCAAAGCCCATCGACTTTCTGGCCCCCACCCCCCATCTGAGGGTCCAGGGGCCTAACCAAGAATCCCCTCATCAGAACCAAGACACAGGAACATCAGGAGAGGCGGGCGCTCCGCAGCAGGACCAGGATGAAGATCAGAGATGTGCATCTTCTTGAGTCAAGTGTCTTGAGAGGCCTCCAGGCAAGAAGGCTGCGTAGCCGAGGCAGCCGCCGTCTCCATGAGCCAGTTCCTGTCCACCTGCTGCCTTGTCGTTGGCCCTTTTTCTAGCAGCGTGAGAGGCCTGGCCTTAAGCGTGTGCTCATTCTCTGCAGCGGGGAGACACCTCCTGTGTTCTTCGCCCTCAATGCCAGGAGTGGCGAGCTCAGGCCTACCCTGGGTAGGACAGAACGCCACTGGAGGACATGGCGGGACTCTGCCTGCCAGGTGGGAAGTGGGCCGGCAGAAAGCAGTTTCCGTAGGATGCTCTGGGGGGCAGAGACGGGAAACAATGAAAGCGCTGGGGAGTTCCGCGAGGCTTGGTAGCCATGCCTGTCTTCAAGGCCACAGCCCTGAGGTACTAGGCACCTGTTGTAACTGGGGTCCTTGTCTTCTGGCCTCTAGGCTGGCATGAGGTCCAGGGCTCTGGGCTTTCTCCCCTGCATCTAAGGATGAGAATCTTCTCTTTCCTCAGCCATGGAACAAAAGCCTGGAGCTTCTCAATGGTTGACTCAATACCCTTATTCTGGAGTGGACAAGGACTTCAATTCATCAACTGCCTCTCATTGTTTCACACTGGTCCATCTATGCCCTGGGCCTCAGTATGCCTGGGCCCAGGCTGAGGGGGGGCTGTGCTGCCCTTGGGAAGGCCAGGTCGGGGGGCACCTGACAGCAGCCACACCACAGCGCCCCACCCTGGGAGGCTTCACGCTCCGAGAGGGACTGTCTGGAGGCTGGGAGTGTAAGGCTCATTTCTGGAGAGGCTCTCCCCTCAGCTTGCAGGTGGCGCCGACTCCCTGTCTGCTCATGGTTGTGCTTGCTGTGTGTGTCTGGACTGAGGGCTGTTGGACCTTCACCACCCTTGGCGGGCTCTGTTTCAACCCCAGCCACTAGGTGAGAGCTGGGGCACAGGAATTCGGGAAGGCTGCGATCCAGTCTACCACAGCAGACAAGGCAAGGCTTGGGACAACCACTTGCCCCTCTCGAGGGGACCCCTCTCCGTGGGATCCCTCTCGAGGGGACCCCTCTCGGTGGGACCCTTCTCGGTGGGACTCTTCTCGGTGGGACTCCTCTCAGGGGGACCCCTCTCGGTGGGACCCCTCTCGGGGGGACTCCTCTCAGGGGGACCCCTCTCAGTGGGACTCTTCTCAGTGGGACTCCTCTCAGGGGGACCCCTCTCGGTGGGATTCCTCTCAGGGGGACCCCTCTCGGTGGGATTCCTCTCGGTGGGATTCCTCTCAGGGGGACCCCTCTTGGTGGGACCCCTCTCGGGAGGACTCCTCTCAGTGGGACCCCTCTCAGGGGGACTCCTCTCAGGGGGACTCCTCTCAGTGGGACCCCTCTCGGGAGGACTCCTCTCATGGGGACCCCTCTTGGTGGGACCCCTCTCGGTGGGATTCTTCTCAGGGGGACTCCTCTCGGTGGGACCCCTCTCGGTGTGATTCCTCTCAGGGGGGACCCCTCTCAGTGGGACCCCTCTCGGGGGGACCCCTCTCAGTGGGACCCCTCTGGGGGGGGGCCCTCTCATCTGCCCCAGGCATCTGGCAGGGTACAGACAGAAACTGCAGGTACCTTTCCTGTCAGATCAAAATCAAAAAGAAGAAATGGTCAGGAGCCAGTGGCTCATGCCTGCAAGCCTAGCTACTGAGGAGGTTGAGACCTGAGCATCGAAGTTCAAAGCCATTCTAGGTAGGAAGGCATGTGAGACTCTCAGCTCCAACTAACTACCAACAAAGCCAGAAGTGGAGCTGTGGCTCATGCGATAGAGTGCTAGCCTTGAGCATAAAAAGCTCAGGGATGGCTCAGGCCCTGAGTTCAAGGTCCAGGACTGGTGTGCGTGCACATACTCACACGTAGAAATGTTGTTGGGTTTATAAATAATATTTTTTTAATTTTACCTTAAAATGACTCATCTCTTACAAATTCAAATACTATGGTGAAATTGCAGTTGAAGATTACACTCCCTCCTCCCCCATACACACACCTTTTCCAGGACTCTGTTTCAAGTTCTGAGCATTCAGACATAAATGGCTGTGTTCCCTTTGAAAGAAGTCCACCTGGGGCTACTCTGGCATGGGTGGTGTTTAACACCAGTTCCACAATCTTTCGGCATAAATATCTGAATAATCTTGCATTTCAATATTAAGAAATTGGGCAGACGGCTGAGTTACTAACGGGACTTCACTGCTGCACATCATCATTGAAGAAGACTCCTGGAGCCCACAGAGGTGCGCAGCCACGGGCAGCCATCTGATAGTGCGTGGCAACCAGAGAAGCGGGTAGCAGGTGGCTTGCTGTAACACCCACACCCCACATTTGACCTCATGGAGACGCTAGCTGACCACAGAAACTCCAAATCCAACCATGACCCGATATGTCCTGAAAAACCCTGGGGTAACCTGTGCTCACCGGGCCCGTGTCTGGCCACGACGAGCTCTGGCAGAGGAGCCGGGCTGAGGCTGCAGACGGGGCAGACCAGGCTGTCTGCTCTTTGTGGAGCCCCTGTCCAGACCCCCAGTTTCCTGAGCTGGAGGCATTCTGCACCCCCACTCTCTGGGTGAGCCCAGAAAGCAGCCTGAGTGGCAGGGTGGCCTCAGGCAGGGAATTGCTTGGCTCGGAGACTGGCACATGCTGTCAGCCAGCAGGCTTAGCAGCCAGGCCCGGCAGGTGAAGCCACTGGAGTGTAATGAACACGGTGTGGCGGGTGGACACAGCGCACCACACGGCCACACCCTGGCTCGCCAGAAACTTCAAGTTGGGCCTCTGTGGAGTCATCTCCCTGGAGACGGGCTGCCTAACGCCTGGCTTTACCACCAGCTGTCTGACTCTGCTCTTCAGGAAGCATCTGCCAACAGCCTGAGTCTAACCTGCAGCTGAGCCACAGCCCAGGGGCCTCAAATTCCCTTTCCTAGCCTCAAGCCTTGCTCCGCTGAGCTTCCTGCCCAGAGGTGGAAGTTGGCACCAAAGGAGCAGATTCTAGACAAAGACTTCTGAATCCAGACAAGGGGAATGTGTGTGTCCAGCGAGCCACAGATGGAGCCAAGACCAAGGAGCCTGCAGAACCTCTGGTCAGGGCTCAAGGCCAGTCATCCAAGGTCAGTGGGCCAAGCCTGGCCCACTCTGTGCAGAGGCAGGGGACCTGCGCTTTGAGGCTGTTTCCCTCCCTATGAGACTATGCCAAGCCTCCAGGGTATCCAGCTTCGAGAACCCCAGATCCCTAGTCCTCCCTGGACATGGAGGCCAGGACAGACTCTGTGTTTACAGGTGACCCCCAAACTAACATGAGGAAGGATCTAGGCAAGTCCAGTCCACTCACCAGCCCTTGAGCTCCTTGCTGGCAGAGTGACAGAGCTGTTCAGAACATCCATGAGCCTTGCTGTGTAAAGCCAGCCTTGTTTCCAGAACGGTCCCAAGAATGACGCTGAAGGTATTATATAATCCACAGCTGGCTGCTGTGGCATCAGGATTATTTTGACACTTAAAATACAGACATAAGGCTGAGAGCTGATGGCCCACGCCTGTAATCCTAGCCACTCAGGAGGCTGAGATCTGAGGACTGCAGTTCAAAGCCAGCCCAGGCAGGAAAATCTGTAAGACTCATCTCAAATTAATCACCCAAAAACCAGAAATGGAGCTGTGACTCAGGTGGTAGAGCACTAGGCTTGGGCAAAAAGAGCTCAGGGACAGCACCCAGGTCCTGAGGTAAAGGCCCATGGCCAACAAAAAACAAAAGAAAACACATACACAGGAGTGCATACACACACACACACACACACACACACACACACACACACACACACACTAGGTACAGACATTCCTTTTCCTATCTTATCCACTCACTTCTCTTCCTAAAAGCAGGAGAAAGACTGCACTGTGGAAGTTTCTCTCTCTTTCCCCAGGAGGAGAAAAAAAGTCTCTTATCACAAGAGATGAGATGCCAAGACCAAGGGAACTACAGAGTTCCAGATCCTGTTAAAATAACCCTCACTTTCATGTAGAGTGTGTTGATGGGCTTTCTCTTACTGTAACCAACAACTGAGATAAAATCAACTTAAAAGGAGGAAAGGTTAATTGCTCAAGGGCTTCACAGTCATATGGCCTGTTATTTCTGGGCCTGTGGTGAGGTACAACAGATGGGAATACACAAGAGAAGAAAGCCACTGGCTTCATAGTCACCAGGAAGAAAGAAGAAACAGGAAGGGGCAGGGCCCCAGCATCCTCTCCAAAGCCACACCCTGACTTCCTCCCAAGGGACCCCACCCCCAAAGGTCTACCATCTTCCAACAGTGCCTCTGGGGCCACCTGTACCCCTATAGCCCGTCCTCTGTTTTCTGTAACTTTGCCAACCACTGCCTCTCTGTTCTGCCTAGTGTATAAGCACAAGGGGGAAACTTCAAAGTTCCTATTGAAGAAGAAAAATCTCTACTTCCTAGTGCTGACCCTTCTTGTGTCAGGACAGGAAAACTGCAGAGATCCCATGAGGATAGAGGCTAGGTTTCACCTCCCTCACAGCCCAAGATGACAAATTTAAACTTTCTGGACACAATGCCTAGTTCCCCGTAAGCATTTAACAAGGGTCAGCAGTTCTCTCTGGCTCACCCTGACACAGGCACAGGGACCAAACACATCCACAAATGGTGAAGAGATGGGGGAAGAAGGGGCAGGTGCTGCTTATGATTTTTGTCCCTGAAATTTTTCAAAAAAGCTAAGTGACATACTTGGCCTTTTGAGTTCTCATTTCTTCTACTACATTAATGTCCTTGTACTTCCACTCTTCTGGCCTGTTAGGAAAAAGAAAAACAGGGAGATTAAAGTGCAGATGACTTGCCTGGTTTTTTTTTGTTGTTGTTGTTGTTGTTTGGTCCAGTGTGGGGCCTGAACTCTGGGCCTGGGTGCTGTCCCTCAGCTCTTTAGCTCAAGGCTAGTGCTCTACCCCTTGAGCCACAGCGCCACTTCTGGCTTTTTTCTTTTTGTTTATGTGGTGCTGAGGAATCGAACCCAGGGCCTCATGCATGCAAGGCAAGCACTCTACCACTGAGCCACCTTCCCAGCCCCGACTTGCCTGTTTTTTTTGTTCGTTTTGGTTTTTTGTCTTAACTCTGGGCCTGGGCGCTGTCCCTCAGCTCTTCAGCTCAAGGCTAGGCTCTACCACTTGAGCCACAGCACCACTTCTGGCTTTTTCTGCTTATGTGGTGCTGAGGAATCAAACCCAGGGCCTCATGCATGCAAGGTAAGCACTCTACCACTGAGCCACCTTCCCAGTCACTGATTTGCCTGTTTTTATAAGACTTAGTATTAACATCAATCAAAACTATACAGTTTGCATCTTTCCTTTCCTTCTTCAGGGTGCCAACCCTGAAATTTCACTGAAAATAAAATACAATTTGTACAATCTGCTGAGCCAAGGCTTCTGTTTGTGGTTGTAATGAAGATGATTTAAGCGGTGCCGGAGTACTCCTTATAAACTGGGTCACCATTGAAGGGCGGTGGCATCTCCCCTATCTGGAAGTGTGTGGTGGGATGGAATGCACCCACACCAGTGACCAGCACAGGCATTCTAATGTTAGCTGATAACTTTGAGATGTTACCCAGAATTAATGGCTCTCAGGTAAACGCGTTCCTGCCATGCTGGTGGACTCCTGATACAGTCTTACCTGAGCTTCACTTGAAGCCTGGTTTATCGGAAGATTATTAGTTCAGAATCCCTCTTCCCAACACGCCAGAATTCCAGCCTGCACTCCTTCACAGTCCCCTTTCTTCTCTTTCTCTGGAGGGCCTAGTGGTCACAGTGCCACTGAGGAAGTGGAGGCTGGCCTCGAACCTGAGGCCAAACCTGATGATGCCTTAATCCTGAACTCGCAGCCATCAGAGCTGTGCTCAGTACCTTTCTCTTCATTATGAATTACCTTGTCTCAGGCTTTGTGTTACAGCTTTTCCTGCTGTTGCATACCAAGATCCATATTCATCGCCATTTACATTGGAGCAGGTTAAACCCCAGGCCCTTTACTTCTGGACAGAGTGACTTTTGGAACAGGGAGTCAGGTTGTACTTAGAAGCAGAGAAAACCCATAGAATATTTAAGATTGCTGTATTGCAGATAGCTTCCTGTGGACAAGAAAACTACTCAGCGAGTACAAAAGGCCATTTCCTTGCATGTGGGAAAGACTTGTAAAGAAAAGGATGTCTTAGAAAAGAGCAGAGACGAAGACTGGAGAAGAGAAACCAGGCCTCATCCATCAGAAAACATTCTCAACCCAGGAATGTAGGGGCGGGCAGCATTTGCTCCTTGGACTTTCAATATTGTCAGACCCAAGCCTGCTATGAAGTTCTACTTGTCCCTTCTCAGTGGACTAGTTCACTACAGATGATGCAGCAGGATGTAGAAAACACTCAACTTGTCCTCTAAGTATGCCAGTTTTCAGATTGACAGAAGCTGCTTGTGTACGCAAGGACCTGGACTTCAAGCCTGACATCGGGTGAACACTTTCTGCACGTGGAGAGGCTGGGTAATTACAGTTAGACAACAGCAGCAGAGTGATAGCATTGATGAATGCCCAGTGTAGTAGGTCCCCCATGCACACACCTTCTGGAAGCTTCCTCCTTGTCTGTCTTTAGGTTAGAGGAAAACTCCATACAGAGATTTGTAAGGTCACATGTGTTTCTGTCCCTTCTCGGCAGTGGTCGCAGGAAATGCCTGGCAGGTCTGAGGATACACAAGGAGCAACTGCGAGGGAACGCGGGTGGCACAGGGAAGAGAGGCACAGCACCCACCGCTCACACAGCCCAGAGAAGCAGCAGCACATCTAACTCACACTGGAGAAGTGAACAGCAGCTGCTTCCGGCCGCTGAGTCTCGTCACTAATGGATAAGACAGGTCATCATGTTATCTCCTGGATGCTTGTACAATGATCCCTTTGGCTTTATAATTCAGTGCATCTGGCCTGTTATGCTTTTCATTCTCACAATGAAAGTTAAGTTCACAGACCAAGTCTTTCTTTAATAAAGAAGAATCTGATCTGTCATCAACTACTGCTTCTGGTCTGGTCCCATCTCCAGGAAACTGTTACCTATGCGTTAGATGCATTACTTCCGCCACTAACAACCCACCCAGGGACTAGGAAGTTCTGCCCCAGGTGGGCTGCGCAGGCTGCTCTTCCAGTTGGGCCTCGTGGGTCAGCAGATGCAATGGGGTCTGAGGTATCGGTGGTAGACAGGAAAGCTATGATCTGACAGGCCCCTATCCAGTCAAGATTTCAGAGCAAGGCCCTGCCACCATCTTCAGACAACTCTCCTTGTGAAAACCAGTGCTTGGCCCCAGTGTAGCTGTCCATCACGAACTGGATGTTATCTGATCCACAAGGTAGTAAAGCTGGAGCACTCAGCAGCAACCCATCCCATGGATGAAAGGATGTATGTGATCAGCCAGAGCAGGTCCTGGATGGGGGACATATGGAGTTGGCCAGGGCAGGTCCTGGACATGGATAGGATCAGCCAGGGCAGGTCCTTTGGACACGTCAGTTTAGTGGAGTAGCTTGTCACCGCAGGCCTCCTGTCCTGGCTATTCACCACCTCTCAGTCCATGCCTGCAGCCTCACGGAGAGTTCTCTACCATTAGGTAGCAGGAGACAATCCTAGGGCCTGGCCAACAGATGGCTCTGGGACACCCCTGAAGGACAGTATGAAGGGCACTGTCCAGGTGGGAAGATTAGTGGGCACTGATCCTGGCGGTACATTCTGCATGGTAGGAGACATGGCTAGACAAGCTCCTGTATGCCAATTCATGGTCTACAGCTAGCAGCTGCATCACCAGCAACCAAGCACTGAGGAGGAAGTGCAGGGCTGGAGCTCTAAAGAGCCAGCAAAGGAAATGAAGCCGCGTGGGTCCCATCCGCGGCCGCTTACATCACGTGGAGGGCAAAGCAGCCTGTGGATGCCAGGAGACCAGGTAGCCTCCTGGGGCCTCAGGTCACCAGCCCAGTGGCTCCTGGACAAATGGTCCCTGCTGCAGGGTGGGAGGTTGTGCCCTCACCCAGGCTGGCTAGGTCACGGCCACTGCAGTGAGTGCCAACATGGCAGCCAGAGAGATCCACACAGAGCCCCCAATCCAGCACGAGGTGGATGACACAGGACCACTTCCAACAAGGAAGAGGGCACGTCCTGGCCTTTCTGGAATAGACACTTACTCTGGATATAGATTTGCACGCCATGCTTCTGCCAAAACTCCCTCTGTAGACTTAGTGTGCCTGCTCACCACCACAACTCCCGTGTGGACTTACAGTGTTCCTATTCACCACCACGACCCCCGTGTGGGCTTACAATGTGCCTGCTCACCGTCAGGGCATACCATGTGTCTTCACTTCTGACCACACTGCCAGCCAAGTGCAGCAACCCGGGTTTGCGGAAGCCACGGACCCTGAAAAACTGCCCCCTTCACCACCACCCCCCCCGGCGACACAAGCAGGCAGTTCCGGCTCCCACCAGTGCAGGACTGGGCAGCTTCTCCAGGCTGTCACCAAGGGGTCCATGCAACAGTACCACCCCCTACTGACCTAGTGACACACTGAGTTCTGTGCCACCACATCACGCTCTGCTGGCCTCAAGGTGTGGAGGGAGCACCCACCAGGAGACACAAGCTCCAGCGAGTGGCTCCTTCCCGCCTCACTACAGAGGTGCCTCAGCTCACCAAGCTGCCTGACAAAGAGAAGTTGGAGCTGACTGCAGTGACAGATCAAAGCCAGGAGACACCAGAATGCTGCCCACAGCAGATGTGGCGGTGACTGGCCCACACCTTCCAATTCTCTTGGTGTTCCCATTCTTTTTTTTTAATTTGTTTAATCCTAGGGCTTGAACTCATGGCCAGGGCACTGTCCCTGGGCGGTTTTTGCCCTAAGCTAGCACTTGACCACTTGAGCCACCGCGCCACCTCAAGTGTCTATTCCAGAAAGGACAGGACACAGCCCCTTCCTCCGTGGAAGCGCCCCGTGTGGTCTATCTCCGTGAAAGCGCCCTGTGTGGTCTATTTCTGTGGAAGCGCCCCGTGTGGTCTATCTTATCATCAGCTATGGATGACCAGCCATCCCAAGAACATTTTACCAGAGATAAGAGTTTCTCAGACTTTCCTACCCTGGGCTGGCCAGCCTCCTGAGTAGCCAGGATTACAGGTGTGAGCCCCAGCACCTTTTATAGACTTTTGATTAGCAGAGTATCACGGGAGTGTGTGTGTCCCAGCCTCAGCAGGAAGGCTGCTTCCATGTCCCTGAGCAGACGTCCCTGTGGCTTCTGGTTTGTTCCATTCGTCACCAAGTGTGTGTTCCTTGCTGCTCTGTCCACACAAGCGTGTCTCTTGCCCGAGGAGAATGCGGATCACCTCTGATATGAGACACCTTTAATTTTAAAAGCACCAAAAAGGGTTGGTTTGCCTTGGAGCACCAAAGCGTGCTCTTCCGTCCGGGGTCCCCACATTTATGCAGTAAAAACTGCCTTGGTCCTTAGCCTTCCAGACTTCGATGCAGACATTGTTTCCAGAAGACTCCGCAGCCTCCACAATGCTAGAAGAGCTCATCCTGGCATTTAGTTTGGTTTGTGGCAGTACTGAGATTCTGTTTCAAGTGAGCAAATGGGAGCTCAGGAGTGTACAGGCACTGGCAGACATACCTGGGCTGGAGGGAGGGGGGAGGGTCGCGGCTGACCTGAGGTGTGAAGGGCTCTCTCCTCCTCCATAACTCTTTCATACATGACATGTTTACTGGTTGTGTTTTCAGTACTGGGGTTTGAACAGGCCCTTGCTGCTTCTTCAGTGTGCTCTACTTGCTGGTTAGCACTCTACCACTTGTCTGGCTTCTAGCCAGTTTTCTGTTCATTAGAGATGGACTAGTCTTGTGGACATGGCGGGGGGGGGGGGGGGGGGGGGGGGGGG
>NW_012267319.1:210520-221508 GCF_000151885.1 Dipodomys ordii
CACACACACACACACACACACACACACACACACACACACACACACACACACACATCTGAATGGATAAAAACTGTTCAGGAATGGAGGAAATGCTTCCCTTTGTACCATCAGGGTATGTGCACAAATGCACCAAGCACAAGATCTCCAAAACCTGATATGCCGAGGAAACAGAAGTTAGAAAACAGTACATTCTAGCCCCCTCCAACCAACGCCAAGGCCAGTCAACCAACTGAACCTAGAAAACGGCCTACAGCAATCAGATGGAGGGTTCAATAATGAAAAAGGGTGGAAAACAGGTGACCAGAAGCATTTTTTCACCTCTATCGTTTTCAATTTAACCTTCACAACTCAGTCAGGTGTGATTGGTCCCCAGAACAAGTCCCTTCCCAGTGGTGTCACAGAATGCAGAGCTGGCACTCACACAGCACCTCATGGAGAGCCTGGGAGAGGGCGGGCGCATGGAGGCAAGCTGTCAAGCAGGCACGCCTTTTTTTTTTTGCTTCATTTTGAATATGTATGTAATTCTGTTACCTTACAGATTTTCAGCTGCAAAACAAATCAACAAAAACAATATAGATCTCAAACTATGCAGTCTTTCTAATCACCTGGAGGCATGGCCCAACAGTGGAGCACCAGCCTAGCACGCCGCCTGCAGCTTTGAATTCAAACATCAGTACTACCCAAGGAAACAACAACAACAAATCACCAACATTTAAGCCAGGTGTGGTAGCTCACACCTGTTATCCACTTAGGAGATGAAGACTGAGAGCAGTTCAAAGCCAACCCAGGCAAAAAGTCAGCGTGATCCTACCTGAAAACACAACTAAAAATCCACAGAGCTTGAAGCATAACTCAGGTGGGAGAGCATCCCCAACTTCAGACATCTCTAGGCACTTCTTGTGTCTAACTACACTGGGCCACTTAAAACAACCTGTGGCCGTCCAAAGCTTCTCAGAATTGTATTAGCTTAAAAACTCAAGGCAACACTCCCACCTAGTGGATAGAGGAAGAATAAGTGAGTCTTACTACAGCAGTGAGCATCAGCATAAAGAAGGGATTACAATTACACTTTTTATTTTGCTTTATCACCCTCAAAACAGTCATTCCCCACCCCACCCCCCATAAGACACAAAACAGTTCCAGCTGCTGCCCTTAAAGCACTGGACAGAGTGGACAGCACTCCAGGGTCACGTGTAAATGTTACTCTGAGTCTCACTTGAAGTCAATTTCTTCAGAATCTCTGAGCGTCGGGGCACAGCCTGGAAGGAGAGACAAAGATGTGAAGATTTTGGTTGGAGGCAGTATGTGTTCTCTCACCATGCTGCCGATTAAGAAACATGGTATCAAGCCAACAAAGACTGCCTTTCTCCACCTCGTTCAAGGGAAAGGGGAAAAGGAGAAGGGCACCCAAACGCAGTGACCCCAGTGGACTCCCCACATCTCCCCCCACTGCCTCCTGCCTGGCATGCTCTGCTCCCTAGCTCCTCACTGCAGCCCCAACCCACACTAAATCCATCACCTACTGCAGGACTGCTCTCTCCCAGGACCCCACATTTTGCCTTTCCTGGGGTGCTCAGTGTCTCACCAGCACCCCTCCTGACTGAGGAACCACTTCAGCTCTGAGGAACCCCTTGGGTGACCACAGCAGGGGCTCAGAACAACTTGATAGCAACTGTTCCAAAACCCCACTCTCATCAGACAGAAACCAGGGTCTAAGTCAGGCTGACTGCATCTGGTCACCAAGAAAACAGTACTTAGCCAGGCTAGGTAGTGCACCTATCATCCTACCACCCACAAGACAGACAGAAGCATCAAAAGTTGGAGGCAAGCCTGAGCTACCTAATGAGTTTAAGGCCAGCCTGGGTGAGGCCACATAATGAAACTCCATCCTAAAAAAAAATAAAAAGTAGACTGCAAGGGAGTTTGGGCTAACAAGGAGGATGGAGGTTGAACATGGTTGACATGGATTTGCAACTACAGAAGTACAATAAGAAAGCCTGTTGAAATTGACTGAGAAGGGGAGCGGGGCAAGAAGACTGGACCATTTTACAAATGTGTGGAGACAACAATAAACTTGCCTCCATTTAACAAATGTAAGCTTATAAAAAGAGGCAAACAACAAAAATCAGCTCGCTTCAGAACAACCATCTCTCCTGCCACAAATCACTACCTTCAAAGCATGCAGTCTCTACAGAAGAAGAAAACATTCATCAAGACACGCAAGTAAGCTGGGCGCTGGTGGCTCACACCTGTAATCCTAACTACTCAGGAGGCTGCAATCTGAGGATTGTGGTTCGAAGCCAGCCTGGGCAGAAAAATCCATTAGACTCTTTATCTCCAATTAATCACAGAAAAAGCTGAAAGTGGCACTGTGGTTCAAGTGGTAGAGTTAGCCTTGAGCAAAATGGAGCTGAGAGACAGCCCAAGCCCAAAGTTTGAGCTCTAGGACTGGCAACAACAACAACAAAAAAGATAAACAAGTGCATCCAGAAGAGAAGGGGCAGTCTGATGCCAGCTGCCACACCAGAAGCTGCTGCACCAGAAGCTGCCATGTGGGAAGCTACCTTCTGGGAAACAGCCACACCAGAAGCTGCCAGACTGGAAACTGGGCCTTGAGCAGTGAGGATTCTCATGTGCAGCTTAGGGGTTAAGTTGTCCCGCAGCCACTTAGCAACCCCTAACAATTTGACTGTTAATTCCAATGAACTAAAACCGTACCGTGACCAGGTCTTTGAAGCTCATGGAAGACAGTATGGGCTTGAAAGCTTCAATTGTAACGATGTCTGGTTTCATCACATCCGTGTAACACAAGTACAGAACCGCGGGGATTTTCCACACCTGACAGTAACTCAGCACTAGAAACACACAAGGAAAAGGTCACCAGCTGTCTAGTGCATGACTTTTAAACTAAACACTCTACGTAGTATAGACTACTTTAAAAAGGCATGTCCGTGGCCTCTTTTGATGAAGGCATTTACTGCCAAGTTAAACTAATTATAATGAATATCTTCTTCCAAAACAAAAAACTTTCCTAATAAGCTTTTGCAAATACTTATTTTGCATTTCCTGAACATATTGACAATTCTAAGAAAATCGAGGAGCACAATCTTACTAACTACAATAAATGATGTAAGCTACACACAAATAACATAGAGTGCATGCTACAAGCTATTTAGTCATTTGTTCCAATAAACTTAAGATGAAAAGGGGGGAAAAAAAGAAAAAAACCACCATTGTGGTGCTAGGCATGTGAAGCATTACCTCTGATCTCAGCATTCATGAAGCTAAGACAAGAGGATCGAGTTCAAGGGCAGTCTGGGCTACACAGTATGTCTCAACAACAAATAATAATCTGTCTCAAAAATACTAAAGCTTTCTACCTAAAAATAATACATATAACAAATAACTGTATATTGTAAAATATAAACTACTGAAAATAACTGGTTATCTATTGCTGACATGATGGCATTATATCATCATTAGTGACACAATAGAAAACACTCAACTCCTTAAAAAAAAAATGAAAGCAACTACCAAGTTTCAGCTCCCCAAACTTTGTTTTGATAAATTAACTTTCATACACCAGTAATTTTATACCTATCTGGGTTGCACTGAGTTACCACAGACCAAAAGGAAGCAGCAAGACTGAATTAGTCAGGAGCTCTGAGCTGCTCGTGTCAGATACCTTGTTCCAGAAAATTTAAAAATCCAAATCAAATTATCTTGTACAACAGACACTGAGGATTAAGAGCAATATACTGGTGTCAATGCCAACATTCTGAACAAGCACCTTCCAGAAGAGCTCTGGTAGTGACAGTGATAGCTGTCAACAGGCGCTGACCCACAGTGTAAAGTACAAAACTAAATACCACCTGCTGCAGGAAGACCGTGTGCAATATTTGGTTGTTCCAGAAGTGAGCAACAAGCAGAGTCTTTGAAATGCTGTGTTTTTAGGGCTCTCAAGAAAGGAGTAGGAAGGCTGCCAGTAGATTCTGAGGTTTTATAGTCGGTGACATGTCGACATGTGAGAATAGTTATCTGCATGTTCTTCCTTGGAGAAGAGCCAAAAACCTAACACAAAATTGATTTCAAATTATACAAACATAATTTGGAGGGATGGCATAGTGGTCAATGCCCGCAATCCCAACTTAGGAGGCAGAAATGAGAGGATCGATGTCTAAGGCCAACCCAGACAAAAAAAAGTTAGCAAGATCCTGACTCAAAAACAAGCTGGGCTGGACTCAGTGGTTCACACTTATAATTCCAGCTACTTGACATGTAGAGAAGGAGAAGAGGAGGTTTTCAGCCAGGCCAGGCAGGTGAGCATGACCCCATCACAACCAATACACAGGTACATGGTGGCACACCGATGTAACCTCTGCTATGTGGAAGGACATTAATAGGCGGAATGAAGTCTGAAGCCAGTTGCTGGCAAGGCAGGAATGGAAGAATGTGTCTGAAAAATAGCTAAAGTGGGGAGAGGGATTTGGTATGGCTCAAGTAGTGGAATACCCACCTAATTAACAAAAGCCTGGCGTTCAAACCAAAGTACCACTAAAAAAATTATTTTAAGGGCTTGAAGGTGTGGCTGGAGCAATAGAGTACCTGCCTAGCAAGCAAAAAGCCCCTTGACTTCACACCCCAATATGGGGTGGGAGGGAACCCACACACACAATAAAAATAAAAATCAAGCATGGTAGCCCATATCTATAATCAGCTACATGGGGGGATTAAATTTCAAGGCCAGCCCCTGGCAACTCAGAGATAAAGTGAAAAGGGAGGGGACGGGCTGTGGGTGTGGCTTCTGTGGTAGAGTAACACCCAAGGTCCTGAGTTCAAACCCCAGAACTGTTAAAATACAGAAAGGAACAAGAACAACAAAATCAACCCATAATCCTGTTACGGAATGAAAACACTGCTCTGGCTCTCAGCTCCCACAACAGTCACACCTCTCATCTAGAGGGGTGCAACGTGCACTGGAAGCTGCAGGCTTTGCTGCCCTGATCTGGCGGCAGCGTGGACCCTGCTTTCTAAGTCACTTCCTTGTCTCGGACCTAAGGACAGTGCTACTTAGATCGACAGACACATTAAGTGCAGCTGTGATGAGTCCACAGTCAGATGCTGAGCATGCCACACGACCGCCATCCACAGCAAAGGAGTCTCAGGCAGCACACAGCCATGCCCATTTCTTCCCCACCACAAATGGTACCTGACAAATGATTCTTGCAAAAGGTCACTTTCTCAATTACAGCACTGTAGGCCCGTTTCAATCACTAGACCTCAGTGTTCCCTCTATCACTTGAAGCGTGTGAACCTGATAGATATACAAAGATCCCTCTCTCTTTCTTTGCTGGTTGTAAGGCTTGAACTCAGGTCTTAGGCACTGTCCCTGAGCTTTTCTGCTCAAGGCCAGCACTCTACCACTTGAACCAGAGCACCACTTTTGGCTTTTTTTTGAATAGTTCATTGGAGTTAAAAGACTCATGGACTTTCCTGCCCTAGCTGGCTTTAAATCAAAATTCTCCATTCTCAGCCTCCTGAGTAGCTAGGATTACAGGCGTGAGCCAGACGTCCGACTTACCCTGTATAATTTTACAGTGCAAAGAAAGATAGCTATTTCCTACCACATTCTGATCTTCCCCAGAAAAATATACATACCTACTTTAACTATAAAATCACACATATATTTACAACACTTCATTAGAAGAATTGTATTTGCTGGGCGCCGGTGGCTCACACCTGTAATCCTAGCTACTCAGGAGGCTGAGATCTGAGGATCCAGGTTCAAAGCCAGCCGGGCAGGAAAGTCCGTGAAACTCTTATCTTCAATAAACCACTAGAAAACTGGAAGTGGCACTGTAGTTCAATTGGTAGAGCGCTAGCCTTGAGCTGAAGAGCTCAGGGACAGCACTCAGGCCCAGAGTTTAAGCCCCATGACTGACACCCCCCCCCAAAAAAAAAGAGAATTGCATTTGCTAATTTTTGATGAGTCTTGAAAAGCCAACTATTTCAAAAAATGTATACATCAAATTTCTAATGAGTTTAACTTTAATATCAGTGTTAAAATACTATAACTTAAGCTGAAGTGTGCTCAGGGAGCATATGAGGCCTTCAGGCCTGTATCATTAACAAACACAGTTGAACACAAACATGATAAATGTGTCCAGTGAAGATTTTGTCAGGTACCTGATTTGACCACCACACATTGCACATGTGGACTGAGCAATCACACTGTACCCATAAGCAGACAATTCTGTCTCTATTACAAATCAAACTATATTATTTATATATCTGCATCTCATACGTGCATGTGTGCATTCTACACATAGTCACACACAGACATACATGTAACCTCAAAACCTGTAAACTACAAATCAAAATCTGAAATGTTCCCACATCCCAAAGTGGGAAATTCCTTTAAGGTATTTAACAAGCTGTATATGAGACAAATGAATTTGTGTTTAAAGTTCCTAAAAAATGTCATTACATACATATACATATTCAAAAACTATTTTTAAAAAACTTGAAATCTCGGGGCTGGGAAGGTGGCTCAGTGGTAGAGTGCTTGCCTTGCATGCATGAGGCCCTGAGTTTGATGCCTCAGCACCACATAAGCAGAAAAAGCTGGAAGTGGCGCTGTGGTTCAAGAGGTAGAGCGCTCGCCTTGAGCTGAAGAGCTGAGGGACAGCACCCAGGCCCAGAGTTCAGGCCCCATGACCGGGAAAAAAAAAAAAAAAGAAATCTAAAGCAGTCTGGTATTTCAGAGGACAAAAACTCAAAGTAACATACACAGCTGGCCGACTGTGTTTCCCCACTAAACATCCTGTTGGAATTCAGTTCTTGACTCAACCATTGGCTTCCCCTGACCCACGCCACGGAGCTCACGTGTTAGAGCAATTTTATCTTCCATGAATGAAGACTCAATATTCAGGCCTAATGTGAAGAAAACCAGATGCAGCACTTTGGGTCTGGAGTGGGTGGCAGCAAATGGTCAGCCTTCCACATCTCTCCTCCCCATGCCCACTGCCTGTGCCACCCCCACCCCTCGTCAGTTCAGTGACACCCTTCTATGTCTCTTTTATTTCCTACAGTCTGTAAGTAATCCCTGTACTTGCTGCCTACACAGGTTACAGTGAAAAGATACTGACCCTGGAGAAGCAGCGACTCCCTGCAGTCTAAGCAACATGGTTCTATTTCTCTTACCTTCTCCAGCCACTGATACTGTTGATCTTCAGCAACATAGCAACTACACTGGCAGATGAGGATCTGAGAAGTCAAAGTCCAGCATTTTTGTAAGTACAATACATTGTGCGTACACCCCAAATTACCACCGCATAGGTACCATGTGACTAGTAATGAGCACCGCTAGTCTGGATCTGGAATGCCCCCCAAAGGCCCCGGTGTTCCCCAAGTGTCCATCCCCAACCCCCAAATGGTGCTAAGCGCCTTGAGGTCCTCGGGGTATGTCCTTTACGAGGTCATGGGATCACCCCACCACTTCCTCATCCTCACTTTGCTTCCTGGCCATGAGATGAGTGCCTTTGCTACCCACACACTCCTGATGAGACATGCGGATCCTACCAGAAGCCTGACAGCAAGAGGGAGGCCCAGCCATGGACCCAGAACCTCGCCTATTTGTTACAGTGGCAGAAAGATGACTAACGCACACTTGAACAACACTCATTTTCTCAACTCTGCTGCTGGCATATAGATCCTTCTTTGAAATCTAAATTAATCTCTTACTGGAAATGACAATCAGAATGAAGAACACATTAAGAGAGCCACTGAGAGACCCAGAGCCCAGGCAAGTCCTGAAGCCCCACGTACCGAGGGATCGGACTTCAGTTGATAGAACACACAGAGAGCGTCTGTGGGGCACAGATGTAGACTGTCGGCTGCCCTGCACCACTCATTCCAGAGTTTAGTACAACCAACTTCTTCCCAGCCTCCTGAGTTCATAACGAATGATGACAAAAATGCTGTGAAGAAAAAATTCGGGTGCGTGAGTGCTTAGCTCCAAGCCAGTAAAGAAGTTCTGGGTACTCTAGAATTTCAGAGCTAAAACAGCCACTAGGGACCACCTAAGACCACTTTGCAGGACAAGAAACAGAGGCCCATAAGAAGTGACAGGCCATAGTGCAAGGAAGAAAGGCCACTGCACACGGAAGACAACATCACCCCAGCGCGGGTCCACACACCTCCTACTCTTTGGATCAATGTTAGGCCAGCAGAAGTTCATGTAAGTTAGGGAAAAGTTATCTACCACACACTACACTGTGCAAGTACTTGAGGTCCCTTATATGGCAAGGGATCTCAAGTTGGGTGCCTCAGTGCTCTCCTCAGAGCCTATGAACCCTCTAAAGTGATAAAGATCCATGGGCATATGCATCATGGATAATGCTCTAACCTCTAGAGTCTTCTAGCTTAAACCACCAACCAAGACTATTCACACCAAGAGAAAAGGAGTGGAGTTCTCACTATGTTTGCAGTAACACTTAAGTAAACCTCAGCATACTAGAAATCATTCCTTGAACTGTCATTTCCTAAAGCCAAAACTATTTTCTCTAACTCTTTTTTGTTGTTTTGCCAGTCCTGGGGCTTGAACTCGGCTTGGGCTCTGTCCCTGAGCCTCTCTGGGATAAGGCTAGCCACAACACCACTTCTGGCTTTTTCTGGCTTTTTTTTTTTGGAGCTAGAGTCTCACAGACTTATCTATCTGGGCTGGCTCTGAATCATGACCCTCAGATCTCAGTCTCCTGATTAGCTAGGATTACAGGCGTGAGCCAGCCATGACAGGATAAATCTTATTTTTATCTTGTATTTAAGACAGTGGGGAAGGGCCCCTGCCAGTGCCAGTGGTTCACACTTGTACTCCTAGCTTTGGGAGAGAGATGGTATGATTCCAATTCAAAGCAACAACAGGAAGAAAAGTACATGGCACTCTTACCTTCCATTAACCAGCAAATGAGGGGAATCTTCTTGATTCTCATAAGTTAATGTCATTTCTATGGCCCACAGACCACCCTCCCAGGGGACCCCACCCCCAAAAATCTCTTCCCTGAAGGAGATTATCAGAATCCCTATCCTTGAACTAATCTCAGCAAAACCCCCCCCAGCCTTATCTGAAAGTGTACCATCTGCTATAGGTGCCAGGACATCACAAATCCAAAACAGGATGGTCTGCTACAACCACAAAGACATTCCAAAAAACTCTTACGCTCAACTATATTCAAATCCTAAAACCCCCACATTCCCTGCTCCTGTTTCTCTGACTCTGCCTGGCGATACTTGGAGTCCCTGTGCGGTGATGGATACATCACCGCTCTATCTTCTTCTTTCCTTCCATCAGGCTTGGTCTACCCTAGCAGCAAAAAAAATAACTACAAGTAGAGCACCAGCCTTGAGAGAGAAAAAGAAAAAAAGTACGAGTTCAAGCCCTAGCACCAGCACAAAAAGAGAGTTAAAAGAGTAGGACAGGGCTGGGAAGGTGGCTTAGTAGTAGAGTGCTTGCCTAGCATGCATGAAGCCCTGGGTTCGATTCCTCAGTACTAAACAGAAAAGGCCAGACGTAAGCCGGGCGCTGGTGGCTCACGCCTGTAATCCTAGCTACTCAGGAGGCTGAGATCTGAGGATCGCGGTTCAAAGCCAGCCCCGGTAGGAGAGACCATGAGACTCCTATCTCCAATAAACCACCAGAAAACCAGAAGTGGCGCTGTAGCTCAAGTGGTAGAGCGCTCGCCTTGAGCTGAAGAGCTGAGGGACAGCGCCCAGGCCCAGAGTTCAAGCCCCACGACCGACAAAAAAAAAAAAGGCCAGACGTGGTGCTGTGGCTCAAGTGGTAGAGTGCTAATCTTGAGCAAAAGCTCAGGGACAGTGACCAGGCCCTGAGTTCAAGCCCCAGGACTGGCAGAGAGTGAGAGACAGCAAGAGAGTGGGAGAGTAGGAGAGAGAGAGAGAAAGCAAGAATGCACAGGACATGGCCCAAGTATAAGTTCAAACTCCATAAACCTTAAGAAATATGGTGGTGAACATGAGAAGGCAATGTATCCTACTTAAAAAGTTACTGTACCATGACTTTTTTTTTTTGGTCGGTTGTGGAGCCTGAACTCTGGGCCTGGGCTCTGTCCCTCAGCTCTTCAGCTCAAGGCTAGCGCTCTACTACTTGAGCCACAGCACCACTTCTGGTTTTCTGGTGGTTCATTGGAGATAAGAGTCTCATGGACTTTCCTGCCCGCGCTGGCTTTGAACCATGATCCTCAGATCTCATCCTGAGTAGCTAGAATTGCAGGTGTGAGCTACTGGCACCCAGCTCTGTACCATGACTTTTAAAAATCTCTAGTGGAAAATAAAAGTTACTTCTTTTAACTAAATGTCTAAATGTCTGGTCTTCTGCATTTTAACTTACCTACTGCATTATTTCCTATAGCAATTATAAACTTTGAGCAAGGATGATTTTCTAGCAGAGAACCGTCCAGAGTTGTTTCTGTCTGTCTTCTAAGAAGCTGCACCTCCCTATTCAAGAAAGAAGAAACCAGGATTTAGATGCACCTATTATCCAAGAGGAAATGGTGCTGAGGCCCTTACCCATGCGCGCGCCTCAACCGGGTAACTATATAAGAATATAACCACCGCTGGGCGCCAGTGGCTCACGCCTGTCATCCTAGCTACTCAGGAGGCTGAGATCTGGGAGTCAAGTTCGAAGCCAGCCTGGGCAGGAACATCCATGAGACTCTTATCTCCAGTAAACCACGAAAAAACTGGAAGCGGAGACGTGACTCAGGCGGTAAAGCTAAGAGGCAGCGCCCAGGTCCTGAGTTCAAGCCCTAGGACCGGCAGAAGAAAACAAAAGGAGCATCTGCCGGCGACCACCACACAAGGTCACCTGAGCGAGGAAGAGAGCACACGGCGGTAAGGAACCGTGCGGCCTCCAGCGGACGCGGGGCTCCAGGCAGCACCGCGGGAAACGCCGCGGGCGGGGGGACGGCGGC
>NW_012267319.1:221818-253577 GCF_000151885.1 Dipodomys ordii
GGCCCCGCCCCAGCTCCTCGCGGTCGCCCCACAGCGAGCTCTCTCGGGTGGGCGCGGGGCCGCCAGGTGCGAGGGCTTCCCGCGCCCGCAGCCCGACCTCTTCTGCGCCAGCTGCCGCCGGACCTCCGTGTCCTCCGACGTCTCTCTTGCTTCCTCCTCCTCCTCTTCGTCCTCCGTCCCGGCTCGGCATGGAGCCCTCACCACCTCACCGAAGAACGTGGCCGCCATGACCCGCCGGAAACCCGGCTCGCGGCACTGCGCGTGCGCCACTCCGCTCGACCACGCCCCTGCAGGACGCGCCTCCTCCCCGCCCCCGTCGCCTGGCCACGCCCCCTGCCACGCTTGCTTTGTTCCCCGAGCACGAGCACGGCCCCACGCGTTGCAGCGCACGCTGCTCCCCGAGGTCCTTCCGCGTTCCCAGCGGACCCTGCAGCGGACGCCGTGGAGGACGAGGACCCCAGCGGCCTCCAGGCCGCCCGCTCCCCAGGCCTTTCCCTCCTGGCAGGGACCGGGGTCGGGGTCGGTGCGCACGCACCCGCCGCACTCCTGCCGGGGCACGGCCTAGAGCGGGAAGCAGCCCAGCGCGGCCCGGAGCTGTGAAGTGCGCATTTCAAACGCTGGTGACGGTCGAGCTGAGCTAGAATCATTTCTATGAGAATGCTCGGCCACTTGCAGTGCAAAACTTGCCCCGAATGACCCTCCGATGGTGACCGTGTGGCCGGCTTCCAGCGGACACTACCCCGCCTGGGGAAGAGGAGGGCCGCCGTGACGCCGCGCACCGGAGACCAGCGCCCGGAGCGGCGGGGAGAGGCCGGGCGCCTCCTGGGCCGCGCCTCCACTCCCTACGCGCTGCTCTGGGGTCAGAGGGAGCCTTAAACTACACACACGCCAAAGTATTCAACAGCTGGGAAGCCAGAAAAAACGTGGTGGTCTTGTTCATGAGAGTGATCTTCACTATGGTATTTTAAAGCATAGGGATTCCAGGTTCATTGGTCTAAGAGGAAACGCAGAAAAGATTTTGGGGCATTTCTTGGTCTCTGTCCTTTTGTAAAATCTTTTTACCAGTTAAGATATTCAATTTGGGGCTGGGAAGGTGGCTCAGTGGTAGAGCGCTTGCCTTGCATGCCTGAGGCCCTGGGTTCGATTCCTCAGCACCACATAAACAAAAAGAAAAAAGCCAGAAGTGGTGCTGTGGCTCAAGTGGTAGAGTGTTAGCCTTGAGCTGAAGAGCTGAGGGACAGCACCCAGGCCCAGAGTTCAGGTCCCACAACCGGACCCAAAAAAAAAAAAAACAAAACAAAAAGATATTCAATTTGATTTTCTCAGTTGTGCTATGAAACATCTTTTCTGAAAGTGACTAAAATGACTGTAACGGTGATGCATTCGGCTATGATGTACATGCCACAGACATTTCAGAGAACAGTTCTACAAGAATGTTAAGTTTTAAACAAATGCTTGTTTCGTGCAGTTACAACACATTTAGGCCAAACATTTTTAGAAAGCAAACACATGTTCAAATTAAACACTAAACCATAAAAGGGATTTCCAGTATAAAAGGCCAACAATACAATCTCAGATTGTGGCAAAAATTAGCCCTGCCACTACAAATGATAAATTCAAAGCTTAAGTTCATCACACTAAAACTGTAAGCCTTCACTGAAACTGAAATATTTTCATTTTATGGTATTTGAGTATCCTCAATCATATTATAATATGACCAAATAAGGAATTTCCATGAAATCTGAGACTGGAAATAAACTCAAGCATTCCACTAAAGTTCAAAAATTCAGCCCCAAGCACCTAAAAATAATAGCAGTTTATTAGGAATTCCCTTTCTCACCTTTACTAATAAATAACAAGATACTGGACAACAGTTCTTCAAATTAAAGTATACTTCAAAAGAGCAAAGAAGATACACTGTAGGTTAGAATATTCTGGTTTTTCCTTAAAAGCAAAAGTCCTTTTAAACAGACATGCAAGCACAAATGAATTTCTCAAGTAAGCTAGACGTTTTGGTCCATTTGTATAATCAAAAAATATGCATTACTCTTAGTGAAAGAAAAAAAAGAAACTTCCAGGTTTCTGTATTTTACTGGTTCTGATTTTACACGTGCAAATAATATATTAATACTCACAGATACTTTTAAATGTGAAAACAACTTGCTTGAGACAATTTTTTCCAGTAACATCTTACGTTAAAAAAGATTTGATGGTACATTCACAGATCACAGTGTGTGATCTTAATTTTAACAAAAGGCTATTAACAACAAATTAAACCCCATTGCAAGAAAATCATGTGTAGTACTATGACCAGATTTCCTAATCCTATCAAAGGCCACAATGAAAGAGGCTAGACATGCTGCCATTAAAGTTTGTTGTGATGAGACCATGGTGAATTTGCTCAGAATTCTAATTTTTAAGGTGCTGTGGAGACACGTAACAGGAGGACAGTCTATCATCTAAAAATAGGACTGTTTGGATCTTGTTGTATTTTTATTTTCATTAAGACTAATTAAGCCTGCCTCTTAATTTTTGCTGCTACATGAAAGGAGGAAAAATGGAATAATCACATTCATAGCTCTCATAGAAAAAAATATATATTCCCTGAATTACACATACCAAGTAGACATTCAATGTGAATCTCGATGTTAGGACCAAAATAAGCCATTGCGTGGTTTGATCAGTCTTCGCCTACTGTAGAACTAAGTCACACCACGAAGCAGCACTCCATGGTCCTTTTCACTTGCTTCGGACCTCTGGGATATGAATTACCACCCAGCAGCACCAGATTCCTCATGGGAACCCCTTGGAAATGTGCCTAATTTCGTTCCTTTAATTTCAGCAATGACATCACCAGTCATGATGGGCAGAATTTGTATACACTAATGAAGAGCCCTTAAAATTAACATCAGACTGAGATTTTGACCTTTTTCTTTTCCAACCTTGGAAATTTGTCCTTCCTGCATGTTCTGTACATTTCAGATTTCCTCCCTCTGAAGAAAGCATGGAGAGATTTCCTCCAGGCCTGACCTTCTGTCAAGGAAAAGCAATCCTGTGATGGACAGGCCCTGTGCCTTCCACTTTCCTCAGAACTCCCTGTACTTCTGGGCTGCCCAAAAGCCATGACCCTCCCCCCCCCCCCCCCCCCCCCGCAAGAGAATGCATGTTCGAAAATTCCTCAGAAGACCCCTTGGGGGACGGACCTAGAGCTGCCAGGTGAGCGCTGCTGGCTTGAGGCTCCAGATCACTGAAGCTGTTTCTGAATTCTCATAGTCACTATTGTGCTTTTTCTTTCCAGGATCTGAACCGTCTAAAATAAAGCATTTTGCTACTAATGTCTTCTAGCTCTTTTTCACTCTCAGAATTTATGGGTGTATCCTCCTCTTTATAAACATTCAGTAATTTTCTCTTAGCAGCAGCAGAAGCATTTCGGTGGGGCAATTTTCTGCTACTCTTCCTAATCCAGACATTCTCTGCTCCTGAAATCGTCTCTCTTAGGTTACTCATTATCCTTATCTTATTTGCAGCAACAGTAGCACATCTGCGGGGAACTTTCTCAGGTACCACATTTGTTTTCAGGGTCTCACTAGGCTTTTGCACTACATCCGTCAGGTGATGCGTACATGTTCTCATGTTTGTATGGGGTTCTCTGTCTCTAGGAACAGATTCTGAAAAATGAGTGAAAGGTCACGTAAATGCAAAAATCTTGTAAAACAAGATTTTCCTCAACAACACTTTACAGTCCAACCTAAAAACAAATGCTAATGCTGTTTTGACACTGACTGACTGAACCTCAGATTTCCTTCACCTGTTGCCTGAGATTTGCTGATACTTAACACAGTAACAGACTCTGCATCAGAAAGACTCTCCCCTAAAAGTATTTGAAAAACCCATTTTAAAAACAAGACCATGTATGTTTTAAACTTTTGGTGTAATTTCTAGTCTACTTTGAAACACTGTTAGCAAGCTGTGATCTTTCTAGAAGGAAATCTAGAAGCATGATGGACTGGGAAGGTGGCTCAGTGGTATAGAGCGTTTGCCTTGCATGCTCAAGGCTCTGGGTTCGATTCCTCAGTACCACATAAGCAAAAAGAAAAAAGCCGAAAGTGGGCGCTGTGGCTCAAGTGGTAGAGCGCTAGCCTTGAGCTGAAGAGCTGAGGGACAGCGCCCAGGCCCAGAGTTCAGGCCCCACGACCGGACCCAAAAAAAAAAAAAAGTTGGCAACTGATTGGCACTCCAGGCATTATAGATTTTTTTTCCCAAGCACTGGAATACTGTCTCAAAGCAAAATTCTTCAAAACAAGTCTCAAGCTAAAATATTAGTATTTCTTTGGCATTTATCTTATATTGGCAATTATCTTATATCTTATATTTGGCACTTATCTAATATTCATTAGCCCCTGAATTTAGGCATTATTTGTTAAGCCAATTTTGCAGCCATGAAGAGTCAAACTATCTAAAACTATTAATAAGGTATATAATAGTTGGGATGGAAATGTCACCATAGGATTTAATTAGTAAGTTGAATTTCTCCCTAAAATACTTTTCCCAAAATTGTGTGGGCCATTTCCCTCCAATCAACTCTGCTGAACCTGTGTGGCTCCCGTGCTGTTTTGGTGATATTTAAGGATCCTGGTAGTGGGCACACCAAGTGTCACGGAGCTGCTCTGTGGAGCAAGTTCTTGCTTCTTTGAGAGAGGACAAAGGCTTTGGATGCATTTTACCTCCTAAAATAATTGTGAACTGCTATGTTGAGACAACCCTATGTCCAAAATGTACACATTATTCTGATCTTGGATAAATATTATCAATAGGATCCAAGAGTGAAGTTTTAAAATTATATAGCAAATTTAGTGTGCAGTTGCAAGGGCATCGTGGCCCTTCCATGCTTGGAGAGGACTGTAGCTGGCTGACAGCTGCAGACACACACTGCAGGGTGTTGGGTCAGTTGGATAGTGCAGTATTGTGAAAGCTATTGTTACAAGATGGCAAGTAACGGCAGGTCTTTACATGAGTGATGACTGAGGTGTGATGACTACACTGACAATGTAAGAAAAAAATGAAGGTAGGTTTTTAAAAAAAAGTTTAAGGAAACCTAAACTTGAAATAAAGAACTATCCAGAAGAAGAATTTGAGAACTATTTTGTGTACAACCAACTCCAACTTGATTAAAAAAAACAAAACTGTTGACACTAAGTTCTGAGAAGATACACTGAGAATCTCACAGAAGGAATATCAATTAAAAGCCAACCGAAAGATGAGACCATGTGGGGATTTGTTTTTATTGATATATATTTATTTCTCAAGCCAGTACTGGAGCTTGAACCCAGGGCCTCATAGTCTTGCTCGTTAAGGCTAGCACACTACCAGTTGAGCCATACGTCCACCTCCAGTTGAGGCTCATGGACTCTTCTGCCCTAGGCTCGCTTTAAAACACAATCTTCCCATCTCAGCATCCTGGAAAGCTAGAATTATAGGCATGAGCCACCAGCACCTGGTGAGGCAATGTGTTTTTAAATGCATACTTTTGTTAACTGTTAGAGAACCTGATCAATTATAACATGCTTTATTATCCTTGAGAAAGGAGCTGTTTTTTAGAAGGCATACAGATAAGCAAGAAGCTGAACGTGTGCTCAGTGTTAAGGGCACTGGAGGCTGCTGCTCTAGGAATACGTGTGACAGTGTCATTTTAACACCAATGCTTCAGTGTGACTCCACAAGTCCTACTGTTCCTGAATGATCTATCAGACCTGTCCTGGAGTCCCATCTTTTGGAGGAGTAGAGACCCTGATACTTTCTTGAAACTAGTCCCCTATGTGAACCAAGATAGACCAGCAGTGTAGGTTTGTGCTGCGGTAGTCAGCCATGCTTTCCCTGGGTGACATTGAACATTACAACTCAGCCCTGTGTGTGCTCTCAATGGTCTATGAACCAAGTTCAGCATGGACATGACAATTCTAATTTAAAACCCACCTGTCTAGTTTCCACATTTTAAGGACTTAAAAAAATACTCTAAATGTATTCAACAAAACCTCAGGCCAAAGTAACACATAACATTATAAAAATTCAACCTACTCAACATCTTTTCATGGAAACATTTAAAAAAAGAATGTCTACCTTAAAATGACTATTTTGTGACCGGTTTTTGCGTACTGACGTGACTGGTGGTATGGCTGGTGTAAAATCCATGGTGAGTCAACCCTTCCTCCCTCAAACCTTTTTTCAAAGTGGCTAGAGGTGGGACTTTGCCCGCTGTCATGCAGCACTCACAAAGCAAGCTGTGTGTTATCTACCAGTGATCTCACCCTTTCTAAGCTAGGGTCCCACAGGTGGAAAAGGCTCCGGAGAAGCTGGTGGAACCTTTGCTGTGTAGTGCGGAGATGTCAACGCTGCAGGCTCACCTGGTCCAAACACGTCGGCAAGTTCAGTGGACCTGGATTGCCCTTCACCATCTTAGTCACACCCAACTTCCAACTTTGGGTGAGGGGCTGAGAAGATTCCAATCAACCTAGCTCATCACAATACATTTTTCTTTCTTTGAAAGCAATTCATGTTAAATTGGTTAAAAAGCCATTCTTATGGGTCTCAAGAGTTGTAATGATGACTATTTCATAAAAGTATGTGTTGGGAGACTTTATATTCTTCTAATTGGCTTTTTTAAAAAGAACATCTCTGCTGGGCTCCGGAGGCTCATGCCTATAATCCTACCTACTCAGGAGGCTGAGATCTGAGGATAGCTGTTCAAAGCCAGCTCAGGCAGGTAAATCCATGAGACTCATCTTCAATTAATCACAGAAAAAGCTGGCTATGACTCAAGTGGTAGTGCTAAGCCTTCAGCAAAGGAAGCTCAGGGACAGCACCCAGGCCCCCCAAGTCCAAGCCCCAGGACTAGCAAAAAACAACTCAGCATTACAAAATGTAGGCAGGATAAAGTATCAGCAGTAAACCCTGGGTTTTCAGTCTCCTCGTTACTTCACTATTGCCGACAATTCACAAAATGCCCTTTCACACCTTGCAGACATGTAGTCTGCCTGCAGGGGGAAGAACTCACCACCAAAAGAGAGACAAGTGACAAGAAGTGTAACTACACCCCACACACCCTCTTATCTCAGAGTTGTTTGGGTTTTTTTTAAGTCTTTGGCTTAAGATGACTGCTGCCTTTATTGTAACTGGCTGCAAACTGGTTCATGAATGAGTGAGAACATTAGACACCTCCATCCCCTGGCATCCTGGGGGCTCTGGGTTCCACCCACAAGCTCTGCAAAACCTCACACACATTTTTAAACAATCCTACACAGGGGCCAGCTACAGTAGTTCACACCTCTAAGTTGGGAGGCAGAGATCCAGAGGACTGACTCTAGACCAGCCCCAGGCCAAAAGTTTCAGAGGCCCCTAGCTCAACCAATAAGCAGGGCATGGTGGCATATGCCTGTGATCCAGGCATAATAACATGACCACAGTCTAAGGGTCACCACAGAGAGAGAAGAGAGGGAGGAGTAGGGGGAGGGAGAGATAGACTGAGAAAGAGAGAGGGGGGGAGGAGAGAGGGAGGGAGGGAGGGAGGGAGGGAGACAGGGAGAGGGAGAAGGAAGAGAGAGAACTGGTAGAGCACTCTGCCTAATAAGCTGGAAGCTCTGTTGATATACCACCAAAAAAAAAGGGGGGGGGGACAACTTACGTTAAAGTGGAAAATGAGTAATTTTGCCTTTGTGATGGGACCCTGTAAGATACTGTTAGGATCCTGCAGGTGAACTAAATGTGCTGCTACAGCCCAAGATCTGGCCCATGTATTAAAAATTAAAGATTCCTTCAACTTTCAACCACATTTTAATCAAAAGAAGTAACAGGGAAGCTGCTAGAGTCCATATAGCCTGGAGCTGATCTTGTTTCAGTTAGTCAGTAAATTACTTTCTCATTAGCAGCCCAAATTCTCATTATTAATAGATAGAACACACTTACCTTAAAATTGATTTAAACTTTAAGTTATAACCAGGAAGTATACTGAAACACTGGTAATTAAATCCAATGAATCTATCATCTTGCCATAATTGGGAAAGATAGCCTGCAGTCATTTACCTTCAGCCAGAGACGATGACTGAAGATTTGTAGGGTCCAAATATTGTGAGCCCACTGGCCCCCCACCTGACATCAAATCCAGAAAAGAGGGGAGCCCAACTCAAATTTGGTATTTTCCCACTAAATTAATCTATTAGAGAACAACTTTTGCAGATTACACAAAAGACTTGGTTTAAAAAAAATCCCAAATTTGAAACTCCCCAGGTATACTTAACAACCTTCTATTTTAAGAGCTTCTAAAACTTACTTAAAATGTAAGAAAAGGCAACACAATCCCCAGCGTTCCAGTCTTTACTCCCCTATCCTCTCCATGAAATTCATCATTTGGCTGTACAAGTGAGATTATTTGCATTCTAGTTTTCTCCACACTGTCCCATTTTCTTCCTTGTTTTGACTAGTTTTATTTGGTTTTGTCTTTATGGTTCCAAATACCAGCATATGGTATCAAACTACAACTTCATAGGGTTTCTACTTTATCATGTTCTGGTACCTAACAGCAAGAGTTGGGGGGAGGGGCAATAACTTAAATAGCAATACTAGGTGCAAAGCACTTCACAATGCTCTGTTGGAATAATGAACTACAATTTCTCTCCAATGGGACACCTGTGAGGCACCTGATAAAGTACACATAATGACCTTCTACTAATGACAAGATTGGAGCTGGTTATTTCAGCTATAAAAGGACAAAACACAAAACCAGTGTCTAGCAATTCAAATTATTTAAGAACCAACCTGAGAGTGGAAAACAAACACCACTGCATGCCCCATCACCAATGCTTTTGCAATCTGCTGACACAAACGTTTCTCTCATTTCCTTCAGCTGACATAATCAATCAACTTGTACTGATAGATTCAAATCATTTTTTTTTTTTTTTGCCAGTCCTAGGGCTTGAACTCAGGGCCTGAGCACTGTCCCTGAGCTTTTTCACTCAAGTTTAAGCTCTCTACCACTTGCACCACAGGTACACTTGCAGCTATTTTTGCTGGTTACTCAGAGATTAGTCTCACTGACTTTCCTACCCAGGCTGGCTTCCAACCAAGACCCTCATATCTCAGCCTCCTGAGATCCTAGGATTATAAGCGTGAGCCGCTGATAACCAGACCAATTTAATTTTGTAATGCTATATAATAAAGGTAAGTTCTGTGTTGATTGCTCTGTAGGGGGGGAGGAAGAGTTTAATAAGAGGTACTAGCAATAAATGCAGTGTGTACCCAATTTCCTCATGAAGAATTTTTACTTTGGGTTAGCTATTCATACAAAGAACACATGTATATCTTAACTTTTGGATAGTGATACCCTCAATATTCTTATGGGTTTGTTGAATAGCTTCCTATTTCCACTTGCACCTCTAGGTTTTGAAATGCCTTTTCTTAAAGCACCTTCTTCAATTTTCTTATTGAAAATCAATTACCTCTTCAGGCACAACTGTACTATGCAGAAGAAAGCTCTACATTATGAAAACTTAGAAGATGAGCCTAACAACTTCAAGTATTACATAAGAATTATGTGACCTGAGATTTTTCCACTTTAAGAAACAGAATGACCACCCTAGGAATTATCTGAAAATGGGACAAATGTTCCTTTTATTCATACAGAAGTCACTACACATTGTTAGAACACTCTGTTAAATAAACAGGAGGTGGGGTAAAAGATACTTTTCAAACCTCATCTTTTAAATGTTCAAAATCTCTTTTTCTTAATACGCTTGGTAAAATTAATCTTTCAAAGGAAGTAAACATCACATCTGAATACTTCAAAACCTTTTTTTTTAAGAAAGACATAACTGAATAAAATCATAGATTTTGGACATACAGCCAGAATGGAAAATAAAGTCATTTTTCATAAACACCATTAAATGACTTCAAGTGCAACAGAAAGCAATAGCACTTATTTCTGGACCAGTTCACATTCACTTTGTTAACCCTTTGTCTTTTTCTCAAGAGGAGCCCACACTGATCCTAAACATTAAAGTGCATTTGTGCACGAAGTCCCTGCTTAACTCAAGTCAGTAGAAAGAAGTCAAACATGTGCTAGTGCTCAATGTAAACATTTCAACTAGTATTTATTAATTGTCCTTAATGGTATTTAGGAGTGTGTCACATCTTCAAACTTCAGGAATAGCACCATAACAAAACAACACAAAAAACATAAAATGCTTTTCTCCATTCGCATTTAACTTTACTTCTCAAGTTGAGAGGCCATCATGGCCAACCACACTTTTAAAGTCACCAGACCCATTCTTGCTTTCTGATGAAACCAAAATGCTGCTTCTATACACAAAGGTCTAACCATTTTGGGCAAAAAGAAAAATCAATAACTGATTGAACAGCCAACCAGCTAACTCCATACAAAGACTGAACAGTTCTCCCATAAAGCCCAAATTGTCCAAGGTTTATAAAAGAATTTACATGCTAACGGATGAGTGTACTTTGTATTTTCTAATGGGTTTTTGGTACTTTTTGTAGATGATGGTAAACATGGAGTTATAACCCTGAGAACAGATATAATCAGAGAGAACTTAAGAAGACCTTAAATAAATTAATGGCTCTGATAACTAAACTATATTAGTTCTTAAAATTAGGGATATAGAAGGCATCCTATGAATTTTTTAGGTCAACGAAGACAACTGTCCTGAATCAGTCTGTCTACTAGATACTTAACAGGAGCTCAAAGAAGAAAAGCATCAGAGCTTTAACTTTGTGGTGGGACAGAGGTCTCTAAACCACTAGATGAGAGGCAAGTACTTAGCCTATCTCTGTTGGCAAAGTCCAAATACCTGCCCACTTCCCTTGCATTGGCACAGAAAGACTAAGTCCCTGCTATTATGTCAAGTGGAACAGATAACTACTATGAAGGACGCTTAAAAACACTCTCTAACATTGACACCACAGTCAAGTGATTCTGCTTGTCTGCCACCTCAAGGAAACACAGGAGAAAGGGTTAATTCTGCTTAAAACCAAACACAACTAAGTCCAACAAATAACTTAAAGGTATAGATGTTCTTATCTACCAAATATGTAAACCATTCAGGGACAAATGCTAGGAATGGCCACCTATACTGTTGAAAAGCCCATCAAGTGAAAATGTTTGGCTCAAAAATAAGTGTACTATGGTACATGGGATGATGTGATAAAGTTTCACTTCAAATGGATGAGAGTGTCTTACTTATTTGGATGAGAGAGCATAAATAAAAACGCATTTTGTCACCTAAAGCAAAGGTTGCTTAGAATTGCACCTGGCAGCAATGAAGCTCAAAGAGATGAAGAAAAGACATTTAATTATTCTCCTATCTAGGTAAGATTTGCAATTGCACTCTTTAACAAAATTCCTCTCTACAATTTTAATACAAAGGGAGAAATCTACATATAACTTAAATAATTTTAGCCCTGTACACTCTATTAAAGAACATACTTCCTCTAAACCTAAGGCACACAAACTCCTCTATTTCAGAGTAAAATTATGGAAGAGCAAGATTTTGGTTAAACCCCTTACAATGGAAAACTAGGAGATCTTTGACAAAAGAAAAATTATGTAACATTTTGTTAGTCTACAATCTAAAAGAAAATGCTGACTATCCCCTGGCCTTAGAGTTTAAAATATGCACTCAAAACATTACAATAATTTACCAGCATTTATAAATTCAAGTTTATAAAATAAAAGTGATCACATGTCCCTTATAAAACAAAAAGAGCCAACAGCATTTGGAAAGAAACTTAGAAACCACTTCAATGAAAATGACCAAATCTAGTATAATGCATTCTACTCACGTAGACAAGGAAAGGGGGAAAAGTGGTAGGTACCTGGCCTACTAATCATGGCTGCACTTCCATGATTATTACGTCAGTACACACACATGTATGAAGAATTTGTAAACATAGGTCACATGAAATTGTTCACCTACTGTATAGGATGGGGGTTAGAAGCTACTAGCTCTGCAGTAACTCAGAAAAAAACCAAAAAAACAAAAAAACACTGCAGGACACTTGCTACCAGGACGTAATGCTCTCTGGTCTCTAGTGTTTAACTCTTCCTATATGTAGTCAAATACTGTCAAAGTAGATCTGCCCCCAAAACGAAGCATATTTTGGCACCTGTACTGAACGCTGCTACAAAAACCAGCAAGTGCAAATAAAAATAACAGTCATGATTTAGTCACATTCATAACTTTTCATAGAAAAATATAAATATATTCCCTGAATTGTAAGACAAACTAATGTTATTATCAGCCAGCTTTCGCCATACTCTCCAGTCCGTCTCCTCTTAAGTGAACTGGCTCCCTCAAGGTCATGAGGTGCACTCCTTCAGCTCTAGCACATTCTCTAAGCTTCTGTCATCATCCCCATCGTGGTACCTCACGGTCCGTCTACCCTGATTTCTCGTTTTTATTTTTGAGCGACGAAGAACTCTCTTAGACTTTGCACAATCCAACTCCTCCCAGTCGTCATCATCCACACTCAGCCTAGGACGTTTGCTTTGTCTTTGCCGTCTCACAGTTTTAGATGTGTTACTTGTAAAACCTTTACCTTTTCTAACTACTTTTGCTTTTCCTTTTGTTTTCCTCCTTTTGTTTTTCATGTTATCGGTGCAGTCAACCTCTGAGTCAACAATGGAGTCCGCGTCGGATGATGTGGGGCTGGTGTTGGGTCTGCACTTTGAACTCCCAGTTCGTTCAGACACGTTCCCATCTTCTAACTCAGAATGCAATCTTTTCCTTTTGACTTCCCCTGCTGCCGCTGTCTGTGGATTGTGGACCGCAGTCCTCTTTCTGAAAGGAGCCTTTCCATAGGTTCTGAGTCTTCTGCCATTCCACCTGCGGAGCCCATAGCTTAGTTCTTCTTCGAAGTTATTCTCTACAGGAGCTTTTGTTGACTCAGAAGGAAAGCTACTACCCTCACTCCCTGAAGCATGGCTTTTGGAGTCTGCTTCTGAAAACCCAACAGAAGAACCTTTTGTTTTACAATGTACATTTGTGTTGTGAGAACGGTCATGCCTGCTTTTAGGCACTGCATCTGGAACACCTTCAGAATCCGAGTCTCCATCTACGGTGTGTCCAACACTCTTTATGCTGCCTTCAGAGTCAGGCTCTGGGGGCTGACCACCACATGCAGACTGTTCACTGGGCACTTCACAGTCCACAGCATTCTCATCCTCACTCAGTGCCTTCTTAGCTGTGGTACAAGCAAAACGTAGGGGCTTTTTCCTTGTCCTTCTAGGATACACATTTTCTAGACTAGCACCGTCTGTGCTGCTCACAAGCTGCCCCTTGCTGGCAGCCACAGTGGAGCTGCTTCGAGTAATCCTTAAAGAACCTGCTTTGGCTTTTGAGGATTTCTTAGTTGCCTTTGAACTGCTCTCTGAGCCCCTGGGGCAGAATCTTTTCCTGGAAACCTTTCTGCTTTGTTCATCATCTTGTGGTGTCAAATCTAAAAATTAATAAGTATTCTTTTAAATTTTGGTAAGATAGTAATTACTTCTAAAACAACAGTTAATGTTCAAGTTTGAAATGATTTAAATAAATATATTAAGTCCACACCACTCACTCTGAGTTTTCCAACCTCTAAACTATTGCCAGCAGCAACACCCATGCTCATAAAGCTATTCATGAACCCAGAAAAAATGTCTGCCACTGTGCTAAAGAATACTAACGAATCCCTAATTCTCCACCACTTTTCTTTTCTTTTTTTTGGGGGGGGGGAGGGAGAGTTGGGGGATGCCATTCCCAGGGCTTGAACTCAGGACCTGGGAATTGTCCCTGAGCTTCTTTTGCTCAAGGCTAGCACTCTACCACTTGAGTTACACCACCACTTCCGGCTTTGTTTATATGGTACTGAGGAATCAAACCCAGGGCTACATGCAAGCTAGGAAGGCACTCTACCACTAAGCCACCTTCCTCGCCCTCCACCATACTTTTAAGGCCACAGTTCAATCACACTGCTTTGTTCTTCCTTTTTCACTGTTTTCTTGCTTTTTGAAGCCAATCCCCATTACTAGTAGTATGATCTTAACTCAACCACTACTTCATCACTGTGCTGTGGAGATAAGAGACAGCCTTGGGGCTGGGAAGGTGGCTCAGTGGGAGAGCGCTTGCCTTGCATACCTGAGGCCTTGGGTTCGATTCCTCAGCACCACATAAGCAAAAAGAAAAAAGCCGGAAGTGGCGCTGTGGCTCAATTGGTAGAGCGCTAGCCTTGAGCTGAAGAGCTGAGGGACAGTGCCCATGCCCAGAGTTCAGGCCCCATGACCGGACCCAAAAAAAAAAAAAAAAAAGAGAGAGAGACAGCCTCATAAACACCACGAAGTACTTAGATACTTCCTGTAGAAACAGCTGCTGGCAGCCAGATGATAGTAGCTCACACATGTAATCTTAGCTACTTAGAAGGCTAAGATCTGAAGAATGCAGTTGTAAACCAGCCCAGGCAGGTCCATGAGGCTCTTATCCCCAACTAATTACTAAATAACCATTAGCAGAGCTTGCAGCTTGAGTAGTACAGTGCTAGCCTTGAGCAAAAAAGCTCAGGGATAGTCAAGGCCCTGAGAGTTCAAGCCCCAAGACTTGCATACACACAAAAAGAAAGTGAAAAAAAGAAAAAAGAAAGAGCTACTGTGATGACCTTCCTTACATTTAGCCAGTCCACCTTGCTTGGGAACAAGCTGTCACAGATGGCTGGTGTGGGTGGGTGCTTACCTTCTGCTGTCCTGTCGGCTAACAAGTGATGCAGAAGACATGCAGCTGGCAAAGTTTGCCATGGGAAAAAGCACTGATGAGCAGCAGAAAGAGAATAGTATGTTAAATTAGTGAACCCAGGAAAATATGTTTAATTACCTTTCTTAAAACTATGTGGTTTTCCTTTTGTTTTGCTGTCATCTGATTCTACATCAGTTTCAGATACATGATCCAAGAAAGACTGAGGCACTGCGGCAGACTCACACTTCAAGTTCCCTGAAACTGGGCTCATTTCCATTTTGTGACATCTAGCATCTTCTCTATGTTGTTCTTCTGAGTCTTCTGAATCACTCAAGATTTTTGCCTTCTTAAAGATATTCACATTCTTGCGAAACACACTGTCTCCTGGCTCAGATTCAGCTTCCTCTGAGAGACACTCTGTCTGAGTTTTCTGCTCAGATGTTGAAGGACCAGCAATTCTGTTGTGTCCACTGTCTGAATCATGACTTCTAGACTCTTCCTCAGAAGACTCTATTTCAGGAAATTTTGTTTTACAAGTTGCCTGAGTATAGGACTTAAAGCCATTAGCCTGCCAATTCTTCCGGGCTACCCGTAAATCGCTTTCTGACTCTGAATCTCCGTTTTCAGATTCACTGACAGTATTGTGAGAAGCATGACAACTGGACACCAGCAATGGCTTGTTTTCATCTTTTCGATCTTCTTCAATTTCTGACTTTAGACTCTGATCATCTTCAGAATTGTATAGCAACTTCTTCCGAGCTACTGCAGAAGCATTGCGATGAGGAAGCTTCCGTCCTGAGCAGGACTCGTCAGAGCTGGAATTTTCTTCTACATCACTCATTAGCTTTAGCTTACTGGCAGCCACAGCAGCACACTTCCGCAGGACTTTGCGGTTACTTCCAGCTTTGGCTTTTAGAATTTCACCAGTCTGTAGTGAATTGTTATCAGAATCACTTGAATAGACCCTCTTTCGAGCAGCTTTTCTGCCACATCCATTTTCTAAAGAAATGGAACCTAGGAAAAAGATAACAATAAATTAGACAGGTTTTCTTTTTTTCTTCTTTTTTTGGCCAGTCCTGGGGCTTACACTCTGGGCCTGGACGCTGTCCCTGAACTTCTTTTACTCAAGGCTAGTGCTCTACCACTTGAGCTACAGCACCACTTCTGACTTTTTTTTCTGAGTAGTTTATTGTAGATAAGAATCTCACAGACTTTCCTGCCCGGGCTGGCTTTGAACCACAATCCTCAGATCTCAGCCTCCTGAGTAGCTAGGATTACAGGCATGAGCCACTGGAACCTAGCTTAACCTAGCTTAGACTTTCAACTTTTTTTCCCGTAAGATAGCACCATGTTCTGTAGCTCTCTCCAGCCCAAGATGGACTCAAACTCCCAAACAAACCATCCCCTCAGCCATTAGACATTTTCTGAATGCTCTTTTTTTTATGATTTTCTTTACTTTTTAATGACAAAATCGAGTTCCTTTCCAAATTTAGTCTAATACACAGCTGGTCGCACATAGATGTTACACGCCCTGCCCACTGGCATGGGAGTCTCTTACCAGTTTTTCTTTGAGCAGCTCTAGTTCTGGTCACCCTGAAATTGCTGCCTCTTGACAGCCCACTGCGCAAAGAATCATGAGCTCTTGAACTCACTTTGCTTTCCTCGGAACTATCAGAAGCTGAAGAGGATGAAGAGGTAGCTAAGGAATCTTCTGTTTCACTTTCTAGGAAAAAATAAAATGACAGCTATTTCTAATATTCTCCTACCTGTACACCAAACTGTATTTCTCACTTAGAGATTGCTCCTATCCACTCCACACCTGCCTTCAGACTCTTCCTTCGCACATCATTACTCAATTGGCTTATCTTCCTAAAAGAGACAGTTACTCGACAAGGGGCCCGGTATTAAGTAGCCATCTGTAGCAAGGTTAGGCAAGGCTCTGAAATGTGGGTGCAATCTCTATCTGTTAACCCACTCTTATTCATGTATCCCAAAAGAAGTCTTCCCGTGAGCATCATTTCGTTCCATGCTTTTTCTCCCTGCTTACCTAAGCCAGGTCCCCATTTCAACCACTCTGTCACAAATGTTTGGTCATGTTACTCTATAAATGCACATAAAGTTCTATCAGCTTGTCTAACTATCTCCATAGCAGATTCCTATAACTCACTCTCATTCCAAATTTTTATTTGCAGGTATATTTTTCAATACCATGTAATGAAATATTGGATGAGAGACATATAATAAGCATTAAGTTAAAACATTAAATCAATAATCACAAGTCACCAAAACCACTCCAGGCAAGGCAAATCTACCTAAGCACCACAGCCTTACTTACACAGGTTGATAAAGAGTTAGCTTCAGCTATAGTTACCCACTAAACTACAACTGTGTCAACAAAACCTGAAACTTAACAAGACTATCAACACTCTTTTTAAGATGACATGTAAGTTGCAACAAATATTAATATTTTTAAATGCTAAAGGATGCAAATTTCCATAAAACAGTTACACCATTTGCCAAACACCGTTCTTATCAAACATAGTTCTAATGGATCTGTGTTATTTTTGTCTCTTTGTGAAGCCCTATGCTCTTGGAGTGTAGTGCCAAGGCCGTGTTTCATTTTGTTTCCATCCCCACCATCACGGCACTACTACGGTGTATTTTCAATAGCTAAAAACAATGTTCTGCTGCTTACCAGAGAGCACAGAGCCACTTCTTAGGGTAACAGGTCTATTTCTCCTTATTCCTTCTGATGATGCAGCGGAGTCGGAAGTGTCACCAGAAGACATGGCTCCTGAAGACAATCCAGCACTTGCCTCACAGCTTCCAGGATGAGCTGCCCTACTTGAGGTCAACTGGGGAGGAGAATCTGCCAACTCAGGAATTACTTTTGTCTGAGATTTTAACCGCTTCTGCTTGATATTTCTGAGTAAGGTATGAATAAAAAAATAGTATTTATTAAAACAAATGAACTGGTTCAGAGAGTCAGTAGATAAGTGTTTTTTTCACTAATCTGAGGATACTTTCATGATGAAGATATTAAGACATATACTATCAATATCGTTCTAATATGGATTACTATCTTTCCTTTCTCTTCCTTTGGCATATTTCTATTCAAATTTAGAGTAATGAATAAACAACCCAAGTACCAAATACATGCTGAACACTTTAGAATCATAACCATGGATATAGCAAAACTTCATCTCAAAAAAAAACAAGGGCTGGAGAAGTGGCTCAAAACTGCTGGCCTAGCAAATCTGAGGCCTTGAGTTCAATTCCCTGTGCTACCTCCAACTTCCCCCCAAAGAAAACACTTATGGAAAACTACAGAACTGAGAACATGACTCAAATAGTAGACACCTTATCTGCCTAGGCCCTACGTTCAATCACCACCAGTTCTGCAAAATAATAGAGATAAACAGAGAGAAAGGGGGGAAGGAAAAAGTAAGAAAGGGGAAAGAGAGGGGAGGGGTTCTCAAACCTACAAGTGCAGTGCTATACACACATAATCTCTCCCTTCCCCCACCCTCTCTCTTATATTCCCAGGACTCAAAAGGTGTGAGAATTAGCAGTTTGAGATCTTCATTTAAAAGCTGACTGCAGGTAGTTCCACAGGGACAACAGCACAGGCCAGGACAGCTGCATTAAGCTGAATTCACCAAGAATTCAGCCAAAATTTAAAAGACAGACTTAGGACATGAGGCAAACGGAAATGCTTGCTGTGAGACTCACTCAAAAGTTCATGTGAAGTTTTCTGACCTCAAACAGATATCCAAGAAGCTAAGCTCAAAAATAAGAACTAAAATCAAGTTGGAGTGGAAGGGTAAAACAAAAACTTCAGTGGTTGAACAGAGCAGGAGAGACAGGCAATGCACTCAAGAAAGAACTAAAAGCAGAAGCACTGTCACTGAGGAAAAGGGATCAAAAGCAGTTTAATAGTACACTGACAGCAAACACCACTGACAGCTCTTAAGACAACCCAGATGTCAGACTTGGTTTTAAAACTGCAGACATTAAAATCAGTTATTAGAAAAAATTTCAAAGAACTAAAGGAAACTACATTTACAGAACTAAAAAAAGACTCATCAAAAAGAGAATATAAACAGAGATCCACCCAAATGTCATTCCAAAGTTGAAAAGGGCGATAAATGAAACAACAGTTAGGGCTGGGAAGATGGCTCAGTGGTAGAGCGCTTGCCTTGCATGCCTGAGGCCCTGGGTTCGATTCCTCAGCACCCCATAAGCAAAAAGAAAAAAAGCCGGAAGTGGTGCTGTGGCTCAAGTGGTAGAGCGCTAGCCTAGAGCTGAAGAGCTGAGGGACAGCGCCCAGGCCCAGAGTTCAGGCCCCACAACCGGACCCAAAAAAAAAAAAAAAAAAGAAACAACAGTTAAATCCAGTAGTGGATCTTGGCTGGTAGAAGATTTGGTGATTTTCAAGATTATCCAAACATGTATAAACACTTTAAGAACCCCTAAAGGATTCCTACTTGGGATATGAAAGTGATATTTAAAGATATAACGGCTGAAAAAAATCTCCCATATTTCATGAAAACTGTTAGACATCAACAAAGCTAGACAAATTCCAAGTGGGATACACACCACACATACTCAGTGCATGCACATACATACACACATATACATACACACACACGCACGCACACACACACACACACAGATCCAAACCTATACCCACCATGATCAGCAAACAGTACAAGGATAAAAATCTTGAAATAGGCAAGGGAAAAAACAACTCATATATACAAGAGAGGGAACCTCAGATCAGTAGCAAATTTCTCTTCAGAAACAGTAAGACAAAACATTCAAAATGCTGGCAGGCAAAGTGACATATCCATTTTTTTTTTGTTAGTCATGGGGCTTGAACTCTGAGCCTGAGTGCTGTCCCTCAGCTCTTCAGCTCAAGGCAAGTGCTCTATCACCTGAGCCACAGTGCCACTTCCGGTTTTCTGGTGGTTTATTGGAGATAAAGAGTTTCACGGACTTTCCTGCCTGGGCTGGCTTTGAACCATGATGTTCAGGTCTCAGTCTCCTGAGTAGCTAGGATTACAGGCTTAAGTCACCAGAACCAGGCCAACATGTACAATTTTTATATGCAGCAAAAGGATTCTTCAATAAGAAGACAAAAGAATTCACTGCTAGCATGTCTTCCTTATAAGCAATTTTAAAAGAACTCTTTAGGCAAGAAAAAAGGGATACCAGAGGATCACTCAACTCGAAACTTTTCTAACTGAGAAAGGCAAATTCAAGTACATGTCTCAAAAGTAACAGGATTTTTATTCTTAAGAGATAGCTGCACAAAACATGTCATATGAAGATGGGATCCAGCTGGGTGCTAGGCCACACCCATAATCCTACCTACTCAGGGGCTGAGATCTGAGGATGGCAGTTTGAAGGCAGCTTGGGTAGAAAAGTCTATGAGACTCAGAAAAGGCCGGAGGAGCACTGTGGCTCAAATGGTAGAGCACTAGCCTTGAATACCAAGAGTCTCGGGGACAGTGCCCAGGCCCTGAGTTCAAGCCCAAGGATTGGCAGGAAAAAAAGATGTGATCCATAGGACAACTGTAAAATAAGGCAGAAGAGGGGAGCTAAACTTTCTATATGTATTGGAGGACAAAAAGTATTAACTGGAAACAGTGCTGAGAACAGAGATGAACAAGGAAACCCCACCTCAGGTATACTTCATATTCATAACATACATGGAAACAAACTCCAATCACACAACTCAACTTTCACATTCCAACACTTCAGAGTACTGAAAATTTGATATTAATGTAAGCTGTATAGTAAACCAAAATAGAATATAAATACAAAATTACTGATAAATTTCTTAGGACTAATCTTCACTTGGATAAGGTACATTATAGCTAATAAACACTTGCCCTCCCAGAATTAGATGCTCAAAAGATCACAGAGTAATTGTTTTACTCTATATTTCTCAGTTGTACTGTCAAAACTCATAGAATTTGCAAACGTTGTGGACATAATAATGACAATTTGTCTTGTGAAGGTTAAAATGTTTGTGACTTTAACTAATTATCATTATCCCACAATACTGTAAAATTTGTGAAATTTAGGTAATCAAGCTCAATAAAAAATTATTTTTAAGCCGGGCGCCAGTGGCTCACACCTGTAACCCTAGCTAACTCAGGAGGCTGAGAGCTGAGGATCACAGTTCAAAGCGAGCCCGAGCAGGAAAGTCCGTGAAACTCTTATCTCCAATAACCAGAAAACTGGAAGTGGCGCTGTAGCTCAAGTGGTAGCATGCTAGCCTTGAGGTGAAGAGTTGAGGGGCAGCACTCAGGCCCAGAGTTCAAGCCCGAAGACCATATGTATATATGTATGTATGTATGTATGTATGTGTATGTGTGTATACACATATAGCCATTTCTTATGCAAAAGACAAATATTTTATTAAATCTATGATTTCATAAAGGTCTAATAAGCATTTAACTGCTCTACATTGACAGAACTGCTTTCAAACTTTAAGAAGCTGTTACTATGGGGCTGGGAATGTGGCTTGGTGGTAAGAGGGCTTGCCTAGCATGCATGAAGCCCTGGGTTCAATTCCTCAGTACCACATAAACAGAAAAGGCCAGAAGTGGCGCTGTCGCTCAAATGGTGGAGAGTGCTAGCCTTGAGCAAAAGAAGCTCAGGGACGGTGCCCAGGCCCAGAGTTCAAGCCCCAGGACTGGTCAAAAAAAAGAAGGGCTGGGAAGGTGGCTCAGTGGTAGAGCGCTTGCCTTGCATGCCTGAGGCCCTGGGTTCGATTCCTCAGCACCACATAAGCAAAAAAAGCCGGAAGTGGCGCTGTGGCTCAAGTGGTAGAGCGCTAGCCTTGAGCTGAAGAGCTGAGGGACAGCGCTCAGGCCCAGAGTTCAGGCCCCACGACTGGACCCAAAAATAAAAAAAAAAAAGAAAGAAAGAAAGAAAGAAAAGGAAAAAAGAATCTGCTACTACGTTTTTCTTTTTAATATACAGTGTTCTAAAACCATCAAGAACTTGTAGCATAATCAAAGAAGTATTAAGACCTTAAAGTAAAAAGGGCTGTCTAGGAAACAAGACATAAGCAACATACCTGACACGTTGATTGGCCTGTATGACACCATTATAATTTTGGCTTTTCTTGAATCTCTGGCTTCGTCGAAGTTTTTCATTGAATTTTTGACCAATTTTAAAATCAGAGGAGATCTTCTTCATTTTTTCCTCAAATAAGGCAGACAATCGCAAGGTCATACTATAGATCTGCAGAGACACAGGAATAAAACAAGAATTAGGAAAAAAATCTTTCACAGTACTCTATTTAGAGTAACTGAGATGATCTACAATATATCTACAATATATGATCTATAATATATCCTATCACCATTTTCCCATTTCCAGCCCTCTCCTTCAATGATATCTGTGAAGAAATAGGACATTTCAAACACATAGCTTTCTGATGATAGAGAAAGCCATTTTAAATCAAATAGCTCCATAAGATCTAGAATCCAGGACTTGAGTCTACATGTTAATAGATCTTACTCTCTTTTCTACTTTCTCATATCTGCATGTCTAAGCCAAAGAATGCATGTATCCTAAAGCTCTTCTGGAAGTTACTTGGTTTTAAAGCTGTTATTGGCAGCAAAAGAGCAGCAACTGTTTGAGCCTGGGGAACAAAAGCACATTTCTACCATCTGTGTTTGCAACTTGACTGTGCTGCCAAATATGAGTAAGTCTCTACATGTGAGCTACAGAGATGCAGCACAACCAGTATAAGAAAATATATCCCACTCCCTAACCCTTTCCTTAAAGAAGCAGCAATAGATCTACAGTATGACAGAGGAGGTAAGATGGATTGGAGTACAGTGTAAATGTGTGTGGAGATATAACTGTGAAATACCTCTCCATATAACTGATATAAGCATATGTGTCTGTGATTTTATGTTTTTTACTTGGACAATTTTGGGGGGGAGAAGGGTTCAGTCATGGGGCCTGAACTCTGGGCCTGGGCACTGTCCCTCAGCTCTTCAGCGCAAGGGTAGAGCTCTACCACTTGAGCCACAGTGCCACTTCCGCCCTTAATTAAGTCTAGATTTAGTAATATAGTAGTCTGACATTATATAGTGAAGCCAAATGAACTTAGGGCAAAATTATCCATCAGCAGAGTCACTGACTGAAGTGACTGAAGACACTATCAAACAAATATTTCACATTGACTTTTTTTTTTTAATCATGTAGCATATACATTGGCCATAAGGCTGTGTTGATTATGAAAACTGAGGATATACTACAAGCACTTTTGGTTATTTACCACACATGTCAATAATTATCCCGCATATAAATAATGTTTAATAAGAACGGAGGAATGTGCTGTCTAAACTTTTTTTTATGATACTGGAAACAACCCAGACAGACCATAGACTGGCTAAGCAAGCACTCTCCCACTTAAGCCATTTCCATGGATCCTGCATTGGGATTGTGGTCTTGGGAGAGGGGCTCATTTTCTTGAGGCTGGTTTGACCTTAACAACTCAAAGCAGCCAAGGTTAAAGGCTATGCCATCATACTGGTTGTATGATAGCTATGCTGCTTGTATAATGATAGCTCCTGTGTCACATTTTCAGACCTAAAACATGGTATGTAGTCAGTATCCTCAATTCCCCACTATGTATTTCTCTTTTCTTACTTTTAATGTTCTTCCAGACTCTACCAGACTCATATATCTCATTCTGTGTATCACATTTGTTGTTTTCCCTTTGCTGGTAGTGTTGTTTGAACTCAGAGCCTTACACTTCCTAAACTGGTGTTCTATCGCTTAAGCCACAACTGCAGTCAGCTTTCCACAAGTTATTTTTCCAAAATAATAAACTCTCAGACTTTTCTGTCCAAGCTGGCTTTGAATCTGTCATCAGACACAATGAATCCCCAGTAAATGAAAACTATGTTCGTTCTAACCAAACTTCGCCTCAGCAGAAAATTTCAGTAGATTATGATATGCATCAATTATTGTAAGACAAAAACTGCTGGGTGGCAGCAACTCTGTCCATCATAGCCATCCTCATGGTTCACCTCTCTTTAAGCTTTCAGCAAGTAGGAAATACACAGATCATGCACACTTTGTTGTTGTTGTTGGTCATGGGGCCTTGGGCACTGTCCCTCAGCTCTTCAGCCCAAGGTTAGCGCTGTTCCACTTGAGCCACAGCACCACTTCTGGCTTTGTCTGCTCATGCAGTGCTGAGGAATCGAACCCAGGGCTTCATACATGCAAGGCAAGCACTCTACCACTGAACCAACTTCCCAGCCCAGATCGTGTACACTTTGATTAAAAATCCACTTTAAAAATTACCTTCAACATTAATCAAGACACAGTGTTCATAAAGCTGCTTTGTTGAATGGCCAACTCTGTACAACTACTTGAATATAATAAATATATTTTTAATTACCTTTGATCTCTTGTTTGGTGTATATGCCTTTGCATTGCTAAATACCAACCGAACGTCTTTACAAAACTCCGAAGGGTTGTCATAATTTCCTGCTTCTAGAGTTTCCCTTACTGTGCCAAAATCCATGGGAGTGTCTATAATATGTCGGTAGTCCTAGGTTTTAAAAATAATTCATAGATGAATTTCTTGCTTTTAAAATCATAAATACATAAGACCTTGAAAATATTCAAAGTGATAAAAGAGAAAAAGTGAGAGAGATGTTAAGAGTTAATAATGATTAAAAACAGACTCAGATATAAAGATGAAGTAGAAAGAATATTATTTCAAAATATCAATGTCCTGCTTCATACTCTCAGTGATTCCCAAGCTCCCTACGGTACATCTGTGTTATCATTTCTCTTTTTTACTTGTTGGGGAAAGTCAAAATAGGGAATTGAAGAAATGTTCCAGTTACTTTAAATGAATGAAACTGTCCCACTCTTCTGCTTTTCCTAGTGCTAAGCATACATAATGCTGACAAGAGACAACCATTTATAAACCATTGTTACGAAATACTGCTTAACAAATAACAAAAGTACTCTTTATGCTCCTACAGCTAATTTAGTGGTGGAAAAAATTAACATAAAACCTAACATATCCAGATATAAAAGCAAGGTACAAAGAAGTATTTCATTGTTAATGTCTCTTGATAATAGGACATGAAAGCTTTTTTAATTTCCTGCTTTACAGTCTTCAGCAATTACCACGCTTTCTTATACTCTGTTCATTGTTATAGTCTCTACTCTCTAAGACTTCATTTAAATACCTCTGCCCTCATCTGCTCTTCACAAAACAAGAAAATTCCCAGACATTCAAACAATGGAAACTTACTGGATATTCAACCAAATCAACAGGTTGTCTAAATGGCTCAGAATCTTCACACTGAAAAATTAAGTTCACTAGCTCCTTACACTGTTTCTCCCAGCTGCTTTCAATATAGCTGGTAGCTTTGCTGCTCCTTTTTTTCCAGTCATGGACCTAAAAATACATTCATAATATTAAAAAGTTTTATAGGAAAAAAACTACATAAGACACTATGGCAAAAATGCAACTGAACCAATAAATACATTCATAATATTAAAAAGTTTTATAGGAAAAAAACTACATAAGACACTATGGCAAAATGCAACTGAACCATCTTTACTGTGTTCTCTAACTGTGTCATTAAGAATTATGGCTACTTTACAATGTATGTCATGCCACACATTGTTCTAAACACATTTCTTCAAAATTAAATTTTAAAGTGTAATTTAACACAATTCAATATAACCTGTCCATTTCAGAAAAGCTACATGATTATCTATGAAAAAGCACACTCCAAACAGAACACAATGCCCACTCAATGGCTACTTCACTAACATATAAAATTGGTTTTCATAGATTATGAACACCTGAATTCCATAATGTGACAGGCAAAGTAACAGCCCCACTGAAGATATCAATATCACAATCCTTAGATCATTATCACAGGGACATGGTACTTTGGAATTAAGGATATGGAAATTGTACCACATGGGCCCACTGCTCTAACAGGATCTTTGTAAGAGGGAGACAGAGGGTTCTATCAGAGACATCACACTGCTGGCTTGATTATAAGAAGGTTGCCTGCCCCAAAGGGTGGGGGCAACCTTGAGAAGCTGAAGAATACCAAGAGCTACCTCTAAAGCTTCCAGCCAAGCCAACACCATGACTGTAGCCCAGCAAGGCCCATATCAGCTTCTGATCCACACATCTATAGGGTAGGAACATTTTTTTAATTGCTTAAGCAACTAAGTTTATCATTTCTTAACAGATACAGCAAAGAAATGAAGATAACTCAGTATACCTGAGTTTAGAAATGAAGCTATATGAAAATGGCAAATCAGATAACACTCAAGTTTTGGATGCTCAATGTTATTTAGGGCAAGCATAGTGAAAGGAAACTGGCATTGGATTTTTTTTTTTTTAATAAGCTTAAACTTAAGGAGCATTGGATGAAATTTAACATGATTTTTTAAATGTTTTACCATTTTCTTGTGAAAGATCTATTAACCTATTGCATCAGATGCTGGGCTAATGGCACTCTGGTTCAACCACCCAGTTTTCGAAACTTATTTTCCATTACCCTTAAAATCTTATCTTCCTCATTTTTCAAAAGATTTAGTCACCAAATCCTAGTTAATTATCTCCTTAAAAGATCTCGTTTTCCCATCTGCTCACAACAAGCACCAACCACCCTTATCCCAGGAGACCAAGCTCCATGGGACACTCACAATCAGATCTGACATATGCACCTTTCCAAAACTCAACATCGTTTGGATTCTACTACGGCCGAGAAGCTGGTCCTCTACCCAATTCTAAATGGCATCCCTGGATTTCAGTATAGCATCATCTGCTCCTACGTAACAACCAGAAACAAGTCACTTGGCTCACAGCACCTGGCTCCTCCACACCAGCCAGACTAGCATCCCTACCAACCTATCTTCCCTACTGTCCTTCCTTGTCTCACCGACCAGCATCCTGCAGGCCTCTGGCTGCCCGCACTGTCCCTGTCTTACAGACCAGCATCCTGTCACCCTATACCCTGGCCACTGCCCTTGTCGCACAAACCAATGTCCTGACCACGCCCCCCCACGCCCATCTTATCTCACACTCACTCACTCTGGAACAATGCAATTTAAGCATTGCCTAATTACATTTAGTAGCAATTCCTTCCTTCTATATAATATTCAACATAAACATACTTTAACTTTTCAAGGACAAAGCCCAAATAAAAAAACAAAGATTTAGGGGTTTTTCTGGTTTTTTAATTTTTTTTTTTTTGGGTCCGGTTGTGGGACCTGAACTCTGGGCCTGGGCACTGTCCCTCAGCTCTTCAGCTCAAGGCTAGCGCTCTCCCACTTGAGCCACAGCGCCACTTCTGGCTTTTTTCTTTTTGCTTATGTGGTGCTGAAGAATCGAACCCAGGGCCTCAGGCATGCAAGGCAAGCGCTCTGCCACTGAGCCACCTTCTCAGCCCCAAAGATTTAGTTTTTAAAACAAAAAATACACCGAGCATAAAAGTCAGTCATGCAGAGTAACTTACTCTCCTTTTCCCAGAAGATGTTTTAGGAAGATCACTATCATCCTAGGAATAAAACAAAACATCTTGTGATTACATCACCCTGCTGATAACTAAGGTTTCTTTTTTTTTTTTTTGGTCAGTTGTGGGGCTTGAACTCTGGGCCTGGGCACTGTCCCTCAGCTCTTCAGCTCAAGGCGAGCGCTCTACGTCTTGAGCCACAGCACCACTTCCAGTTTTCTAGTGGTTTATTGGAGATAAGAGTCTCATGGACTTTCTTGCCCCGGCTGGCTTTGAACCGAGATCCTCAGATCTCAGCCTCCTGAGTAGCCAGGCTTACAGGCGTGAGCCACTGGTGCCCGACTAGCTAAGGTTTCTTAACTCAGGGTCTTGCATTTGCTTGCTAGGCTGGCTGGAGCTCTACCACTGTAGTCCAGCATTCTGCTAATTAACAGGAGACAGAATCTCACAGATTTTTCTACCCAGGCTGACTTCAAACTTCCATCTTCTCCATCTCAGCCTTGGAAGTAGTTAGAATTATAGGCATGAGGCACCATCATCCATCTTAACAATGCTTAACCTTTCTCTCATTCCGTCAAAACTGTGGCTTCAAAAATGTAGCTACTCATGCAATGATTCCAAACTTTCTAATTACAGCTGCTCATCAACAGGTGCTGGTGGCTCACGCCTATAATCCTAGCTCTTCAGGAGGCTGAAACCTGAGGATCATGGTTTGAAGCCAGCCTGGGCAGGAAAGTCCTTAAGATTCTTATCTCTAAACACCAAAAAGCTGGAAATAGAACAGTGGGTCAAGTGGTGAAAGTTCAAGGACAGTGCCTAGGCCCTAAGTTCAAGTCCCAGGACCAGCACCAAAAAAAACTGTTACACAGAAATATTAAAACTGAGCCAGGCGCCAATGGATCATGCCTGTATTCCTAGATACTCAGGAGGCTGAGATCTGAGGATCGGGGTTCAAAACCAGCCTGGGCAGGAAAGTCTATGAGACTCTTAACTCCAATAAACCAACAGAAAACTGGAAATGGTGCTGTGGTTCAAGTGGTAGAACACTAGCCTTGAGCTGAGGGACAGTGCCCAGACCCAACAGAAAACTGGAAATGGTGCTGTGGCTCAAGTGGTAGAACACTAGCCTTGAGCTGAGGGACAGTGCTCAGGCCCAGAGTTCAAGCCCCATCACACACACACACACACTGTAGTTGTAGTCACACACACACTGCAGTTGTAGTGTCCAGGCCCAAAGTTCAAGCCCCATCACACACACACACACACACACACACACACACACACAGTTGTATTCCCCCCCCCCCACACACACACACATTCCCCATTTCTTAAATCCAAAATTCACTGTTTACATTCTGCTCTCTATAACACCTAAAGAAATCTAGTCTTCTACTTCTTGGATTTGAGTTTCTGTATATTTTCCTATTCCTTAATTATTTTCCAGTGTATATACTTTTATTCCCATCTATCTTGGCAAAATAAAAGCAGTAAGCCCAAGTAGAAGATTGTGTAGAAATTAACATTATTCTTATAGATGTACAGAACAGCCTTCTGTTCTGTATAAAATGAAACCACAGAACAACTTTCCCAGTTATCCATGGGCTTATATGTTAGGGTCATCCAAAAAAATCCAAAAGAAAGAATTGTCCGCATACTCTGTACATAGTCTTTTTTTTTTCTTTTCTATTGGGTGGTTTTAGGTTTTGAAGGCAAGGCCTTGCCTCATACTTACTAGGCAAGTGCCCTATCATTTGAACCAACCTCTCAACCCAACAGCTGTTATTTGGCAAAAACTTTTAAACATTTAACAAAAGTAATGATAAAACTGACAAGCTTCATACCAAATCATCAGCATTTTGCTCATCATTTTCAGATGTGTTAGACAGTTCTGAGATATTTGTACAGTCTTGGTTCCTAAAAAAGCAAAAATTTACATTAAAAGAATGTAGATGTGGTCACTATTGCCAAGAATTCAAACTGCATACTGAAGTATAAACAGCTCCCTAAGATTCATATTCCTAAAGAATCAGACCAGATTTTGCCCTAATCCTCCATGGAGGCCATCTGAAAATCCTAATCTAGAATACTGCTGGGTTTTTGTTGTTTTTATTTTAGGTGACATAGGTTTGAATTCAGAGCATTGCCCTTACAAGGCAGGGACTCTCCCACTTGACCCATACCCCTAGCCCTTGTCTGCTTTTTGGTTATTTGTTCAAATAAGGTCTTGAATTTTTATCCAGGAGTGGCCTCATACAGAGTCTCCTACCTCCAGCCTCTTGAATAGCTGGAAGATATCATGCCCCACTATACCCAGCTTGCTTGTTGAGATGGTATCTTATTAACTTTTTGCCTGGAATGGCCTTGAACCACAATCCTCCCCATCTCCACCTCTTGAGTAGCTAGGATTGCAGATATGAGCCATGGCATCTACCCTACAATGACTTTTTAAGTATATACAAAAATTAAACTGTCACCAGTGACGCTGGCTCATGCCTATAATCCTAGCCACTCAAGAGGCTGAGATCCAAGGACTGTGGTTCAAAGCCAGCCTAGGCAGAAAGTCCAAGAGACTCTTATCTCCAATTAACCACACAGAAAGCCAGAAGTGGAGCTGGGCTCAAAGTGATAGCTAGCACTCTATGACACACTGTGGTACACAGTTCAAGCCCCACTGGAGGAAAAAAAAATGCAAGCTATCACTCAGAAAAGGCCTTATGAATACCCTCACTTTGAGGAATCTCTGAATGGATTCTCTTACAAAAAGTGAAGTACTGAGACAGGAAGGAAAGGAGGAAGAAGACATTAAAGTGAAGGCCTGACCCTCACTGAACGTTCACACAGGAGAAGACTGAGGATGAGAAAAATGTGTTTCCTGAAGTAGAGAAGAGGACTCTGGGGAGACATAACCAAGTCTGAGTCCTGAAGACAGGACAGAATTAACTCAGGAAATCTGAGAAGGAAGTGGTTTTCCAGTTTTGGTCTAGGTGCAAAAAAATGATGAACCATCTACAAATTATTCTCTCAACCTGGACATAAAGACACTGAAAACTGATTTATTGTATTATGTGTGAAACCATTCTAGAACTCAGATCACAATTGCAACCTCAATCTTCATTCTATTCCAAACTGATTTCCCAATGCAAGAAAGAATGGGGAATATTCATAATGTACAGTTTCATAGAATCACCAGGAAATACCAGGAAGTCACAAATTAAGTGCCCTCAGCAAAGTCAGAGACTAACTCTGGGGAAAATATCAAGGTACAGTGAGGAACAGAGAAAAGATGACAGAAAATACAACTGGATCTTTAGAAAACCAAAAAGGATATTGGTATAAAAATTATCAAAGTCCAAGGAAACCCTACAACTTGTTCAACACCAGTTTATAGGAGCTAATCATTAAATTTCACGGGTATGCTATATAAAAAGAGGGTGTGGATGAGAGGCATGTGGCACCCAACAAGAACAAAACCACTTCAACATTTTACAAGCAGAAAAAGTGGATCAGTCAGTTTCTCCTTTTATTAAAACTGCAATTTGGTACCTAAAGTAAAATTTAAACGGGCATAATTCAGGAAGTAAACAATTCTAAAAACACAATATGCAGTAAATTTTTATACAACATAGATAATCTAAGATTACTTACTTAATAAATTTTAAAAGCTGGTCAGTTATCTTTTTAGCTGATCTTGCAATTACACTTTCCGGTTCATTAAATGTTCGGGCATTATGTTCTATGTATCGGACTTCCCAAATTAATGCAGACAGCCTCCTTCAAAAGCAAATAAACAATTGAGGGCTTAGACTAAAAAGTTAGAAAGAAAGCAAATCAAAGGACATGCATGTTAATGAAAGGAGCAGCACATGATCCAAACCACTGATGTGGGACAGTGAACTGCCTTCCACGCCATCCACTCAACCGCAGGCCTGGGCTGTGATACCTGCAGTGACGTGGAACTTCAGAAAGCAGCTGAACACACCACTTACACAAACACCACCTTTCCTTTCTACAACTCAACACTTTCTTTTCCACCAGGCCTTTTTCCACCTTAGAAAACTGCTGGGCTACACAGTCAATGTGGCTGTAAACTGCCACAGCGGTTTCTCACTCACATGCACAGTCTAGTGTACAATGTCAGAGATATAAAGGAAAGCAACTGTGAACTTAAGAAGATGCCTGTGTAATGGTTAAGTTCTATAAATCAACTGCTATAAAAATCACTACTGGACATGAAAGAAAAGCCACTGCTTCTGTCAAGTAATCTTTCTGGGTCACAGGCACACTGCTAACAAACCCTTAACCAATTACATCGAGTGTAAAGGAATCTGAACATACAAGCAAGAAACAGTAAGGGCTGGGAAGGTGGTTCAGTGGTAGAGCGCTTGCTTTGCATGCCTGAGGCCCTGGGTTCGATTCCTCAGCACCACATAAGCAAAAAGAAAAAAGCTGGAAGTGGCG
>NW_012267319.1:253627-256399 GCF_000151885.1 Dipodomys ordii
TGCATGCCTGAGGCCCTGGGTTCGATTCCTCAGCACCACATAAGCAAAAAGAAAAAAGCTGGAAGTGGCGCTGTGGTTCAAGTGGTAGAGCGCTACCCTTGAGCTGAAGAGCTGAGGGATAGCGCCCAGGCCCAGAGTTCAGGCCCCATGACCGGACCTCCCCCCCTCAAAAAAAATTCTAGTATTATCGGGGCTTGGAAGGTGGCTCAGTGGTAGAGCGCTTGCCTTGCATGCATGAGGCCCTGGGTTCGATTCCTCAGAACCACATAAGCAAAAAGAAAAAAGTCCGAAGTGGCACTGTGGCTCAAGTGGTAGAGCGCTCGCCTTGAGCTGAGGGACAGCGCCCAGGCCCAGAGTTCAGGCCCCACGACCAGACCCCCCCCCAAAAAAAAGTAAGAAACAGTATCTACATAATATAATCTAACAAAAACAGAGAACTAAAAATTAAGGACAGAAGCAAGGTATTTTACCTTATGGCTTGCTCTCTCCAAATTCACCCAACACCACTAAGGAAAACATCTTATTCCAAAAGAATGAAACCCAAATAAGAAAGGTTCATTTGACCACCTGTTTCTCATTTACCGTAACCGCTAAGGCCAAAGGGTATACCAATATACCAGTTGGAAAGTTCTCTGCTCACCTGTAAAACCGATTGCTGAGCCTCGTTCGAATGGTGTACAAATCAGTTGGATAAGCCACCACAGTGCAATACTTTGGATATGTAGAGAGATCGACTGGGCCTGCAAATGCTGCTGCTGCATCTGTTAGGAAAGACAGGAGAGCCTTTGACAATAATCCATCATCTTTAGGTGACAGAGTAATGTGACCGGTCAAATCACAAGGCAACAAACAGAACCTCAACTATGCTATTTGAAAATGCTTTTATAAAAGGGGTTGAATGTGGGTCTCAAGTGGCTATGTAGAAAGCCAACACAGCAAGAGCAAGGCCCTGAGTTCAAGCTCTAATACTGACAGAAATACATAGATATAAGCATACATCTATACAACAAAATACTTGTATAGAAAAGTTGAAAATGAGCCGGGCACCAGTGGCTCACGCCTGTAATCCTAGCTACTCAGGAGGCTGAGAGCTGAGGATCGCAGTTCAAAGCCAGCCCGGGCAGGAAAGTCTATGAGACTCTTAACTCCAATAAACCACCAAAAAACCGGAAGTGGCACTGTGGTTCAAGTGGTAGGGCACCAGCCTTGAGCTGAAGAGCTGAGGGACAGTGTCCGGGCCAAGAATTCAAGCCCCACGACCGACAAAAAAAAAAAAAAGTTGAAAATGAAACTTTTCACCCCCAAAAAGCTTACCAAGATTCAATAGTTGATCTATACCACTGATAATCCGGTCACATTCTTCATCACGTGATTTCTGACCCCATTCACCTTCCTGTGGCTTGTAGAGCAATTTCTCTAGCTCATCTGATGTGACAGAAACACTTGCTCCTAATTCTTCAGGTGGATCAACTATTAATTCAAGTTAAAAAAAGAACAAGAAGAGGTGGGAAGAAATCAATCCAAGTACTAATGGTCCTATACCAAAATTCAATTTTCAAAGCTCACAAACTATGTTACATCTATATAATTAAAGTAAAAGTCATCCAGGTGCCACTGGCTCACACCTGTTGTCCTAGCTTAGGAAGGTGGGATCTGAGGATTGCAGTTTAAAGCCGCTCCAGGCAGGGAAAATCCATGAAACTCTTATATTCAATAAAATACCAAAAAGCCAGAAGTGGAGTGAGGCCTCAAGTGGTAGGGTGCTAGTCTTGAGCACAGAAACTCAGGACAGTAGATAGGCCCAGAGTAAAAGCCATAGTCCCGACAAAAAAATTAAAAATTTAAATATTTTTTAACAAGTTCAAATTTGTAATTTTTCCTATTAGTACTGGGGTTTCAATTCAGGGCTCTGTGCTGTGAGCCAAATACCACTCAAACCACACCTCCAAACCACCTCTTTCCTTATTTTTCAGACAAAGTAGCCTGCTGTTTGCCCAGGCAAGCCTTGGCCTATCTTCTCCTATCTCTGCCTCCAGGGTGGCTGGATTGGTGGCAAGTATTAGCCTGTTGGGCTTGTTTGTTGAGATGGCAGTCTCACCAATGTTTTGCCTGGAATGACCTAAAATCACAATCTTACTCATCCCTGCCTCTGGAGTGGTAGAAATGGCTTGTTTTCACTGCTGAACCTGGCCCCAAATTTGCAGCTTTGTAAAGATTATCACTTGAGATTAACAAATTGCTATAATTCAAGTACAACACAATCTACCCACCCTAATAAAACTTAAAAGACAATTGTCATCACATTCTCAGACATCAGAACTCATTTAAAAACTTAAGGCAACATAGGCAAATTAATCTCGAAAGGAGAGATGACTAATCTCCTTAACTGCAGGGAGTATAAATGAAGTAGATGATTTCTTTTAACTCCTAGTGGGGAAAGTGGAACGCTTAAGCACAAGTTCTGACAGACACAGGATGTCATCATCCATTGTGGCAGCTCATGTTTTCAGGCCACTCTCCAATGGAGACATGCCACACACATACACATGTAACACACACACAAATAGTGCCTCTAGGACAGCTGCTTTAAAGCAGTTTTTAAACTAAAGCATGAAGAAAATGCTTATGGGAACTTTCCTGACAAATATAGTCATTAAAAAGCCAATGAACAAGGGGGGACCAAGATGGCGACGGGGCAGTAGGGAAACGCCACAGCTCTCTCCAACCAAAAAGAGAGTTCGAGTTCCAACGCTTAATCTCCCCAAGAGACCG
>NW_012267319.1:265534-273649 GCF_000151885.1 Dipodomys ordii
CCGGGCTGGCTGGCTTTGAACCGCGATCCTCAGATCTCAGCCTCCTGAGTAGCTAGGATTACAGGCGTGAGCCACCAGCGCCCGGCTGAACATGTTTTATACAACATCAATTGATTAACTTTTTGAACTCTGGGCTTCATGCTCTCACTTGACTCCACCACTTGCAGCACACCTCCACTCTGGATTTTGCTGGTTAATTGGTGGTAAGAGTCTCTTGGATTTGTCTGCCTGGGCTGGCTTGAACCAAGATCCTCAGATCTCAGCTTCCTGAGTAGTTAGAATTACAGGTGTGAGATACCACTGTCTGGCTCTGTGAATGATCTCAACTTCAAGGTCTGACCTGTTATGATTAGCTATGGGATGGACAATTTTAAGTATGAATGATGATGGCAACAAACGTTTAAGTCATGTTCTTGAAAAAGAAAAAATGACTTCAATTTTATTTTCTACAGAAACATAAGAAATTGAGGAGACAAGATATCCACCACTCAAAGAAACTGAAATTCTCCCTTTCACAGTCCATTTCACAGTAATGATTTCAGCCTATCCAAAAGGCAAGGCAGTTAAGGCAGCTGGGAGAAGTGGCACAAGTCTGTACTTCCACATCTCAGGAAGAGGGCTGACTCCAGCCAGGCTAGGCAACCCACCTGCCAAACAGGAACAAGGACCTAGGACTAATCCCACGCACCTCAACTTTAAAAAAAAAAAAAAAAAAAAGGAGAGGATGGAGGAAAGCTGTATGAGCAGTCAATATAACAAAAGACTTTTTTTTTTAAACCGAAGAATCTTAAACCACATCACACTTAATACCATGGACCCTAAACAAGGTTTGTTTATAAACAGTGTTTCACTATGCAGACCAGGTTGTTGCCCTCTCTCTCTGAGACTCCACCTTGTCCAGCTCTTACTTTGCATTTTTAACCTGTATCTCAATCTACCCACTGCTAACAAGGACAGTAAAAAGTTTCTACCTAAGCTGGGGGCTGGAAGCTCACAACTGTAATCCTAGCTACTCAGCAGGCTAAGATCTGAGAATCACAGTCCAAAGCCAGCGCATAGGACTCTTATCTTCAATCTACCAACAGAAAACTAAAAGTCACAATGTGGCTCAAAGTGGTAGAGTACTAGACTTGAGCAAAAAGAGCTCACGGACAATGCCCAGGCCCCAAGTTCAAGCCCCAAGACCTCCCTCTCTGCCACCCCTATCCCGCAATCAAAAATGAAGGCTTCTACCTCAGAGTTGTTGAGAACAATGTCTAGCAGAGTGCTCAAAAGTTAATTAGGTGGCATTTGCAGGGAAATGGATGGAGCTAGAAGAAATCATGTTGAGCAAGGTAAGCTAAGAGCAAAGAGACAAACGGTACATACATGGTCTCCCTGATAAGTGGATGCTAAATCCAAAATGTTAGGTGATACGACAAAATTAACAGGACTTAAGAAACAAAGAACTTCCACTCATCTGGTAGAACCACTACTAAATAACCCCATGCTGCTGATCACATGTATGGTGTATATGTGTACACAGTTACATGTTTTAGACCGTGATAGACAATTTGCTCCAGGAAAGTTAGAATGAGCTTGTGACTTTAAATGAGCATCATTATTCCACAATACTGTGACATTTGAGAAATTATGTAATCACTTAATCACAATTAAAAAAAAAAACACCAGAAAACTAGAAGTGGTGCAATGGCTCAAGTGGTAGAGCATGAGCCTTGAGCTGAATTGTTCAGGGACAGCTCCCAGGCCTAGAACTCAAGCCCCACGACTGACCAAAAAAAAAAAAGAGAGAGAGAGAGATCTTTCATGCAATTGTTTCTAACATATTTATAAGATTATGTCTTTGTTGCCTTGTATGTCCCTCCCCCATGGTACAACCCCTGCTTTCACTATATATGATGTTGGTATATGTGGAGGGGAAGGGAAAAAACAAATTGTTAAAACAGGGATACAGGAGGACCCATTGCAGCAATGAGATGTACAAGTCGTTATGTCGAAAAACGAACTTTACAACTTTGGTGGGGGAGATGGGGGGGGGGGATACGAAGGGATGGGAAGGGGAAACAAAGCAGGAGGCTACAATGCTTGATAAGAAATGTGCTCATTATCTTGCCCATGTTATTGTAACCCCTCTGTACAGTATTTTCACAATAAAAATTTAAAATAATAAAAATAAAAAAAAATTAATTAGGGATTTTTTTGTGTATCATTCAGGTTAGAATCCTTCCCCTCCCCCCACCAAAAAAAAAAGCACAAGAGGCAATAGTTTGTGAGGCACTGAACATTAGCATAGAGAATAGAAACAAAAGTGGGAGAAGATGAAGGAGGGGGTGACACTGCTCAAAAAGAAATGTACTCATTACTTGGGCTTATATAACTGTAACCCCTCTGTATATTACCTTTACAATAAAATAAAATTTAAAAAAAGAAACAAAGATGGAGCCCTTGGACTACAGCAGCCTGCCTGGTGAAAGAAAGGAGGCCACATGTAAGGAGGAGAAAGCCAGGGGCCAAAAGATCAGCTGAGGTCTGAAGACAGACCTTAGAGTACAGGGAGAACAGGGAAGAACAGACCACTGGAGAAGAGAGAGCCATAAAGTACTTCCTGTTAAATGTTCTGTTTAATACTGATCACCCTATGTGTGGAACAAAAACAACAATAAAAGCAAATAAATAAAACAATAAAACAAAATAATAAAACAGTAACAATAAAAGCAAAAAAAGAGATAGCAAGGCAATTGGGCCATGGCAGCTCACACCTGTTATCCTAGTTACTCAGGACTGAGATCTGAGGATCATGGTTCAAAGCCAGCCCAGGCAGGAAAGTCCATGAGACTCTTATCTCCACTTAATCACCAGAAAACCCGAAGTGGTGGTGTAGTTCAAAGTGGTAGAGTACTAGACTTGAGTTGAAGAGCTCAAGGACAGCGCCCAGGTCAAGCCCCACGACCAACCAAAAATAAAGTGGGATTTTTACTATTAAGTGCTTTGCACACTGCAAATTACCTTCGTATGCATACCTACTACTGGTAAGTAAGCTAAAAAGAAAATTTAACAGTCATCAATGACTTCTAATAATGCTGTTATAAAATTCTGAAGGTGGTCAGTATTTCCACAAAACTCTTAATTACAAAATAAAACTGCAACAATGGTTGACGGTGATGTGACAGAAGAGAAAACACAGAAGGTGGCTTGGGACCTGCCTCTGTCTCCCAGTGCCATGATTACAGGTCTGTACCACAGTGCCAGCTAGAACAAGTTCTGTTAAGTCAAACATGACAGAAGACAGTTTGGCAGTTAAAAAAAAATAGCAGAAAGAAAGATAAAGTATCCTTTCAAATATTGATCAAAGTGAACAAGAAGGAAATAATTTCACAGCTAAAATCAATATAGCCAAATGAAAAGTGAAAAAGTAACAGTACTAAAGGAAAGGAGCTAAGTAAACAGCTGGTGGTTCAGGAGCCATGGGGCAGCATGGCTGCAGCAGTGCTTGACTTTCAAAGTAAGAACAGACAGTCCATGGAAAGGAAGACCAGAGTAACAGAGTAAGGATGAAGGAAAGGGAGCAGGGCTACATGCGGAGGCCCACGAGAGTTTCGAGCGGGGTTCTGGGGCAGATAACAGGTTACTGACTTCTGGAATAGGGCTGGAATCTGAGGTCAGGAACAAGTAAGTCACATATGGAGTTCTGTCATCTTTTTCCATACATAAAGTTCTGAGTTCCTAAACAATTTGAAAACAATTATGGAAGAACAGCGGTATGTCTTGAATATATATTGGCAATAGAAAAATGTAAATAATGTAAAATATGATTTGGTGAATATATACCATTTTCAGGAATTGGTTCCATGTCCCATGGGCTCAGTTTTTCAATTTCAGTATTGTCCCACCTGGTTACAAAAACAATAATACTCTTGTTAGCCTTTCAGGAGAACAAATCATGCACAGCAGAGAAGGCAGCAAAAAGACTTCAACTATGAAATGACCCACTGCAGCAAGGAAAGGCTAAATACTGACTTCAATCACTTAAAAAGGTTTAGTAGTAATAGAAAGTGTAAAGTGTTCTGCGAGGTGAAGGAGAAAGCAGTCCTCCTGGACCCAGAGCACGAAGTGAAGACATGATGAAGGCTTTGCCTGGCAGCCCAGACTAGGTAGCCAATGGGAAGAAGATTAATGATCTAATATTAATACTTACTCCTGAACTCTAATTATGACAATATTAGGTAAATAAAAATTAGGAGGAGGGGCTGGGAAGGTGGCTCAGTGGTAGAGCGCTTCCCTTGCATGCCTGAGGCCCTGGGTTCGATTCCTCAGCACCACATAAGCAAAAAGAAAAAAGCCGGAAGTGGCTCTGTGGCTCAAATGGTAGAGCACTAGCCTTGAGCTGAAGAGCTGAGGGACAGCGCCCAGGCCCAGAGTTCAGGCCCCACGACTGGACCCAAAAAAAAAAAAAAAAAATTAGGAGGATACAGACATATTTCCAGGGTAGCAAGCAGAACATGAACCAGCAGGAGAATTATAACAGAAAATAAACAAGACGTCACAATGAGTTCACGGTAAGTCAAATTCTATCAAACCTGAAATGTCTACTTCAGGAACCTATCATCTTAAATGACTGACAAGTGATACTTTCTACCAGCATACAAACCTTACAACGTAACACTGGAAATGACTATCTGGATACTGTGGCTGATATGGTTCTTGACTCAGCACTGTCCCAAACCACCAAGCGTCATCAATGATAGACCGAAATCTGTCACCTAGGAAACAAAGGACCAAAAAGACTGAGACTTTGTTAACATCTGTCAACAATGTTATTTATAAAATAGCATGGAAACATATAGAATAGAAATCAACATGTACAGCTAGGCATCAGTGCCTCAGACCTGTAGTTCTAGCTACTCAGGAGGCTGAAATCCAAAATCACTGTTCAAAGCCAGCTCAAACAGGAAATCCATGAGACATTTTTCTCCAAATAACTGGGAAAAAGCTTGAAGTGGAGGTGTGACTCAAGTGGTAGTGCCAGCGTTGAGCAAAAAAATCACCCAGGCCCTGAGTTCAAGCCCCAGTACTGGCACAAAAAAGAAATTAACATGAATTATTTTGAAATGAGCCAACTTTCCTGCACTCTCCAACAAGTTTCAGCGATAACAAATGTAAGAACAGTGTTACATTCACGAACACATTAAGGTCAACAGCCATACAACATAATAGAACAAAATGGCTTATGAGTGAAATTTCTTTGTTCAATGAACTCAAAAGACCATCCCAGATAAGTTATATTACAGTTTACAAAATGAAGCAAAGAATAAAGATTAAGAAAATCCAAAAATCTTTCATTATATGTATGTTATTAATATATACTTGTTAGTACAGTTATTAAGTGTAGAGTGTACACAAAATTTCCTACAGAATCGAAATTGTAACAGTTAAGTTTGGTTACACTTCATGATTACTTTAAGATTATATAAACTATCCTACTTTTAAAATCATAGGACAGTAGTGCAAATTATCATATGAAAATAACCATACCTGACATGGCGTGTGGAGATCTAAAAATTAAGCCCATACTCAAAGGGTCAAAATAATGTTTTCCAAATGTACAAACCACAAAAGAAAAATGGTTGGCTAACAAAGTCTCCTAAAATTTGGGCCAAGCCCTAAGTAAAATATCCAGCAATAACTCAAGTTTCATTCTCAAGAGTTTCTATGTTTACATAAATCACAATCAAGAGTGTTACAACCAAAAGATAGATAAAATGAAAGATTGTTAAGACTATATAAAATTCAATAGGCAGACAGACTTACAAGACTGCCAATTCCTCTGTCTTGCTTCATCGTAGAACTGACGCAATACAAGAAAGTCAATAACATCTGGCATGTCATGATATCTAAAAAAAAAAAAAGTTAAAAAAGTTACAATGCTAGAGAAAAAAAAAGTTTCTGCCCAGCAAAGAAAAAAAAATTTACAATGCTCACTCAAGTTATAATAGAAAACAACACTGTCCAAAAGGAATGTAAAAGAAACTGTGTAAGTTTTTAACTAGAGACACACACACACACATAATTGTTGTCCACCATAGGGCTTGAACTCTGGGCCTGGGGACAGTCCCTGAGATCAAGGCAAGTACTCTACCACTTGAGCCACAGCACCACTTCCAGTTTTCTGGTGGTTTATTGGAGATAAGAGTCTCATGGACTCTCCTGCCCAGGCTGGCTCTGAACCGTGATCCTCAGAATAACAAAGATTATAGGCATGAGCCACCAGGGCCCAGCTAACTAGCCATATTTTTAAAGGTAAAAAGAAATAAATTTTAATAGTGTATTTTATTTAACCCAGTTATATCTTCAGTATTATTTCAGTAAGAATTATTGGGCTTTTTTTTCTTCTTTCCAAGTTTTCAAAGCACAGTGTGCACATGAACACCATGCTGGAATTAGCCATGCTGCAGGTGTGTAGCAGCGACCACCATGGATGGCACAGGTGCAGCAACTTACTCTGAAATGTTCTTCACTAAGGCAGAAAGCATTCCCAGCAGTTCCCTGCCCACACAAGTGGCATCAAAGCCTATGGAACAGATGGTCCCTGCCTAAGGCCTGCTTGACAAAGTGCCAGTCCACTAACAAGTTCTAGTCACCTGAAGCTCAACCCCTATCTCTGGCTGCCCACAAGACTACTACAGCTGAAATGGAAGACAAGCTAATGAGCAAGAAGGGAGATTAAGTGCAGTAATTCACTAAAACCACACCCACCTAATGGAGAAGGATTTATCAGTAAGTCTTCCACTAGCCGGGTCGAGGAATGCTAGTTTGAGGCAACAGAGTGTAGGCGGCCCAACCTCGTATCGGATCCCAACTATTTTGACCAATTCTTGATCCTTTAACATAAAATGGTTAAAATAAAGCAATTCAGTACTGTAACTCTCAACTGAATTAAACTTAGACCACCCAATCAGCCATGTTAATTTATAATAGCAATCATTTTTTAAAATCTCCATGGCACAACGTTTAGTTTCTAATATAAGAATCATACTTATTCAAGACTGTACACTCATATAACCAAATATATACTACAAAAGAATACAAATAACATTACCTTGCTTGTGTAACTGTAACCCCTCTATACAGTATCTTTACAATAAAAAATACATATTAAGAAAAAAAGAATACAAATAAAAACACAGATCAGCACAGTATTAAAAGACAACTGTTAACAAAGTAATACATTTTGTTGTCTTCTCTTTGTACACAAATTTTTACTTATGGAATCATCTATAAGTGTTTTAATTACTCATATATATTCTTCAAACACACTTGGCATTAACTTTTTGCCTAATGCACTCAATGACCTCTCTTGTTTTATGGTCCACTATGTGTAGTGAGAAGAGCACAGGAGCAGGGTAAAGTGCCCTCCCACCTAAACAAAATAACCTTCAAATACCAGGAGTACAGAAAAACAATAAGCATTTATTCATAAAACAAACGTTCTATGTAATTACTCAAAAGACCATCCTATTTACAATATAGGCAAAGAAAAGAAAATACCAAAGAACAAATTTAAATAAAGGTGAATGAATTCTACAATAAAAATAATGAAACACTGATGAATGAAACTGAGGAGAGCACAAAATTTAGAAGGATATCTCATGTTTACAAACTGGAAATAGTGGTGTTAAAAAGCAATCCACAGATTCAATGCACCAGAAAAGCACTCCGGAAGCAGGGCGCCGGTGGCTCACGCCTGTATCCCAGCTACTCAGGAGGCTGAGATCTCAGGATCGTGTTTCAAAGCCAGCCCGGGCAGGAAAGTTCGTGAGACTCTTATCCACAATAAACCACTAGAAAACTGGAAGTGGTGCTGTGGCTCAAACAGTAGAGCACTCGCCTTGAGCTGAAGAGCACAAGGACAGCGTCTAAGCCCAGAGTTCAAGCCCCATGACCGACAAAAAAAACAACACTCCTGATATGCACATCACATGGAACCACAAAACCCCAAGAACCAAAGCAATCTTCCTCTTCCTTCCAAGTAGTAGCCTACAAAAGGCTGGGAGTGAAACACTAGTGGTAGACTGCTTGCTAGGAAGCAAGAGGTCCTGAATTCAAACCACAGTGGGG
>NW_012267319.1:273699-298854 GCF_000151885.1 Dipodomys ordii
AAGGGTGGGGGGGGACAGCAGCGAAAGAGCTGTAGTAATTCACAATAAGGGCGGGGGGGGAGGGGGGGAGAGCAGCAAAAGAGCTGTAGTAATTAACAGCAAGGTACTATCATAAAAACAGACTCAAAGATGTAGCATGCAATAGCTAATTCCTGCCATCCTAGCTACTTGGGAGGGAGTCCAAGGCAAAAGTTAGAAATACTCTCTCAGAAAAGAGAAGGTGAGAATGGTGGTACCTATCTGTCATGCCAGCTGGAGAAACACAGTCCAGGCTAGCCTGAGAAAAGAAGCAAGACCCTACTTCAAAAATAACCACAGCAGGGCTGGGAAGGTGGCTCAGTGGTAGAGCGCTTGCCTTGCATGCCTGAGACCCTGGGTTTGATTCCTCAGCACCACATAAGCAAAAAGAAAAAAGCCAGAAGTGGCGCTGTGGCTCAAATGGTAGAGCGCTAGCCTTGAGCTGAAGAGCTGAGTGAGGGACAGCGCCCAGGCCCAGAGTTCAGGCCCCACGACCGGACTCAAAAATAAATAAATAAAATAAATAAAAAAAAAATAACCACAGCAGCCAGGCACCAGAGGCTCACACCCATCCTCCTAGTTACCTAAGAGGTCAAGACCTATGGGATCCAGGTTCAAAGCCAACAAAGGCAGAAAAGTCTACAGACTCCATCTCCAAAACAACCAGCAGAAAGCCAGGGTGGGTACATGGCTCTAGGCAGGTGGAGAGCTAGTAAGCAAGCCAAGTGAGCTTAGGACCTTGATTTCAAACCCCGGTACCAGTAAAAATAATGACATAAAATAACTAGAATGAAAAGGGCTGGAGGTGTGGTAATATCCACAGACCAACAGAACAAGAACCTAAAGGTAAAAAGCACACATTTACAGTCAACTAATCTTTGATAAAAGCACTACAAACATGAATTGTAGATGGACAGTCTTCAAAAACCTGTGCTGTAGAGCTGAACAACAGTTCATGCCTGTAATCCCAGTACTCTACAAGTGGAGGCTCAGGAAGGAGAATCATGATTTTTGACATCATATTTCACAAAATTAAAAACAAAATGAGAGAAATAATGCTGGTGAGGAAAACAGACATGCACATGAATTAATTTAAAAAAAGATACCCTCATCTCCTGTATATATTAACATCAACAAAGGAGATTCACACAAGGGCAAAGAATGTGGGTTAACAAAGTATAGGAAGGGTAGGAAAAAGCTGACAGTATGGTTAGAAGAAGAAATTATCTCTGGTGTTCTCCTATAGATGATGATGATGATGACAATGATGATGGTGATGATGATACACTGTGCATCTCAAAAGGGCTAGAAGCTTGAGCATGGGAGCACACACCTACAATTGCAGCACTCAGGAGAGTAAGCAGTAGGATCACAAGTTCAAGGCCATTCTGACCTATAAGAACCTAGTTGGGCACCAGTGGTTCATGCCTGTAACCCTACCTACTGAGGAAGATGTGAGCTGAGGACCACAGCCGAGGTAGGACAGTCCATGAGACCCTTATCTCCAATAAACTACCAAAAAGCCAGATGGGGAGCTGTGGCCCGAGTGGCAGAGCACCGGTCTTGAGCAAAATAAGCTCAGGGATAGCACTCAGGCCCCTGAGTTCAAGCCCAAGGACTAGCACAAAATAAAAAGAACCTATCTCAAAAATAAAAAATTAGCAATACACATTGCCACACACTTTCTGAGAGCCTATGTTTTGTCCTTAAAAAACGAATTTGTTCATGGGAAATCAGCAATATATGGATCTCCTCAACTTAGCCTTCTCACTGGATCTTAAGGCTTGATACATAAGAGCAGAAAGAAGCAGGAGAAGATAACGCATTCATAAATAATTTATAAATGTGCTAATACACAATATTTAGTAATATCATAAACCTACCCTAAGATCTATTTTCCTCCATGGCTCTTTGCTAGGGTTTAATTCATAAATGTTATTTCTTCTGACAGCTTCAATATAAGCTTCATGACCCTGGCGAAAATAGATTACCTAGAAAGGAAAGTACAGAAGTAAAGTTAACAGAAATATATAGAGCATTTAAATTGTTTCCATACTCATGTTTTGAGTGTGATTACTCTCACCTCATCACCCATTTGAGGAACAAAGGGAGACTTGCGCAGTGTGGTGTCCGTTATCCACACAGGAGGATGGAATTCATACAGATGCTCCAAGTCTGCAAGCTCTGCGGGAGTCATCCTCCCCAAACTCTGCCAAAGGGAAGAGCACAAAGCTTGGGAGAAGAGGAAGGGTAAGGCCATTCTGTCCCTAGAGATGATCCACTTTCAGGTCTTCTGAAATTGTACTCCTAACAAACTTTCCTATCACTTTAAAGAGGAGGTAAGAGAGGATTGGAGGGGAAGGAATTGTGTGTCACTTGGAAGACTGAGTCAGCGAAGCACTAGCCTTGCTCCTTGCTCGCTGGCAAAATGCTAAGGAAAGTTAAGTACCACGCATGAACACATCCAAACAACTAGCTGTAAGGACACACACCTGTGGCAAGGAACTGACATAGCAGGCAACGAGCACTTGAGTGCATTTGGAAAAACATAATGTATCCTGTCACCCTCAGATGACTGCACCTTGGTCACATGTTTTCAACTTTATAAGCCAAAGTCACCCAGACAGTTAGCTTCCAAATTCGTAACTTATTAAAACACAAAATGACTCCTGTTTGTTCTTGTAAATACCTAAATTTTAGAGATTTTGTTACACAGTAACGGGAAACAATATAAAGATTTAAATCTTCCAAGAGAACTATCTGCACGACATGAGTACCTACTGTGTACATATTATGAAGGAACAGCAATGTTATTACAATCAGAGAAAAATAACAAGACAGAACATTTAAAATAAAAATGGTAAACATAACAATAACAGGTTTAGTCATGGTAATCTCAGCTATTTGAGAGATAAGGGAGATCACAGTTTGAGGCCAGTCTAGGCAAAAAGTTAGCTAAGACCTCATCTCAAAAAAAGCCAGGAGCCAGTGGTTTAGGCCTGTAATCCTAGCTACTTAGGAGACTGAGATCTGAGAATCTTAGTTGAAGGCCAGTCCAGGAAGGAAAGTCTATCAGACTCTTATCTCCAATTAATCAAGGAGAAAAAAAAAATACAGACACAGACACAAGACACAAGACACACACACACACACACGCATGCGCACGCGCACAACCAGAAGTGGAGCTATAGTTCAAATGGTACAGTGCTTGCCTAGCATGCATTAAGCCCTGGGTTCCATTCGTCAGTACCACATAAACAGAAAAAGCCAAAGTAGCACTGTGGCTCAACTGGTAGCATACTAACCTTGAATAAAAGCTCAGGTACAGTGCCAAGACCCTGAGTTCAAGCCCCAGGACTGGTCCCCCCACCAAAAAAATCTTAGGGACAGCACCCCAGTTCAAGCCACAGGACCAGCACACATAGAAAAAAACAGTAAGACGGCCATGGTTCAAAAAGCCTGTGATTTCAAATAAGCAAGACATAGGTAAAAGGACTCCAGGTTGGGAAATATGAGGCCATGCCCACAAAATAACTAAAGCAAAAAAGATCTACATATGTGGCTAAAGCAGTAGAGTGTCTGCCTTTCAAGCATAAACCCTAAGTTCAAACCCCAGTACCACAAAACAATATTTAAAAAAAAAAAATTGTATGCCGGGTACAGGTGGCTCTCACCTGTAATCCTAGCTACTTAGGAGGCTGAGATCTGAGGATCGTGGTTCAAAGCCAGCCCAGGCAGGGAACTCCATGAGACTCTTATCTCCAATTAACCACCAGAAAACCAGAAGTGGAGCAATGGCTCAAATGGTAGAGCTCTAGCCTTGAGCAAAAGAAAATCAAGAAGAGTGCTCAGGAACTGAGTTCAAGCCCCAGGACTGGCTAAAAAAAAAAAAAGCAACTGCAGACAAAAATCAGATGATAGCATCTAAACATGCCTTGGAAGTCCTTCTATTGTTGGTGTATTATGGTGAACTATAAGCAAAACAGAGCTTTCTTTTTAGGTTTCAGATTTGGAAAGGTGTGATACTCCTCAGCTCAGTGGAAATGAATCAGTGTTATATAAAGGATCTTACCCTGAGGACAGAAGAGTGGAAAGAAAGAAATAAGTGGGCATGAGAAGGTGGTTTAGTGGTAGAGTGCTTGCCTTGCATGCACAAGGCCCTTGGTTCGATTCCTCAGCACCACATAAGCAAAAAAGCAGGAATTGGGGCTTAGGCTCAAGTGGTAGAGAACTAATCTATAGCTGAAGAGCTGAGGGACAGTGCCCAGGCTCAGAGTTCAGGCCCCACAACAGAAAGAGGAGAGAGAGAGAAGAGAGAGAGAAAGAGGGTGGGGGGCTGGGATGGAGGCTCAGGGACCCAGTGCTTACCTAGCAGCAATGAGGCCCTCCGTTCAACACAGAGTACCCCAAGTTAATTTATTCATAAATTATTTTAAAACACACACATACAGAGACAGAAGGGGGAAAAAAAAAGAAACAAAAAAAGTTTCAACTTCTCAAAGATTTCTGGTTACTAGATATATAAAACATCACAGCAACAGAATGTACATACTGTATTTCTAAAAGACACATTTCTTACCTCATTTCTAGGCTTACTTTCTTTCTTTCTCTTCCGTCTTCTCTTTGGGGGAGATAAATTCTCAGTAGACAGTTCATCCTCTGAACTACTACAAAATCGAGTGATTCGTCTACGACATGACATTCTTAAAGGAGGTTGCAAATTAATTCCTGCATCTGCTGTCCAATCTGAGTATCTAGATGAAGAGTCACTGGAAGAGGAGAATGTTTTAAATTGCATAGGACCTGGACCAAAGCACTAATAGCAACTTAATCATATAATCCTGAGGGGAGACAGGAGAGAGAACACAGAAAGAGGGAAAATGAGATCCCAATGAGGTATAACTTGAACATCCTGCCCACAGGATAGAGTACACCAAAAATCATGACAAAGGTGGAGAAAAGGAGAGGTCATCACTGACACTGAACGTAAGGGAAGCATGTAAACACAAGTAAGAAATCCTTCTGAGAGCTGATGGAAGCTACTACTCTCAGAAAACAAAGTCCATTAGACAGCAAAGAACTCTAAGAGAAGCCCCCACTACACTGTGCTGGAGAAAGCTGAGGATTAGGCAAGAGATCATCTAAGTCATCAATGGCTACACTGAGAAGCCCAAGGCAAACACACACAGAAAGCTGTTAAATGAGGCTTGCTCTGATATGATAGAAATCAAAGAATGGACTTCAGCTTCAACATACACTAGAGGATAAGAAGAGTCAAAGGAAACTAGAAATGAAAAGCTACCTCATGGCCCACAATTACTTTCATCAACCCCCAAAACGGGGTGAGAGATTTTACGAGAGCCATCCTCAGCCCAGTCCACAATAACTCCCTCAATCTCTAAACCCTCAACAGGATGCCGGTGGCTCACACCTGTCATCCTAGCTACTCAGGAGGCTGAGACATGAGGATAGTGACTTGAAGACAGGCCAGGCCGGAAGGTCCGTGAGACTAACCACCAAAAAGCTAGAAGTGGAGCTCTAGCTAGCCTTGAGCAAAAAAGTTCTGAGATAGGATGAAGGCTTTGAGTTCAAGCCCCAGGACTTGCACAAAAAGAAAAAAAGAAACAAAAATAAAACCCCTCAGAAATGTCGCTTTATATAAGAAAAATTGAAGTGAAAAAACAATGTAATACAGGCACAGAATGATAGTTACCAGGAGACAGGGAAAAGGTGGAGTGAGGAATTATTTAATGAGTATAGAGTTTTAGATCTACAAGACAAAAAGGATTCTGGAGGCGGTAGCATAACAAAGTGAATTAATACTGAAATTCACACTCAAAAAAGGTTAAGAGAGAATGCATACTTGCCACAAATCAAAATTTTTTACAAAACAGTGAACACACCTACCTATGTTCAACACTCTACATCAGCTACCAATCATATTGGAGGTGCAGAAGACAAAAAAGGAAGCAGAGTACATGACTGAACTGGGTCAAGACAAAAAAAAAAAAGCAACTAACAAAAATAATTTTGAGTGATCTGTAAGTAGCAGAATTTTCTGGACATGGTTAAGAATAGAGACAGAAGAGAGATTAATGTCAAGATTCCTGGCTTGAATGACTTTTATCAAGTTGACAAACACAGCCTGACATGCTAGTCATACCAAACTTTAGATTCCAATGGATAAAATTATAGCACAGTAATAAATACATTTATATATTAGTGGTTTCATCACATATACTTTCAACACTCATCTTTTAAAATATAGCATCAGGGCAAGATAGTAATCTTTTGGAGGGGCTTGACCGAGGCACTGGCTAGCACTCTACCCCTGAAGACACAGCTCCCCTTCGAACTTTTTTAAAGTTTAATAGACATAAGAGTCTCATGGACTTTCCTGCTCAAATTGGCTTCAAACCACGATCCTCAAGATCTCAGCCTCCTGAGTAGCTAGGATTACAGATGTGAGCCACCAGAGCCCAACAGAAGTAATTTTTTGTTTTACTTTTTTGGTCAATCCTGGGGCTTGAACTCAGGGACTAGGCTTTATCCCTGAGCTCTTTTGCTTAAGATTAGCATTCTACCACTTTGAGGCACAGCACCACTTCCAGTTTTTGGTAGTTAATTGGAGATAATGGTCTTATAGATGGGCTGGAAATGCATCTTAGTGGTAGAGTGCTGGCCTAGCATGCATGAAGCTGTGGGTTCAATTCCTCAGTACCACATAAACAGAAAAAGCCGGAAGTGGCACTGAGGCTCAAGTGGTAGAGTGCTAGCCTTGAGCAACAGAAACTCAGAGACAGTGCCCAGGCCCTGAGTTCAAGCCTCAGGACAAAAAAAAAAAAGTTTTATGAACTGTCCTGCTCTGGCTTTGAACCACAATTCTTCTCAGATCTCAGCCTGCTGAGCAGGTATGATTACAGGTGTGAGCCACTGGTGCCCACTTAAAGTAATAGTTTTAATAAATATTATTTCCTACTGACAATTCAAATAAAGATCTTCAGAGTAATTTTATAGAAAGTTATTAATCCAGTATTGTTCTTTTAAATATATTTAGAATTCAGTGTTAATTGTTCTATATTTGCAGTTCTGTATTTGCTATTTAAATATAGTTCCCATCCATGGCTATGACAAAAACAATTAAAAACAGGTACCTTGAACTTTCACTGTAACTTTCACTTTTTCTATCACTTTTCCATTCGTCATCGTCTGAAGAACAAGAACCTTCACTCTGATCACAGGAAGTCTCCTAAGTTTTGAGGTGAGAGAAAAATCTTGATTGCTTAAAGTCAATAACATGTCCTTAAAAAACAAATCATCCCAAAAGATTAAAATATGAGCCAGGTGCAGGTGGCTCATGCCTATAACCATAACTACTTAGGAGGCTGAGATTTAGGGATCATGATTCAAAGTCAACCTGGGAACAGAAGTCTATGAGACCCCTATCACCAATTAACCACCAAAAAGCCAGAAGTAGAGCTATGACTCAAGTAGGCACAGTACTAGCTTTACAGAGAGGAAAACAAAACCTCAGGAACAGCTTTCAGGCCCTGAGCTAAGCCTCAGGACCATCACAACAAAACAAAAACAAACAAGCGAACAAAAAAAAAAAATTAAAATGTATAGGAACTATGATAACTGGTTAACAAAAACAGCAGGATAAACTTGAAATAAAAGGCAGTTTTCTTTACTAAATCCTATTCTCTGACACAGGTCAAATGAGTAATTTGTGAGATTTAAACCTGCCACTAACAGGAAGGGAGGAAGTGATCAACAAGCCATTTGCTGATGGGCCCCGTGGATGTGTGGGGTTTCCCTGGGCAGGTGTGTGAGGGCATGTGGCTACAGTGTCACTTCCCAGGCCTCCGGGCAGGAAGGTAAGCTCATGGCTGGCATCTGTGTATCTTTGTTGGTAGGGTTAAATTATTTGCCCATTTGAAACTAAGTTTTTTCCTTCATTAAGCTGAGTTCTAAGAGTATATTTTAAAATTAGAGTACACAGTTCAATAAAAAGTACATTTTTGTAAAGATATACTTCCAGTTTTGTCTTTTTGTTTTAACAGTATCTTTCTCAGAACAATACATCTTCATTTTAATGTAGCCCAAATGATCAATTTTAGTTTATCTAAGACATCATTACACCTAGACAAGGCAATAATAAACAAGATGGCCTCTGATATCCCAACTACAGTACAAGGCCATCTATGAGCTCTCATTGAGAAACCCCAGACAATCCAGTTAGCTGAGGTGAAATCAATGCACTCACTGTCTGTCCCTGCTATAAAATGGAGAATCCCCTGACTACCTGGTCCCGTGGAATGATGAACACCCTCAGAGGGGCCTGGTTCTGACACTTTCTGGTATTTTCCAATGTTTCTCACTGGTCTCAACCTGCTATTCTGTGTCTCTGTAGCAGAGTTTCTCCTCCTCCTCCTCAAATGCCACGATAGCTGGTTATGTCACAGGGCCTCCAGGCTCATCCATGACCTGAACCACAGCTGTCCCCATCAAGAACAAGAGCAACAGACTCCAGAGCTGAGTCCATTCCCAATACCAGAGGAAAAAGCCATAGTAACTTTAACCTCTCACTCCCTAAGGAAATTCAGGGTCTTGAGACCTTGATGGGGTAGGATAGGTAGCAGTTAGCCATAAAGCAAAGGAGGAACCTAAAATGGAAGATGAGATCACAAGGTCTTTGACAAAGAACCTTGTAATTAAACTTTGCAACCAGCCTAGGTGGCCGACCAAGGTCTTCGAATGTCACTAAGATTGTCTTCTACAGATTCGTGAAAGGCTTCATTCCAGATTCTTTTCAACCAGGATCTAGACACCCATGGCTCATGCTTATATTTACAGAGATAGAAGGCTGCAATGGAGAAGAGAGAGGCTCCAGGTCAGCCCATGAAGGAAAAATCTGCAAGACTCCATCTCAACTTAAGATGGTGAATACCTATCATCCCAGTTAATAAAGGGCTGGAGGCAGGACTCAGAAGCCAAGTTCCTGCCTAGAAAATTTAAGACCAAGTTCAAACGCCAAAGCTAAAAACATAGAAATAGTAATAATAATAATCATCATTACTTTAAAGCCTGGCCAAATCTCAATTAAGCATCTACCTTTGTGTTTTTTATTAACATGTTAACATATGTCAATTTTTTATATTTATATTAGTTTTGACAAGCAGGAAGAATGACATTTGCCTATATGTATACAAAGTATCTGAATCATTCCCCAACACTTCCTCTCTTACCCCCTCTTAGCACATAATTTAAGTGAAAAAGGCCAAGCAAAATATCTACAGTGTATTTTGTGTAATAGAAGTAGTAATATATAAATATATCTGATTTAAAGACACAGAATATAAAGTGTAAACTAGAGAAATTTGTTACTGAGAGAAGGTAAGTGGGAAGGGAATGAGAAACGGATGGGAGGGTGCAATGAGGAAAGGCTGGGAGAGGCGAGTGAAATAGGCAAGACATGATAGGAGAGACAGCCTCTTTTCCAAGTATTTTCACTCTAGACTTGGAATAAAAAAAATCATGTTGACAATTTGCAAAGAAGAGGAGAGACAGGATAAGCAACCAGCACCCAGTTTGAAGTTTAACTTCTGAGTGAGTATTTGGACTAAATGCTCTGGATAAGCCAGGAGCCAGTAGTTCATGCCAGTAATCCTAGCTACTCAGGAGGCTGAGATCTGAGGATCGCAGTTCAAAGCCAGCCCAGGCAGGAAAGTCCATGAGACTCTTATCTCCAATTAACCACCTGAAAACCAGAAGTGGTGCTGTGGCTCAAGTGGTAGAACGCTAGCCTTGAGCTGAAGAGCTCAGGGACAGCACCCAGGCCCAGATTCAAGACCCATGATGTGTGTGGGGGCGGGGAGGGGGGGGATACTCTGGATAACAACAAAGAAACTGTAGATAACAACCACAGGATAGAAGGGTTTTACCACAAATACATAGCTAAGTAGATCTGAAACTACTTTCTGTGTATGCTAGAATTAGGCAGATGCTTATTTCATGGCCAACAGAATATGCTTTTCCAAGATGAGGAAGAGGGTGGCACCAAGCATAATGGTACAGGCCTGTGATCCTAGCACCAGGGCATCTAAAACGAGGGTCTTGAGCCTAGGCTACGCAGGGAGACACTGTCACACAAAAGATATAGGGCCTATAAACTAAACTCTAGGCTACTCAGTCAAAATCATACTGTCAGTCAAAATCACACTGTGAAACTCCATTTTCTTATTTTCAAGTAAATCTGTGGTAGATTTAAAGTAAATAATTAAGATAAATTCATTTAATTTGATTGCAAATAATATTTTAAGTTTATTCTACTCACATGTCTTACAGAGCTTGAGGATTCATTTCCAGAAGAGAACTCACGCCGGCCAGCATTTCTTCTACCATAATTAGTAGGATATTTACGCCTACATGTCCTCTGTCTAGACTGTGACACTGAAACCAATGATTCTGACTAAGACACAAAGAAACATGGAGATGAAAACCAACACTAAAGTAAAAATACATCAACAAAATGGGCATTCTATCAAGTTCCCTACAGGAATTAAAGCAAAACAGTAAAGGCTTAAGAATGTTTTCTGAAATAGACAGAATGTTTGCCATATACTATTATCTCAAGTTGGTATTTTAACTTTTTTTTTTTTTTTGACAGTCCTGGGGCTTGAGCTCTGGGCCTGGGCACGGTCCCTGAGCTTTTTTTGCTCCAGGCTAGTGCTCTACCACTTGAGGTACAGCGCCACTTCCTTCTTTTTCTGTTTATGTGATACTGAGTAACTGAACCTAGGGCTTCATGCATGCTAGGCAAGCACTCTACCACTAAGCCATATTCCCAGCCCAGTATTTTAACTTTTAAAGGAGAGTCAGAAGAAACAAGAAAACAAGAAAAGGTCTAATAGATTAACATTTTTTTAACTTTCTTATACACTAACTGGCTCATCAGAAATGAGCTAAAATGCTAACTCAAGAAAAGGCGCAAGAATTCCAAGAACCACCCTATACACACACAGTGTGTGTGCATGCACATGTGTGTCAGCCAGGCAGTGAGATCAGGTGAATCATGGTACAAGGTCCGCTCAGGCAGAAGATTTCACAAGAATATGGTCAAAAAAGACTGTGTGCAACCATGAAAATAGAAAAAGGAAACCTGTTCAAATTGTTTGGGAAGAGGAAAAGATAAGAGGTAGTGATGGAGTAAGATTGACTGGAATATACTTGAAAATGTTACAATGAAATCCCCCTTAGTATAACTAATACAAGCTAGCTTTTAAAAAAAGATAGCAGCTGGGAATGTGGCTTAGTGGTAGAGTACCTGGCATGCATGAAGCCCTGGATTCAATTCCTCAGCATCATATAAACAGAAGAAAATGGAAATGGCAATGTGGCTCAAGTGGTAGAGTGCTAGCCTTGAGCCAAAGCAACTCAGAGACAGTGCCCAGGCCCTGAGTTCAAGCCCCAGGACTGGAAAAAGAAAATAGCTTGTCCCCCATTGGCTCATGCCTATAATAATCCTATTCAGGAGACTGAGATCTGAGGCTCATGATTTGAAGCCAGGTCAGGCAGGAAAGTCCATGAGACTCTTATCCCCAATTAGTCACAGAAAAAACTGGAAGTAGCATTATGGCTCAAATGGTAGAAGTGCTAGCCTTGAGCAAAAAGGAGCTCAGGGACAGTGCCCAGGCCCAGAGTTGGAGCCCCAGGACCAGCAAAAAAAAAAAAAAGAGAGAGAAGAAAAAGAAAAAGAACGCATATCACAGCAAACAAATCCATGAAAAGTATTATCTTCAATGACCCAGCAAAAAAGCTAGAAGTGAAATGAGGCATAAGTGATGGAGCATTAGCCATCAGAAGATTTGGGTTCACTGAACTAACTAGGGCTTCTGCCTTTAAGACTGGAAAGTTTGGACTTTGGGTTGACAATAAACAGGGAAGGGGTGAAAGGTACAAAGAGAAGCCAGGATATTTGTGTTAGTTCTCAGCTGAAAAGCACTCAGTCCCGGGGCTGGGAAGGTGGCTCAGTGGTAGAGTGCTTGCCTTGCATGCATGCGGCCCTGGGTTCGATTCCTTAGCACCACATAAGCAGAAAAAGCTGGAAGTGGTGCTGTGGCTCAAGTGGTAGAGCACTAGCCTTGAACTGATGAGCTAAGGGACAGCGCCCAGGCCCTGAGTTCAGGCCCCATGCCTAGCAAAAAAAAAAAAAGCACTCAGTCCCATCTTGTCCTCTATGGAGAATTCCAGCAGTCTACTCAAGGGGGAAAAAAAGAGAGCAAAAAGCTGGGCAGTAGCTCCTATTACTCAGGAGGTTGAGATCTGAGGGAGGATCGTGGTTTTTTGAAGCCAACCTTAGGCAGAAAGTTCAGGAGACTATCTTCAATTAATCACCAGAAAACAAGAAGTGTTACTGTGGCTCAAAGTGGTAGCGTGCTAGCCCTGAGCTCAGGGATATGCTGGCTGAGTTCAAGCCCCACAACCCACCAAAAAGAAAGAGAGAGAGAAAGAGAGAGACAGAGAGAGAGAGAGACAGAGAGAGAGAGAGAGAGAAGAGGTGGTGTGTGGTGGGGATTGTTTGTAATTAGTACCTTTTAGATGAAAAATGTTCTGCCATTTATTCTGCAGGGCTACTTAAAACCTGGCCTATCATTTATTTTTCCTAACCAAATCACTGTGATTGTCCATCAAAGTCTCTTTGTGGTCACTGCACTGTCCCCTCACTTAACAGAGATCTAAACTTCTGATTTTTGTCAGTGCTGTATACTATTATCATACCTTGCCAAAGTTTCAAGATCCTACACCAAAGGTAAAACCTATATAAACTGTGTAGCTGTGACTGTTGCCCACTCTTTTGTATGTTACATGTATTTGTTTCCCAAATACATTAGCCTTCTAGAATGCAAAAACAACAACAAACAAACAGCTAGGCTGGCATCCACTAAACTGAAACTGATGGTGACACTAACCTTTTACAGGCTTCTGTAACATCGAGAGCTGATGGTGTTGGCATAATGCTGTCAATCATCATTATTATTCTGAAAATGCTGTACACAATAGAAATACTATTCTCTCAACAGCTAACCTGTTTTTCACAATTTTAACCATAACTACTTTAAGGCATTTCCCCTTTCCCATCCATTCTGTGATACATTTTTCTTTTGTCAGTCGTGGGGCTTGAACTCTGGGCCTGAACACTGTCCCTCAGCTCTTCAGTTCAAGGCTAGCACTCTACCACTTGAGCCACAATGCCACATCCAGTTTCTGAGTGGTGACTTTCCTACCCAAACTGGCTCTGAACCATGATCCTCAGCAATCCTCAGTTCTCTGCCACCTGAGTACCTAGGATTAGAGGCGTGAGCCACCAGCACCCGATCTGTGATCCTTTTTTCTAAACAAAGCATTTGGAATGAGAGCCATGAAAAATGACTATAAGTTTTATCTGTCAACCAAGATTGCTTTTGAAATTCTTGCTTTTATTAGTTTTATTATTTTCCTTGTAAAACTTTTTAACTGTTGTCTGTTGACAGTCTGAGCAACATTTTTGAGAGGCTAGGACATCATTTACAGGGAAGACAGAATTAATAATGGACACCAAGTGAGCCTGTATAAGAACCTTTAAAATCTTTTACACGCTTAAATTAGGCCAAAAGGGTCTTACTGGCACTGATCTGCCTGATCTGTTACTTCTCATCTGAACTGGTTGGGATCAGACCATGTGGGAACAAGTTCATCCTAGAGACAAGAAGCCATTGGCCATACCACCAGAGGATTACTCAACACGTCTCCAGGAAAGACAGTTCGTTCAAAGGACAGTTTGGGAGAAAATTTTCAACAAGAAAAACTTCCATATCCAAATGGAGTGACTCATCCCAATCCTTAGAAGAATGGGTTCCAGTCTTTATGAAGCATGGTTTCATTAAGCTCAACCACTGAACACTAAAGCCAGCCTTTCCAGGAACCTCTCATAGAAAGCAAACTCTTATTTTTGGCAAAGGCATTCTATTTAAGTAGAGACAAAAATAACTACTTCTACTACCGTCTAACATGTTTAGAGATTCAAACTCTTGAAAACAAATTCAAAAATGGTGTGTTCTGAACAATTTATGTAATTGTTTTGGACTTTTACTCTTATTTGTGTTCTGCTTTATAACTGGTATGCTCTACCTATTACAATTTGTCTCCTTCTCTTATACCAAATTACTATAGGCCAAGAAACTTACAAGCAAGACTAGATGACACTTTAACTTCCTCAAGACTGAGAAATTTTCAAATATATGGGGAAAACTGTAACACAGACTTAAAAGGTTTTTTTTGAAAGGCACTAACCTCTTACTTGGACCTATGAGTTATCTAAAAGCAAGAGAAAAGCATGGCATCACAGCTCTTACTTCAAATCTATGTCCTGTGCTCTGAGCTAGTCATCTTGAACTCATCTAGAACCGACATATAGAAAGACAAATGGTAAGTATTCACAAAACAGGACTGGAAAACTGAACTCAAAGAAAACAAACAGCAGGAGCTCCTCAGAACAGACCACTCCACTCACCAGAAACAAGGACTCCTTTACCCTGATGACAACTGCTACAGAAACTTTCTGAGATAACCACCACGCCATACCTGTTACTCAGACATCATACGCAGACCTTTACGCCTCCTGCTAGACTACTTTGTCTACTTAAACATAAAGCTCAAGTATTTATTCACAGATGTCTAAAGATCTGCTGAAGTACTTACTTCACCTCTCAGATGCCGTGTAATTATTAAATCTTTTCCTACCTTTCAAAACATACACACACAACACACACATAAGCATATACGCACAACGGACAGAAGGAACAGAAGAAAGAAGAAGGGACAGAAGAAAAAGGAAGGGGGAGAAGGACAATAAAGGGGAGGTAGGGAGGGGAGAGGAAGAAAAAGGAAGGGAGGGAGGGAGGAACAGAGGGAGGGAAAGAAATCGAAAAGGGAGGGAAGGAAATAGGAAAGGGAGGGAGAGAAGGGGAGGAGAGATGAGGAAGAGGGAGAGGGGGGCAAAGGGGAAGGGAAGGATGGAGGGAAGGAGAAGGAAGAAAGGAAAGAAGAGAAAGAAGGGGAGGGGGAAGGGAAAAAGTGAGAGGGGAAGGAAGGAAAAGAAGAAAGGAATGAAGGAAGGAACAAAGGGATGAAGGAAACAAACACTGGAAAAACCAAAAATTAAAAGCTCAAGAAACAAAAAGGAAGCAATAGAAAACATCTAATATATATTTAACTAGAGAGAAGATAAAAATAAGAAGTATACAAGTAAACACTAACCAAAGAAAACTAATACAGCTAAATTAACAATAGAAAGTCTTAACAAAAGAGCATTAATGTAAAAAAATGACAATTCACAATAACGATATCAGACAATCACTTGCAATCATTTCTTTTAACACGGTTAAGCACTAGGCAACTTTGATAAGTTTTAGCTCTATTATTTGAAAATCCAAGTTAAGAAAATCTTATGTGGTGCTGAGGAATCGAACCCAGGACCTCATGCATGCAAGGCAAGCACTCTGCCACTGAGCCACCTTCCCAGCCCCCAAGTAAGAAAATCTTAAGTGAACCTGGGCACCGGTGGCACATGCCTGTAATCCTAGCTACTCAGGAGGCTGAGATCTGAGGATCACAGTTCAAAGCCAGCCCAGGCAGGAAAGTCCCTGAGACTCTTATCTCCAATAAACCACTAGAAAACCAGAAGTGGCGCTGTGGCTCAAGCAAGTGGAGTGCTCGCCTTGAGCTGAAGAGCACAGGAATAGCGCCCAAGCCCAGAGTTCAAGTCCCACCACCGACCAAAAGAAAAAAAGAAAAGAAAAGAAAATCTGAAGTGAAACATTGTATATCATCAGAAAATTACTAATATGTGATAAATCAAAAGGTACATTCCAAATTTCATTTCAAATTCACTTATCCCTAAGAAAACAGACTTTAAGCCAGGCTCTGGTGGCTCACACCTGTAATACTAGCTACTCAGGAGGCTGAGATCTGAGGATTGTGCTGCAAAGCCAGCCTAGGCATCAAAGCCCATGAGACTTGGACATGGCGCTGTGGCTTAAAGTGATAGAGCGCTCACTTTGAGCAAAAAAGCTCAGAGACAGGGCCCTGAGATCAAGCCCCATGATGGACCAAAAAACAAATATATTTGTTACCTTTTGTGAGAGCTGAAGAGTCTTTCTTTTCCTTCCTTGTATATAGAGATTTCTTTCTGCCTCACCTTTCTCCATCCGAAAGTCTTCCAACTTCCTAAAAAATTTAACCAGTTACAATGGTTATGCAACTGTTATCAACAATAAAAAGTAATCCCTTAATTAACTTACCATTCCTGGGTAAATTTTTTCTTTTTCTTTTTGGTCTGGCTAGAACTCGGGACCTGCAGCTTGATTGCTTGTTGGCACTCTTATCCAGTGAGTCATCTTACAGCCTATTTTTTTCTCCTTTGAATAGACAACTGGATATTGAGCCTTTCATATTTGTTTACACAGGCTGGCCTTACATCTTGATCTCTCTGCTTGCTGAATCGACAGGACTACAGTTGTCCACTGATGCTCAGAAAACTCTACTTTAAAATTAACACATAAGCCAGGTGCCAGTGGCTCACACATGTAATCCTAGCTACTCAGGATGTTAAATCTTAGAAATGTGGGGTGGGGCTGGGTAGAATATACATATAATATATACACTAAGCCTGAGCACCGGTGACTCACACCTGTAATCCTAGCTACTCAAGAGGCTGAGATCAGAGGATCATGGCTCAAAGCCAGCCCATTGAGGAAAGTCCATGAGACTCTTATATCCAATAAATTATTCTAAAAAAAAAAAGCCAGAAGTGGCGCTGTGACTCAAGTGGTAGAATGCTGGCCTTGAACAAAAGAAGCTCAGTCACAGACCCCAGGCCCAGAGTTCAAGACTCAGGACCAGCAAAAATTAAAATTAAAAAACCTCAGGAATGGCACACCTAGGCCCCTGAGTTCAAGCCCCAAGACAGGCACAAAAATAGTAGTAATAATAATAAAAGGAAAAAAATGGAGCTCTACAGATGAAACAAAACTGAGAATGAAAAAAATTCCCAGAGTAAAAAACTTAATAATTTTGACATTTTTCTACCACAATAAAAAGCATATTACCATACAAGAAGGGGTGACATTATCCAAAAAAAGAAATGTGCTTGTTACCTGCCTTGCGAAATGGTAACCGCTCTATACACTACTTTTTTTTTTTTTTGGTTCGGGTGTGGGGCTTGAACTCTGGGCCTGGGCGCTGTCCCTCAGCTCTTCAGCTCAAGGCAAGCGCTCTACCACTTGAGCTACAGCGCCACTTCCAGTTTTCTGGTGGTTTACTGGAGATAGGAGTCTCACGGTCTCTCCTGCCCTGGCTGGCTTTGAACCGCGATCCTCAGATCTCAGCCTCCTGAGTAGCTAGGATTACAGGCGTGAGCCACCAGTGCCCGGCCTCTATACACTACTTTAACAATAACAATGAAGGGGCTGGGAAGGTGGCTCAGTGGTAGAGTGCTTGCCTTGCAAGCCTGAGGCCCTGGGTTCAATTCCTTAGCACCCACCACATAAGCAAAAGAAAAAAAAAGCTGTAAGTGGTGCTGTGGCGCTAGCCTTGAGCTGAATTGCTGAGGGACAGCGCCCAGGCCCAGAGTTCAAGCCCCACAACCAGACCCAAAAAAAAAAAACAATAACAATGAAATTTTTTTAAAGCATATTACCACTCAGTAAATCTCCATGATTATTTACACAACTAATGGAATAAAGAATATTCACAAGACTGTATTCTAGATATAAGCAATGTAAATAGATATCCTAAAACAAACCTAAATATGCCTAGTGGTACCTCAGGCACAACCACTCTACGTTTCCAAGCCTGGAGATCACGTTCTGTAGCAATCTGACTCCGTGGAGCATTCTGATGCATTTGACGAACACCTTCAACTTGCCCACTACGACGCAGACCAATATTTGGAGGAGACTGGATCTCTAAACTTTGTCTTCTAAAACCTAAGAAAAATTATCCAAAAAATGAGTCCAAATTAACTCAAATTAATATGCATTCAACATGTATCCTATATTCTACCTAGTTCAACATCATCTGCCAAAAGCAAATAAAACTGCTTACTGACAAAACTTTTTAAGAAAACTCTAAATGTAACAAAGATCAAAAAATGTAAAATACAATCAATAAGTGTTAAAGCTCAATTTCAACTTTATTATACTTCCTGAAATTGTAAAACATATGTTTTTCATTTTGTGTGCGTGTGTGTGTACACTGGGTCGGAGGACATGAACTCAGGCCTGAGTACACAAGGCTGGTGCTTTACCATTTGAACCAAACCACTACCTCTACTTCTGATATTTTGCTGGCTAATTGGAGATCAGAGTCCCTCAGATTTGTCTGCCCAGGCTAGCTTTGAACCAAGATCCTCAGATCTCAACACTGTGAGTCAACTGTGTCCAGCTTATTATGAAATTATATTTTTCTGTCTTTACGAACATTAAAACAAAGGCTTTTAAATAAATCTGTATTGAAAACAAGAGTCCTAAATGAGGGAGGGGTAACAAATTCAACAAGAAATGTACTCACTACCTCACTTATGTGACTGTACCCCTTCTGTACATCACCTTGACTATTAAATTAGAAAATAATTTTTTTTAAAAAAAAAGAAAGAAAAAATAAAAGGAAGCCGGGCACAAGTGGCTCACGCCTGTCATCCTAGCTACTCAGGAGGCTGAGATCTGAGGATCACGGTTCAAAGACAGCTTGGGCAGGAAAGTCCCTGAGACTTATCTCCAATAAGCCACTAGAAAACCGGAAGTGGTACTACAGCTCAAGTGGTAGAGCGTTCGCCTTGAGCTGAAGAGCTCAGGGACAATGGCCAAGCCCGGAGTTCAAGCTCCACGACCAGAAAAAGAAAAAAGAAAATCAGAGTTCTCAAATGTAAGTGGATTTATGACATTCACCTTGATATTATGAGCCACCAACCAAGAACTACAAAATGGGTATTAATACCTTTCCACAAGTGAAATGTTTCAGTTACTCTTTAGTGTCAATATAGTCATATTGAGGTAAATTATTTCCCACACATGTGTTACCTCTTCGAGGAGTTCCTTCCCCATTGGGAAGTCCACTTGAAGCAGGAGCCTGAGCCACTCCCAACCTCTGATCTTGCTGCTGCTGCAACTGCCGTATCACTCCATCAAGAAGGCTGGGCTCCGGGCTTCCTTCACCATTCTCATGGGCTTCTAGGCTAATAATTTGTTCAATTACCTCTCCATCACCTGGAAATTCAATACACAATTAGGTAATCATAATATACACCAAGAAAAAAAACTAAAAAACCTCATCAGACTACAATTAAAAATACAACAGTGGGGAATGGAAATGTGGCTTAGTGGAAGAGTGCTTACCTAGTGTGCACAAAGCCCTGAGTTCAATTCCTCACCATTACATAAACAGAAAAAGCCAAAAGTGGTGCTGTGGCTCAAATGGCAGAATGCTAGCCTAGCCTTGATCAAAAAGAAGCTCAAGTACAAGTGCTCAGGCCCTGAGTTCAAGCCCCAGGACTGCCAAAAACAAACAAACAGTAAAGCACTTTAGCCTAGCATGAATGAGGCACTGGGTTCTAATCCCAATATAGCAAAAACTAACTAAAGCTAACAATGGTCACAATTCTTGTTTTGTTAAAAAAGTAATCTATTAGAAGCCAGGCACCAGTGGCTACTCAGATGACTGAGGCCTGAAGGGCAGAGGTCAAAAACAGCCCAAGCCCAAAAGGTTGATGTTTGTTTTTCCCTGGGGCTTGACCTCAGCCTGAGCTCTTTTGCTCAAGACGGAAAAACTGGGAGAGCACAGGGAAGTGGTGACACTGTCCAAAATTAAATGCACTCTTTACCTGATTTATGTAATTGTATACATCACCTTTATAATAATTTTTTTAATGTAGAAAGGTAGGGCAAGATAGCAAACCAGAAGATGCTGGTAACACAGAAGAGTGCCAAGGTGCACAATAACTTATGACTTGATACGTATTTGGTACATATATGCCAAGGAATATTGCTCATCCATCAAGAAAAATGAAACTTCATGCAACTGGATGAAGGTGAAGATTCTTTGGTATAGAAATACAGACATAGACACATATAACTTGACTGAATTCTAAGACTGTTTAGAGGGATGAGGGAAGGACAATGATGGATGTTATCAAAATACAGGGTGCTTCTTTATGAAAAAAATAAAATCACTTCTCCCAGAGAGGAAAAAGATTTCTTAGTCTTCAAACTCTCCAAAGAAAAAACCTTAGACCTCTAACACTTTTTTGGTCAAAGCACACAGCATTTTAGATGTTAACTCCTCAAATATCAGAAAAATTGTATTTGATATAGTTAATCAATATTAAATATTAAATCACAGTTCAACTCATAAAGATTTAAGTACTCCTGAAAGTACCCTACCACCAAAAACAAAGCACTGGAAAATTTTATAAAACAAGGACTTTCAAACATTGGACAAGAGGCAAGACAGGACTATAATGCCCAAAAGAAAACAATGTAGACAAAACCATTAACTTCTCTTGGTTAATGTCTGGAAGTGGCTTGTAGGCTGATGGGGGAAAAAAAAAAAAAGAAGAAATCCACACAGCACTCAGACTCTTTTTTTTTTTCTTTTTGCCAGTCCTGGCTCAGTGGTAGAGCACTTGCCTTGCATGCCTGAGGCCCTGAGTTCGATTCCTCAACACCACATAAGCCAAAAGAAAAAAGCCAGAAGTGGTGCTGTGGCTCAAGTGGTAGAGCGCTAGCTTTGAGCTGAAGAGCTGAGGGACAGCGCCCAGGCCCAGAGCTCAGGCCCCATGATCAGAACAAAAAAAAAAAGTCTCATGGACTTTCCAGCCTGGGGTTGACTTTGAACCGTGATCCTCAGATCTCAGCCTCCTGAGTAGCTAGGATTACAGGTGTGGGCCACCGGTGCCCAGCCAGAACTTAATTTTCAAATAGCTCTTTCAAATAGTACTTATAAGATGAAGGAAACAAGTATCAAAAATTGTTAATGACTGCTGAACTTTCATATCGGAGTTTTTGATAAATTTTATGTGGGAAAAGAACACAACTCTGAACTTACTTGTGGCCACGTATCCTAGCTGTGGAACCAAATGTTCATCTGCAGAATTTTCTCGACCTGGTACTAATCTTTGATACTTAGTTGGATGAGGATTTCCATCTACATCTACCAAGAATGGTGGAGGCATAAGGTGAGGAGCCTGCTGAGTTTGCTCATCCAAGACATAATTATTAGAATCTCTAATCAGTGGTCGGTAGTCAGTATGGAAGAACATCTGATCCGGAATCTAAAAAAAAAAAAAAAGTTCAAAGAATGACACTGTGAGGTTTACTTGTGAAAGAAAGCAAATCATAAAACAGGTAATACAAACTGAAAGCATGATGTGAACTTTTTTCCAAATCATCTCTCATATTTGTTTTATATGGTATAAGAAAATATTAAAAATGACCTTTTCAATCACAGAGAAAAATTACAAGGTTGATCAGCACCCAGGATTGCAAGCTACCTCCAAAAGCCAACAGCCACCCAGGGAACAGCCACAGTGGAAGCAAAGCAGGAATGGAAGAAAAATGCTACATCCAAGAGATGCTGGAGGCAATAACACAAGAATTAAAGGGAGGGCTGGGATGTAGCTCAGTGGCAAAGCGCTTGCCTAGCAAGCGCAACGTCCTGGGTTCGATCCCCAGTACCAAAAAAGACAAAAAAAAATACAGTTAAAAAAAAAAAAGAATTAAAGGGAGCCGGGAGCCGGTGGCTCACACCTGTAATCCTAGATACTCAGGAGGCTGAGATCTGAGGATTATGGTTCAAAGCCAGCCTGGGCAGAAAAGTCTGTGAGACTCTTATATCCAATTCTGTGAGACTCTTATATCCAATTAACCACTAGAAAACTGGAAGTGGTGCTGTGTGCTCAAGTAGTAGAGCACTTGCCTTGAGCTGCAGAGTGCAGGGATAGTACCCAAGCCCAGAGTTCAAGCCCCATGACTAACAAAAAAAGAATTAAAGGGAGAAATAGATCAGAAATGTAAAGAACACAGAAAGGAAATATCAAAAGAGATGCAGGATTTCAAACAGGAGATATATGCAAAAATAAATGCAGTACACACCTGACTAAGAGGTGAGATTAATACTGAGAACCAACAAAGAATCCATGCAAACCACAATGGAAGCCATAGTTAACAGAGTGAATGAAATGGAATTTCATTATAGAAGATAAAATGCAGCAACTGGAAAACAAAGTCACAGATATGGAAAAACCACTTAAATTATGCCAAAGGGAAATCCAAGAATAAGCAGACAGTGCCAAGAAATTTAACCTTCATATAACTGGAGTGGACAAAGGTAAAGAATATCAAAGCAAGGGAATGCAACACCTATTCAACAAGATTATCAATGAAAATTTCCCCCATCTTAAAAGAGAACATCTGACCTACATAACAGAAGCATACAGAAAACCTAACAAGCAGGATCCCAGGAGAAATATTTCTAGACACATTATAGTAAAAATGATATATCTGAACAATACAAATACAATCTTGCATGCAGCAAAAACAAAGGAGCTATGCTACAATGGGAAAAAAAATCAGAATCACTGCAGATCTTTCCACATAGACACTGAATGAAAGAAAGGCTTGGGAAAGTACAACCAGAGCCCTGAGAACCAATAACTGCCAGCCCAGACTGATATACCCAGCAAAGCTAGCATTCACATTTGATGAAGAAACTAAAATTTTTTATAGTAAAGAAAAACTAAATGAATTCATGAACAATAAGCCAGCATTACAAAGACTACTAAGAGGGGGAACACAAACGAAGAAAGCAACCAAGAACAGGGAATTTTATCAGACAGGTATTACTAGAAGTCCAACTTAGTAAGCACAGGAGGAAAGAAAAGAAGAAAAACTTAGGAAAACAGGGAATTAACAGGAAACACAATGCATCTCTATATAATAACCATAAATATTAATGGACTCAACTCATCAATCAAAAGAAAAAGAACTACAGATTGGATCAGAAAACAAGACCCATCCATCTGTTGCCTTCAGGAGACCCACCTCCCAGCCAAACATACAAACAAACTCAAGAGTGAAGGGTTAGAGAAAGATCTACCAAGCAAATGCCCCCAGTAAGAAAGCAGGAGTAGGGGGCTAGGAAGGTGGCTCAGTGATAGAGCGCTTGCCTTGCATGCATGAGGCCCTGGGTTTGATTCCTCAGCACCACATAAACAAAAAGAAAAAAGCCGGAAGTGGCGCTGTGGCTCAAGTGATAGAGCGCTAGCCTTGAGCTGAAGAGCTGAGGGACAGTGCCCAGGCCGAGAGTTCAGGCCCCATGACCAGACCAAAAAAAAAACCGAAAGCAGGAGTAGCTATCCTGATATCTGACAAAATAAACATTTCAGGGAACAATCCAAAAGGAGGTTATTACTATTATCAACTTATACTCCCCAAACACTGGAGCACCCAAATATGTTAAGCAAATATTCTCAAACTTACAGAATAAGATAGATGCAAATATGATAATACTATGAGACTTTAACACACCACTCTGACCAAAGGACAGGTCTACCAACCACAGGATGACAAAAAAACTACTGAATTAAGTGAGGCCATATTTCAAGAAGAATTATCTGACATATACCGAATTTTTCACCCTAAAACGACACAGTACACGTTCTTCTCAGCAGCTCATGGAACTTTCTTGAATATAGACGATATCATAGTTCGTACCAGGAACTTAAGCAAATACAAGGGGATTGACATAATCCCCTGTATCCCAGCCGGCCATAGTGGAATCAAGCTAGTTCTCAATAACAAAGCATGCCGTAGAAATTATTCAAATACATGGAAATTGAACAGCACACTTCTTAGCAACACCTGGGCAACAGAAGAAATTAAAAAGTTCCTACAATTCAATGAAAATGAATATACATCACAAAGAAATCTGTGGAACACAGCAAAAGCAGTACCAAGGGGCAAATTTATCACCCTCAGTGCCCACATCAAAAAATTAGAGACAGCCCAAGTAAATAATCTCACATTGCAATTAAAACTACTAGAAAAACATGAAAAAAATGAAACCTAAAGTTACTAGATGGAGCCAGATAACCAAATTAAGAGCTGAAATTAATGAGATAGAGAATAGGAAAATTATAAATAAAATTAATAAAACAAAAAGCTGGGTTTTTTAAAAACAAATTAAAAATGAACCTTTGGCAAGATTAATTACAAAGAGAGGAAACCCAAATTAACAGGATTAGGGATGCCACAAGAAAACTCACAACAAATACCCAAGATATCCAAACAATTATAAAGAACTACTTCCAAACACTATACTCTCCAAAGAAAGAAAACCTAGCAGAAATGGATGCATTTTTAGAGAAATACAAGTTGCCCAAACTGAGCAAAAGAAAAAATAAATCAATTAAATAAGCCAATATCTTACAACAAGATACAGGAAGCAATCAGAAGTCTTCCAACAAGGAAAAGCCTAGGACCATATGGACTCACAATGGAATTCTGTAAGACCTTTAAAGAAGAACTAATACCCATACTCCTCAAGCTCTTCAGAGAAATAGAAAAGGAGGGAGCTATCCCAAAATCATTCTATGATGCCAATATCACACATCCCCAAACCAGGCAAAGACCCAACAAAAAAAAACTACAGACCAATATCCTTGATGAACACAGATGCAAAGATCCTTAACAAAATTCTAGCTAACGGAATCCAGAAACACACAAAAAAAATCATATACTACAACCAAGTAAGCTTCATCCCAGAGATGCAGGGATAGTTTAACATACGTAAATCAATAAATGTAATTCAACACAGCAACAGATCCAAGGTCAAGAACCACATGATTATCTCCTTTGACGCAGAAAAGGCTTTTGATAAGATACAACACTCATACATGTTAAAAGCTCTGGAGAAAACAGGAATAGGAGGAACATTTTTTAAAACAATAAAAGCCATTTATGACAGACCAATAGCCAATATTATACTTAATGGGGAAAACTACAACCAATTCTCCTAAAATCAGGAACAAGGCAAGGATGCCCA